>NC_073347.2:31097500-31697500 GCF_027580225.2 Misgurnus anguillicaudatus | reverse complement strand
GGTAATGGTTTTTCTTGGTTTATATGAAATAATTTTGATGTATAAGTCACACCTAACTGTAAGTTCCAGGACCCGCCAAACTATGAATAAAGTGCGACTTATAGTCGGGAATATACGGTACCGATAAAAGTAAATTTAGAAAAACTGAAAATAATCTTTAAAGTCGTCTATTATTTTTTTTCTGCGGCTTTAAATCAAAATGAAATATATCAACAAAATTGATCAGCTTTCTCTTTTTTCAGGTGAGTTTCTTGGGGCAACATCTCCATCTCACTTAGACTTCACCCCGCCTGTTGAGGAGGCACGCGTCCCTGCGGTATCGATAGAATCCACCCCTGAAAGCTCCTCCCCCTCTCAGGTGGTGGTCTCCCCAAACATCGTAACATCGGACGTGACTCCCTCCGTGAGCAGCGAGAGCATCAGTTTCCCTACCCAGATTGAGAACCAACTAGACCCTGTCACCATCAGAGTGACCCAAACGCCAGCTGCTGAGGAGCAGGTGTCTCTTAAACTCTCAGAGGCCAGTCTGCAGGACACGGTCCCAGAGGAGCGACCCACACAGCGTGAAGAGACCACCAAAGAGGACGCACCTCAAGACCTTCGAGTGTTTGAGCTCAATTCAGACAGCGGCAAATCCACACCCTCCAATAATGGCAAAAAAGGTGAGAGGGAAGAGTGAGAAATGTTACTATTTTGATTCCTTAAAGACAGCATGGAATCGAAAATCAGATGTTTTTGGTCTAATTGTGCTTATTGTGCAATTGTTGTGGATGTTAAAGGGACACTCCAATTTTTTTTGAAAATATGCTAATTTTTTCCTCTAGAGTTAAACATTTAATTTTTACCGTTTTGGAATCCATTCAGCTGATCTCCGAGTCCGACGGTACAATTTTTAGCATAGCTTAGCACAATCCATTGAATCTGATTAGACCATTAGCATTGCGCTAAAAATAACCCATGAGTTTGCTGCTGTAACATGGCTGCAGCAGGTGCAATGATATTACGCAGTGCCTGAAAAAGTCTCCAACAATTGAAAGTAACCAAGGGGACTATTTTCGGGCAGTGCATAATATCACTACGCCTGCTGCAGCCATGTTACAGCAGCGAAGTCCCTGATTAATATGGCAGAATGAGAGTATAGTTCTAGCCATATCTGCTTAGAAAATCGCAACTTTTCATTTTCTGTCGGTCTTAGTTAATGATGTAACTACAGAAGAGTCAAGGTTTAAATAGGAAAAATATCGAAACTCTTTGGTTATTTTTTAGCGCGATGCTACTGGTCTAATCAGATTCAATGGATTATGCTAAGCTATGCTAAAATGGTACCGCCAGACCCCGAGATCATCTGAATAAATTCCAAAACGGTTTTAAACGGTCTTTTAAAGGTGTCTTACTGGATGCTTCCAAAATTTGAGTGGTTTAAACATTAAAATTTATCATATTAACTTGTAAATAAACACGTCAATGTACAATATCAAGTGTTGTCAAAGTCTTCTTTCCCTTATTGAATATATTGTTTCACTCAGATGTAGGTTTGATTGTGTCATGAAAATGAAATGTTGTCATCTAGTAAAGAGTCTGAATGCTGATGTTTACACTGTGCGCAGGTTCGAGTACAGATGTGAGTGAAGACTGGGAGAAGGATTTCGATCTGGATATGACCGAAGAGGAAGTTCAACTGGCTTTATCTAAAGTAGACGTAACACAAGAGGTTTGTTGTTTACAGAATGGGTAACATTTAACTAGAAAGATTGTTAAGGTATGATAGTAACCTTTATTATGTTATCCTTTAACCAGATGGAGGAAGAGGACTGGGAGAACTGGGAATGAGAATCTGTTGATGGGAATTTCAGACCTTGCTGTTCACCAGCTGAACCATGCTTATGTATTTAACTTCAAGTGTACGGCCACACCTGCTCATTCAGTAAGCGGGTCAAAACCTGCAAATGACATTCACATTCAAACTAAACACATGTCTACCGAGGTGATCTGTTCTGGCTAGGTAAAACACTAAGACTGAGAGAAAGCAAGTATTGGTTAATGAGGAGAGGTCATTTTTACCTGCCGTATCTAACGTTATTCTTGGGAGAAATGGAAACTATCGACCAGGGTTCCTGATTAGCTGTATTATATTAAGTTGGTCATCATTCTTATAGAATTAGAAAATCCTTCACATGATAATATATGTAAGTTATGTTTTGTTTTTGGCTTCTTTTTCAGATCTTGGTCCTCTTTACGTACTAACACAATCATATGCAAATTATTCTAGCATTGAAAATGGAGTTACGCCTCTCTATCATTTAGCTGGTCATTAATGGCCTCGTTCAGTGTTGTGTGAAAAAAACAGGTATGCAAAAGAAAAAAAGAAAGATTATTTCACTAAACACAACCTGTCGCTTCTCGTGATGTGCACTTTATTTTCTCTGTCCTTGTCATCTTGTCTTCTCTCTGTATGCCGGTCATGTTACTGCTCAAATACTGAAATCACACAGAAATATATTCATTCTCAGAATTTCACATAGATGGTCATGGGTTCACAACTAGCATGACAGTACTTTATTTAAGGTATTTCTATTTATAATGTTTTTGAGTTAAACTCGCTATCCTTTGTTTAAATTGTTTGCCAATTTGTCATATATTTTTTTTTTTTAATTGAACAACTACTCTGCTTTTGGTAAATACAGCTTGCACATTAAGATATTGTTAGCTGACAAAAATATACAAAATTCTTCGACACAAGAAATGCTGCATGTCTGAAGTGCTTCTTTAGCCCTTTTTGATTTATAATCTTTTGACGATGTCATCAAGCTTGTTAATATTTTTACAACTATATTGTCTTCTATTTTTCCAATGAGCATCATCATTAAAAGCAATATAATGCTGATGAGTGATTTATTTAAATATTTAACTTACTGTTTTTCACGTTTGAGGTAAAACCCCCTTATTTAATATTTTAAATGTGACCACAACTTCTCACAAATAGAATGGTTAACTTAACCATAAAGACATAAAACTCTTTAGACAATTTAATTATCTAAAGCATGGCAAATTACCACAGCGTATGGGTTCATGCAGCGCTGCGCAGACCGACTAGCGTATGACATCAAAATATCGCGACATTGATTCGAAAGCGGGCTGCTTTGATGCTTCAAGTTGCTCTCGCGATACTATATGATGCTATATGCCGATCGGTATGCGCAGTCTCTCATATCACATATGTGACCCAATCGCACAACTCCCTTCAGAGTTTACACACATCAAGAGCTTTGATCTTCGAATGGGGCATAGGATGATCATTTCCGATTGGAAAAGTGTTTTGAAAGGATCGTTTCCCGCCCACGTGACGCAAAGAGCCAAAGCGTAACGTAAGTGGCGATTGTTTCTTTTCTGTGTTTATGATGAGAAAAGGCTTGTTCGACTTTATGCGGCGTCGTAAGAACCGCCAGCCGGATGACGTCAAAGTACCGCGAGAACAATTAGAGAAATCATACGAAGTCTAATTTTGTCTCGCTCTCGCGGTACTTCATCCGGCTGTCGGTTCTTGCTGCACCGCATGAAGTCGAACACACCTAAAGTCTGATGTTGCGTTTAGTCATGTGGAAATATCAGATTTGGAAGTTGATCGCACATGAACCCCACCACAAAATAGTAGTTGCGAGTATACGTCTTTTATGAGGGATTATACACTTTAAATTTGCTTTTCGTTTTTTTGTCAGAAAATTCGCAAACGGTGAGAAGTGATGACGTAAAGTAAAAATGGAGACATATTAAAACATAAATTGTTAACCTTATAAGTTACTGTAATGATTGCACGGAGTGTCACAAATTAAAATGTAGTGTTTAGACATAGATCAGCAAGTTTCTTTAAACGACACTAGATGGCAGACTCGACACAAACCTGAGGACTGATGAATGTTTTCTCCTGGCATGCAAAAAGGCAGGTGCAGTCTGTAAAACGCAATTACACCATTGTATTTTTATATATTGCGTTTTTTTATTTCTATCTATTTTAATTATTTACCAGACATTTAGTTGCTATATTGTAGGTCATTGTATAGCACTTAAACACATTGTCTTGCTTTACAGCTGTTTGTGCTCTTGAATTAGTTTACTTCGAAAGTTGTGCTGGTCTGCTTAATGTTGTGTTTAGCTATGTTTATTAATCGCATATTTAATAAGTGGCAAACAATATTTAACAAAAATGGTTCGAACATTAGGATGC
This sequence comes from Misgurnus anguillicaudatus, assembly GCF_027580225.2. NCBI lineage: Eukaryota > Metazoa > Chordata > Actinopteri > Cypriniformes > Cobitidae > Misgurnus > Misgurnus anguillicaudatus. Next base: position 31,693,278 of record NC_073347.2, on the reverse strand, counting down.
TGTGTTGCATGTCTTCACTCCATGTTGGATGTTTCAGGTTTTATGAGCCTGGGCATTGAGTGGTTACGTAAAATGTCTATTTGATATTTTTTCGTTTTCTATAAAATGTCTTTTTTTTTTTATTAAAGTAATGGGTCAAGATGAACTGCAAGCACTGTAACAATGTTTATTTGTATGTGTTTATGAGAAAGTTAGTGAACTGAAAAAACGAGTATTGAGGATAAGTGAGTCGGAAAGAGATTGAAAATAAGAAACAGGAAAAGGAGTGGCAGTTCATTATCCTGTTCCTATACATTTAACCAAGCCAATTAAAAATAATGAGATTCTTAATGAACTCTTCTCATCGCTCACACTCAGCTCTTTAACTTTCCCATCAGACTAAAACCCATTCAGTTCCTTCAGACTCATTCAGACCGTCCACTCGTGCGTTTTTACCTGAAGAGGCCTTGAGCATTTTACGCACACACATGCACACACCTGATCTCTCTTCTGATCGTGAGAGCTTTGAACAGAGAGCCTGTGAAGTGTTTCTGTCTGAATGATGTTGATGTTGGCCTGGTTTTGTTCTTTTAGTTGGGAACCCTCATGTCTCCCAGCATGCACTGCAGTAGTGGGCTTTTTCTGAGTTTCAAAGGAGAAAGATCAAGGACAGAGATCCACAATCAAAGATATTGCTATTAGTAACAGTTAAAGGTGGGCTGTAGGACCAATTTATGTCACAGTGTTTGAAATGAAACTCAATATAATGGGATGTATTTTAGTGTGGTTATTTCTGATATTCCTGGAATAAGTTACTAAACTATGGAAGCCCATTTCCGCCACATAATAAAAAATCATGCTCTGGTAAATCTTAATTATGATAAAAAAGTCGAAATTATGATTTAAGGGGCACACTAAAGCTTTTTTACCCGGCTGAAAACGCCTGGAGGACGCCGAATGCCAGCTGTTTTTTTAGCTGAGCGCTTTGGTAGCTGTGATACTTGGGCTGTGAGCCGGTTGGTTGTTGTGAAACTTGTCCCGCCCCTCCTCCACTGTGATTGGACGGCCGTGTGAGAACGACGCGCTGCCATTGGAAACAATTGACAGAGCTCCAGACGGCCCCAAATGGTGACATTTTGCCACCAAAATTTGAGAGTGTGCCACTAAATTTTACAGCCAGTCGCACATGTGCGATCAGTAAATTTGACCTTTTTTGTGATGTTACACTGAATTTAAAACAGCACATTGTACTTTCTGCATCTATCATCAAAGCATTTATTAGTAATACAGTGTATTAGTTAGTAGAAATGTGAATATTTGGTTAGCATGTTGATTTACGGTATGTGCCCCTAAATTTTCTGGTTGCGCCCCTAAAATTTTCAGTTGGGGGCCACTGTGCTCCAATAAAAAAAGTTAGTCTGGAGCCCTGATTGAAAACATGCGCCTGCCGCGGGCGTAAAAGCTTTTAAACGTGGCTGAAAACGCCTGGAGGACACCGATTGCAAGCTGTTTTTTCAGCTGAGGCCAGCTTTCTTCAGCCGAGCGCTTTGGTAGCTGTGATACTTGAGTTTTGAGCCAGTTGGTTGTTGTGATACTTGTCCCGTCCCTCCTCCACTGTGATTGGATGGTCGTGTGAGAACTGACATTGACAAGTGGAGCTTTTCACCCAAAGTTAAATCTCTTTCAACTCTGGACGCTCAAGCGCTGAGCGCGTAAATACTGCAGTTTTGAAAAAACGCCGCACTTCCATTGGAAACAATTAAAAACATGTGCCGGCCACAGGCGTAAAAGCTTTGGTGTGGACACCCCCTAAAAGTCATAATTATGAGATTAAAAAGTTGAAATTGTAACTTTGAGGGGTGGTTTCCCAGGCAGGGATTAACTTTAAAACAGGACTAGACCTTAGATTAATTAGGAAATTACTTGTGTGCATTTTGAGGCAAAACAAAGGGCACTGATTTATTTAAAGATATGTCAGTGCAAGTTGTTTTCAGTTTGGACAGCTCTTACATTTATTTTAGTCAAGGACTAGTCTAATCCCTGTCCTGGAAACCGCCCCTAAAAGTCATAGTTATGAGATTAGAAATCAAAATTATGATTTAAAAGTCATAGTAGGGTATATGACCAACTTCTGCATTCCTGCTAAACATAGTAGATCGCTTCAGTTTCTGTATGCTTTATGCTGACAGAGTGCTGTTTTCATACATGAAGCCTTCAGGAGCTACCAGAGACGAGAATAACTAATGTCCAGTGGATATGCTCGTTAACATCTTAAACCTAAGTAAAAGAAAATTTGCTAACTTTTTTTATACTTTATAGCTTTTGACCAATTAATTCTTCTCACATACATTCAGATATTAGAATAAAAAAGAACATAACATAAATAATAATACTACGAATAACAATAACGCACTACAATAGCACATACTGACAACTGGAAGCGATCAAACCAGTTTTTCTGTTTGGTGACGTGACGTTTAGCATATACCGTATTATGAGATTATAAATTTAAATTATGAGATAAAATACCGCAATTTAATAGTCATAATTATGAGATAAAAAGTTAAACTTTTTTGGATAATTTTTCCCTTATGTGGTGGAAATGGGCTTCCATACTAAACGGTGCTTTCACCAGTTAAGAATTCGATTTTTTCTCCATTTTTTCACCAGGTTAAGCCACGGTTACGCTAGACTCAGCATGCAAATTTCTGTGGAGAACATTGCGTATGTAGGCAGCAACAGATATGACCTCACACAGTGTTGTTTTATTAATTTACACATCATGGAGTTGTGCTTGCATCATTATGTTCCTGTCATTATTCTTGTAAAAAAAGTAATAGTGCAATAGTGTTATTATTTTTAGTTTTTCCTTTATGGGAAAAGGTCACACTTTGTATCGATCACCTATTGATTACACGTCTTTAGGTAATACGAATTTGCAGGTTAGAGGAGTTCGCGTTTCTGGTCTGCCTGTCGCATGTGTATGAATGAAAGTCAATAGAACACGAAGTCGAATGTGACTGACCATGACATTAGACAGATTTTTTGTGGCCGTCACATTAGACTGTTTTTTTCTACTTGGCTTGTTGCGGTGCATTGTGGGAGAGCTGCCTAAGTGTTGGGCCAAAACAAGGTATTTTTTAAAGGCATATTAATTATAACGCCTTGCTATGCTATGATGCCCTAATGGGTGATTCTCACGAAATCCAGATTTAGAAGGTGTCCAGCATCAGAATTTTTAAAAAGCCCTTGAAGCCATTTTTTTGCACATATAATATTAAGGTCTGAATTTACTATAACCATTATTTTTAGAGGATTTAAAAAATATTTCCTATAGAATTATTTTTTTTTTTTCGATTATCATTATCAAAAATTATCATTACCGCAACATGATATTACATTAAATATATGCATGTACAAACTCATGTTTCGGTAATGAGAACTAAAAAGTGGTCTAGGTACTATGACAAACAAAATTTTAACTTTAATCTGGAGAGAAAAAATAAGAACTGCTTACCAGGTAGCCATCTTCAGTGTCACAGTCAATTATGTCCCTTCCAACATTTTTTTGTTGTTGAAAATGTTAGTTCCTTGAGGGCTTAAACAATGATTGAAAATTGTTGTGGAGGATGAGAAAATTGGTCTTGGACACATTTATTTTCCTTATTATTGTCTCTACATTTACCAATGATCACCAAATACCACATGTTTCTTTACTGTAAATGTTTATAGTATAACATGCACTGAAGCTTTTTATTTTTTAGATTTTTTTTTATTTATAAATATTTCCATGTCAAAGACCCAAATCCAGTCATGGACACATTGCGGTAATGAAAATGTTCCCCTTAATCTGGTAAAACAACAAAATTGGTTTGTATAATGTAATTTGAAATCATGTGCAAAATACTACGTAAAGAGATGTTTGTAACTGCTTCTTATTTTGATAGCATTTACTTTTATTATCAAAATGTTTCATGACACCTCATAAGTCTAATTTGGCGAGAATCACCCTAATGCTGTTTACCACGGGCAGCTTACAAGTCTTTGGAGCAGAGCCAGTGCGACATCTAAAATGCAGGCATAGGGCCATAACATTTATAAGGAATCAAGTCAGTTATCGCATTTAACAAAATTAGAAACCAGATTTTAGAGAGACCGTAATGGTTTGCGTCTGGCGTAGTAATTCAGAATTGGCCAGAGTGGCACACATTAGCGGTCTGCATCGCTTGGGTTGGCATCTCTCTCTGGGTTTTGCAATGCAGTGATTGGCATCTTTTGGAATTAGTTTACCTGCCAGCCCGTCGCCAGTGTTTGCTTTAGTTAAAATCAGTGTGAAATAGTTGACGTGGCAGAGATGCATGTTTATGTGTCTTGGCAGATCTCAAGCGGGCAGCCTGTGATTTTCTCCTTGGGTTTGGCATCGCTCATACAGTGTTGTTGTTACACTTTAGTTTCCCATTGCTGTTTAGATTTAAAATGTAAGTCACAACTTCAAATGTCAGGGCACTAATGTGATTCATGTGGAGGTATTTTTTATTCGCTAGTCAAGCAAGTAGTTATATTTTATGTCGGTTGTAGAAAACCTGGAAATCAGGGAATTGTTAAAAGTGTTAGTTTGTGGCATGGAAATTAATACCATCCCACACCAATGTTATGTTTGCAAGTTTATCTTTTTCTACTTGAGCTTGTTACGTATAACAAATCCCCCTAATCCCTTCTCATCTGCCACAGACTTTTGGAAAAGTCAAAACAGTTCAGTAGTCAAATGTGGGAATCCTCACTAACTAGAATCTCTCCGCCAGGTGCTCATGTTCTTTAATCGAAAGATGGAAAGGATATTAAAAATCCAAACAGCGAGGCACTATAGTTAGACCTCGGATAAGACTAGGAGAATGGTTACCATAGAAACAGTGCTCCTCATCTTCACCATCATATTCTGTTTTGCGTCATCTGTGTCCCTCATGCAGACTATGGAACTGATCGGCTTCCTCCCTTTCACTGTGTAATGGATAGTGTTACAAATTTTGTTGTTTTTTGGATGCGGTTTACTCTGTGTGAATGGACCTGTTGCCGTTTGGGCGCTGATAAACAGGCTCAAGAATTAATAGCAGATCTAGCTAATGCCAACGTCTAATGGTTCTGCTGTGTTCACATGGTTTCTAGCTGGCAAGTCTGTAATTTAGGACCATTAGCAGGCCCACACGAAATCTGTGCTCACAGAATCCTGCAGAAAGCTTAATAGATTTTCGGAGAATTGGAACGCCTCTCATTCGCAACGTTGTATACTTTACAACTTCATTCATTACGTACCTTTGTATATATATGTAGATTTTGGTGCTTCACAGAGTACAATTTTGTATTAATTATAAACAATATCCAGTTTGATATAAGATCCAATTGACCCATTATAATGGATATCATCATGATGTTTATCAAAAACCAGTTTGATCACGTTGCTCTGTTTTGTACAGGGGGGGGTTAAAAACTGCTGAATTGAGCAGGTTTACTTTTTGGAGACAGGTGAACCGTGATCTTCATTTAACCTTGTATTATATTCACATCCATTTTTTCAGAGTATACACTCACCTAAAGGATTATTAGGAACACCTGTTCAATTTCTCATTAATGCATTTATCTAATCAACCAATCACATGGCAATTGCTTCAATGCATTTAGGGGTGTGGTCCTGGTCAAGACAATCTCCTGAACTCCAAACTGAATGTCAGAATGGGAAAGAAAGGTGATTTAAGCATGGTTGCATGGTTGTTGGTGCCAGACGGGCCGGTCTGAGTATTTTACAATCTGCTCCGTTACTGGAACTTTCATGCACAACCATTTCTAGGGTTTAAAAAGAATGGTGTAAAAAGGGAAAACAACCAGTATGTGGCAGTCCTGCGGGCGAAAATGCCTTGTTGATGTTAGAGGTCAGAGGAGAATGGGCCGACTGATTCAAGCTGATAAAAGAGGAACTTTGACTGAAAAAAACACTCGTTATAACCGAGGTATGCAGCAAAGCATTTGTGAAGCCACAACACGCACAACCTTGAGGCGGATGGGCTACAACAGCAGAAGACCCCATCGGGTACCACTCAAATCCACTACAAATAGGAAAAAGAGGCTACAATTTGCACAAGCTCACCAAAATTGGACAGTTAAAGACTGAAAAATGTTGCCTGGTCTGATGAATCTCGATTTTTGTTGAGACATTCAGGTGGTAGAGTCAGAATTTGGTGTAAACAGAATGAGGACATGGATCCATCATGCCTTGTTACCACTGTGCAGGTTGTGGGGGATGTTCTCTTGACACACTTTAGGCCCCTTAGTGCCAATTGGGCATCATTTAATTGCCACGGCCTACCTGAGCATTGTTTCTGACCATGTCCATCCCTTTATGACCACCATGTACCCATCCTCTGATGGCTACTTCCAGCAGGATAATGCACCATGTCACAAAGCTCGAATCATTTCAAATTGGTTTCTTGAACATGACAATGAGTTCACTGTACTAAAATGGCCCCCACAGTCACCAGATCTCAACCCAATAGAGCATCTTTGGGATGTGGTGGAACGGGAGCTTCGTGCCCTGGATGTGCATCCCACAAATCTCCATCAACTGCAAGATGCTATCCTATCAACAGGGGCCAACATTTCTAAAGAATGCTTTCAGCACCTTGTTGAATCAATGCCACGTAGAATTAAGGCAGTTCTGAAGGCGAAAGGAGGTCAAACACAGTATAAGTATGGTGTTCCTAATAATCCTTTAGGTGAGTGTATATGTAGTTTTTTGTGCTTCACAGAGAACAATTTTGTATTCATTATAAATAAAATAAAATATAAAATCGACCCATATTATAATGGATATCACAGTATATCAAAAACCAGTTTGATCACATTGCTCTGTTTTGTACAGGGGGGTTAAAAACTGCTGAATTGAGCTGGTGTACTTTTCGGAGACAGGTGAAGCATGATTTTCGTTTAAACTTGTATTATATTCACATCCATTTTTCAAAGTATATAACATCTTATACTCTGTGTGGGTATTTTCTGAAGCGCTCCAAGCTGTTCCTCCATCTCTGTTTCCACTTTTTGTTCTTTTTTAGTCTGGTGATAGATAACAGAGCCCATGGCACTGAAAGGCTGGTTTATTCCCAATATCACTTCTTTTCTTCTCCATACAGTAAGCATGAATGGAACAATAGGAATGTTGCTAGCGGCAATGGAGCCCTGCTTGCCACTCAGGAATCTTGGGAATGTTTCCTCTAATCAGCCTAAAATGGCAGACAAAGAGTCTCTTTTCCTATCCTTTAAGCCCCAGAGACACCATTTTCAAGCATCTTGTGGGTATTGAGTGTTTGTCTGTGTGTGTGTGTCCTGAACGCTTGTAAAGATGAAAAAGTGTTTTGGAAGTTTATCCCAAAAGCTGAAGCGATCATATGATCAAAATATTCCATGAATTGGAAAACCTTTAATGTAGCATCTAATTTAATCCCCAAAATACTATTTATTTATCGCATACTGTAAGTTCTGCTTAACCAGCTATAATTGATTTATATTGAAATCAGTGCTAATGTCAGCTTTAAGGAAGCAGTGCAACCAAAAATAAAAATCTTGTCATCATTTACTACCCTAATTTTTCCCAACCCCGTATTATTATCTTTCTTCCATGAAACATAAAATTTTATGTTAGGCACAAAGTCTTCTTTTCCTTGGATCCAGGAGACTTGGAATTTTGCACTTGAGTCACACAGACTATTTTTATGATAATTTAATGGTACTTTTAACCATCCACTTAAGTTGGAAACGAACAGCTCAGCTGTTTTATTTCACATGGAAGAGCTTGAATTTTTTATGATGAAACATTCAGTTCCTATAGAAAGAAATAACGGTTACACTTTATGTTACGGCGTCACTGTTACAGTGTAATTATTTATTTAGGTACTTAGTAATAATCATCAACAACATAGGGTTGATGTTAGGATTAGAGTTTGGTTTAGGATAAGTTGTAATTATGCATAATTAACTGTTATTACTATAATAATTATTACATGTTACATGTGTAACAAAGGCACCGTAAAATAAAGTGTTACAGAAATAGCATAATACATTATTCAATTTATAGACCCCAAAGAGAGCTAGGGATGCATAACGATAAATCACGATTAATTTGTAGCAGAATAAAAGTTTTTGTTTACATCATACATGTGTGTGAACTTGAATAATAATTATGTATATATAAATATGCGTACATGCATGTATAATTTTAAGAAAGAATATATATTTATATATTAAGTATTTATATTAATATATAATATAAATTATACATACGTATACAAATGTATATACACACATAAACATTTCTTAAACATATACATGCATGTGTGTGTATTTATCTATATAAAGTTATTATACACAGTTTACACACATATATGATGTAATTTACCAAAACTTTTATCCTGCTATATTTATTATCGTGATTAATCGTTATGCATCCCTATTATAAACGATGCATTAAAGATATTTTTTATTTAACAGGGACAATGCAGTGTAACATTGCTACAATTTCAAGCAGCCAATGCTCCACATATAAGCTTCTAGCCAAAGGCTAATTTACAGCCCCAGTTCCTGGTTAGGCTTTTTTAGCAACAGTAAAACAATAAATCACACAAAAAATGTTAAAAAAATAAGTTTTTGAGCAATTCAAGGTCAAGTTCGGTTTTCACAAATTTTAAAACGCAAAAATGACAGACAGTGCCTCATCATTGTGCTTAATAAGTAAAATACTTCATTGATACTTTAATAACATAATAGCTCAACAGACCACACACATCTATCAGACGGAGTCCTCAGGGAATGTTGGGGTCTGTGTCATGACTCTTGTTATCTAGTCTATCACTCCACTTAGATGTGAAAATGATGGACGATCAGAAGAAATGTGAAATGTGAGCATGGTCTGTACATTCTCTTTCTTTCAGCATAGTGATAAACAGCATGGTGAAAGAATGGGAAAGAAAAAAAGAAAGCCACAGCAAAAACATGAAAGGATTTTCCGTTCACTTTTATAATGATTTTAGATTGCACGTAGTTAGTTACACATGGTCAATTTGCTGCTTTGAAAAAATAAAGTAATCATGACGCCAAAATTGAAACAAATTACTTTTTTTATTACTGTGATTTGAATATCTCATATACAATCAAACCCATATTTATTCAGACGCCTCTATATTTTTCACATTATCACGAATTATTCGCTATGGTTTAGATAATGGTAATTAAATATGACAAGAACTCGAAAGTTAAACTATTTGATATTTCACTGGTTTTATATTAAAGAGAATAGCAGAGTTCACAGCACAACTATAACCATATAAAGATACAATGAATGATATAGTTGGGATCACTTTCTGGATGATTTTTTTTCTGACTAATAAACGATAAACCATTGACCGCCAATCAAATCTATTTGAACTTCAAGTGCGCACACATTTGAATGACAGATGACACTATGGAGAAGCTGAGGTCCATTAAATAAAATGACCTCAAGTATCCAGCGCTGATGCAGTTGCTGTGAAATTGCCTACGTAATGCTTTTTATTTTACTACATTAACTACGTCAAAAAGTAAGAGATTAGATTACACAAAAACTACTAGATTTATAGATTTTACTGGGTCCTCTTTTGAGTCCACTATATTGTAAACACCAAAAGGACTGAGGTCACATTCGGCTAATTCTTTTTCTGGTTCACTTTAAGTGTGCTGGGTTTGGTTCTTTTAAAATTAAATATATGTGAAAACTCCCTAAAATCTGACCGCGGTGACCCATACCAGACATACCAGAAACACTGCAGCATCCATAATCAATAATGAAATGCTAGAAGAATGGCTGATAAAGAGACCAAACATTCCCATAACAGATTCCAATGATTATTTTTCCAGGTTTTCCAGAAGAGTTCACAGATACACACTTTTCCAATACTTAGTGGCAACCGGTGACTTCAAAATATGTGTTCGGAGTGTCGTGTGTGGCTCATCATGTTAAAATATGTGTTCGGTGTGTCATGTCAAAATCCATGCCTGCTGCACGCATGTCGAAAGAGTTTATGATAAAAGACACGCTCCCGTTCACAAAATACTTGCAAGATACTAACTTAAAGGTATAGTGGAAGATTTTTGTTTTCCGGGTGGATCACCTATATTATTGGTCATCCCAGATGTCAATCATTCTGATGATTGTTGAGGTATAACCGTCGTACGTGCTCGTCCCTAGGTTCGCTTTCTGCACATGCGCACTTTCACGTGTATGTGTGTTGTGCTACGGTTTCAACCATTCATTGAAGTTCGCGTTCTCACTGTGTTTTTTTGAAAATGTCTGAGGGTCGCAAGAGAAAAAGTGTCTACGAATTGTATGACAAGAAGAGAAAGGACTATGAAGAAAAAAAACAAGACCAGAGTATTTATGGGAGACTATTTCACACGCTGGCCACTGGGGTGAGCTAATAGGACAGGTTGGGCTTCCCACACGAAGTTTCTACTGGAAAGGTACATTTTGTCATGCTATTTGGAGAAATCCATTTAAAATCACTGCTAGTAAAAGTTGATGTTAGCTATGATTAGCAATGCTAGCCCTGGCACAAGTCACGAACCGCACAGACACGGTAAACATGCCGACAGCAACTTGTAAACAGAGCGAAGAGAAGAACTACGCTCCTGCATGCTCTCTCTCTGTCTCGTGCATGCGTTTAACAGGCGTTCCCTCTCGGGAGGAGGTAGAGTGTGGCGCGTGTGCATTTTTAAAAAAATGTGGAGGGGCGGTTCTTTTAAATAATTCGGGAAAATCTTCTGCTATACCTTTAACACTAAATTCTGATTACGCATGAGATTAAGCGAGTATCTGGCAACCGCAAGTACCCCTTCAAAGTATGTTCAGCAGGCACGTATTTTGACATGATCCGTGATGCACATAAGTTCACATGAAGCGTCGTATACATATTTTGACAGTGCCTCCAGAAAAACGCGATTATGCGATCGCATGATTCAATGCATAATCAGCCAAAATCTGCATGTTTATGCAGGGGCCACATTTTTTAAATACACCACACTTTGTCGCATAAATTGCCGATTTCTGTTCGCAAAATATGCGATGCATGATTTCATAATCCCCGCTTTTTCGTAGCAAAAAGTCATATATATTTTACCAGAAAGTTGAAAAATGTTGCATTTACTTTACACATGCGCAGCCATGTCCCCTGTTGTCATGGGAATGTTAGGAAGTGACGTAAATACGCAACGTAAACATCGATGAAAAGCTGCAAACAGTTGCAAGTTCACACAGTTTTTGCAAGTTCCCGCAATTTTCATAGCATATAATTGCATAAATATCCCGCATATTTCATCACATTTTTTAAGAAAACGTGCCGCAAGATCAAGGATTTTTGCGCGCAACAATCACAAAAAAAAACTCAACGTTTTTCTGGAAGGACTGTTTTGACATGGCAACCTTGGTATCGTGCGCACTCGAAAAAGAAGTCACCGGACGCCACTGCCAATACTGCTTATTTCAAGATCGATGTAAGCAATGCCTTGCTTATCGAGGTTGGGAGCATTTGAAGGCTGTGTTCGCATGCGTTTGCAGGGTTCCCACTGGTCCTTGAAAGTTTGTGAATCTGGGGGAACAAATTCAAGGCCCTGGGAAGTTTTTGAAAATATACATACATGGTCATTGAAAGTGCTTGCTATTTTATTCAAGAAGTTTTCTGGAAAAAAGCCATATTATTCCCTGTGTAGTTTAGGATAATATAAAAATTCTAGACTTTTTAAGCACAACTGTTCACTTTAAATGCTAAAATCTTCTGTATGCGAATGTTGATTCATACCAAAATGCTTTTTTGCATAGTTGTGTTTGACACATGAAAACGTCTCGGGTTACGTATGTAACTGTTTGTAAGACGCCACCCAATTGGCCCAACGTCGAAGTCCAATGCGTGGTGAAGGTAACACGTGTTCTTTCCTTCCATAGCACTTCTAGAAGAATAATTCCATTTATTTAATTTATTCCTTTGACCTCTGTGGTTAAATTATAATCTGACTCCAATTTAATACAGTAATAATTTAGTGTATTATTCCAATTATCTGTTGATCATAATTTAGATATTGATTATTTATAAATTCCCATAGTCTTAGTTATTCGTTCATTAGGGACCCGATATCGCACAGAGTATACGTCGGCCGTTGCGTATATCTCACGGACACAAAATTGCCAGTCTGACCTTCGTCAGAGGTTGCCGGGTAAACTAATATTTTATGTCTGGCCGCCCCATGCTTGCTCCGATCATAAAATAGTTACTTTAGTCACGATCATGCAACTTGCTAAGTCAGGTGATAGACATAAATCTGAGAGTCCTGGTGAACGTGCCCCATGCTCCATCCAACATCAAAACACCAGTGTGATCAATATCCTGGCATACTTATTTTGCGGTAATATCAGACTCCTTCTAATCTACTGGAAATAATAATTTCTGAAAGAATTAAAATAAATCAATACAATTTGGAAGAATTTAAAATGAATCAATAATAACAATTTATTATGCCAGGCAGGTTACACTTAAATCAATAATTTAGTTTTCAAATTCATGGATCAAAATATCAACATTCACATCCAAAATGTAAAACTTAAAAACAGTTGTAAATGAAATAAAAATCACAAAGTCAAATCATACCTGGCAATTACAACGACACACCGTAGTGCGGGAAGTCTGAATACAGATGCTTCCATCTTGTTAAAGATTTCTTCCATGATGTTTTAATACACACACAAAGTGTGGGAGCTCCTGGTTACAGGATGCCTCCATAAAGTTTGAATACACACAGAGTGTGGGAGCTTCTGGGTACAGAATGGCTCCCAGAACATTTTGCCAGGCCACCTTTTATACACAGCTTGAGAAAGCTACCAAATTCTAGTTTGACCTGTACCAAGTGAAACTAAAGAACACCTGGTCAAAATCCAGTTTGACCTGTACCAAGTGATACTAAAGAGCACCTGGTCAAACTAGCCAGGAGTATCTTGGAAACTGGTCAAACTAGCCAGAAATATCATGGCAAAACCCCACCTCTACAAGAAATGCATCTTCTATCCAAAGTTCTAAAACCTTAATCCATCTGATCTTAGACTTATAGAAATGAGACCTTTTTACTCATCGCACCATGACCTTTAAAATGAAACCAAACATGAATATAAAATTACAATCTTAGAACCACATAATTTATATACATCATATATTTCAGCAGAAACTCAGTGATATGAGCCTTAAGGCTAACGGTGCAAAAGCCTTTGTGATGAAGAGATTAGGAGCACCAAGAGTTTCATGTCTGTAACCAGTTCCACCTAAGAGTCAAATTTGGGTTAGCAACACCACCTGAGGTTTAATTGTTTTATAGTGTCTCTTCATAAATAAACTTAAAGTTGATTATATACCAGCTGTACTACAAATTTCTCCCCTGGCCCTTTTGGGGCAATTGAAAAATGGTCCCTAAAGGCCATTGCTGGTCATATTCAAATCCTCGTGCGTTTTTTCTTTTATTGCAACAGTCTCTGTATGGCGGGCACTTGTAGAGGACTCGGGGTGAAATCAGTGTTGGCAGATGTCCGTAAAGAGTGAATTGTGGACCTGAAATAGCAGCATTGAATCAAAGAAAGCATAAACACAAGTCCACTGCCAATCACACCCCCATGAAAAATCCAGTTCCACCAAGTGTACACATACTGTGCAGAGCGAATAGATGAACTTGACAAATTTTTTGCTGTTCCTTTGGCCAGGTTTGTTTCTACCTGAGCCTGGTTTAGATGATACTCAGTCTGTTGAAACGTCTGTTGCACCAAATTCATGGTGTCAGTCAATGACAGTACTGTGCTCGTTGAAAGTGTCTCCCCACCACGGAGAGACATGTGTCTAGCGGGATCCTCCCCAGGATATTTCTCTGACATTTTGAAAAGTCCTCTGTTACCTACTGGCAGAAGGTAGTTTTTTGTAGAATAGTCAGACCTCCATAGGTGAAGGAATTCCTCACACTGAGAATGTACCACTGTATGTGGGACATTTTAAGAACATCAAACACATGATCATGCAATGGCTGAACACTGAAGAACTTGACCTTCATTGGACGAAAATGGTTGTGAAAGATTACACAAACAAATGACATTATTAGATGTTTCATAATAGTAGGTGCGAATGGTAAAAGGTCTTATTTCTCTTTTCAAAGTAATTTATCCCATAAGGTAACAAATGAATTCATCCCATTTAAATACCAATTTCTTCTCTATTATGCATCTCTTATATAGAGTGGAATTTTGATATAATCTGTGTATTTTAAAGGAAGAGTGGCAAAAAGTTTTTAACTGGCATATTTACCAGTGGTATACATCATTAAAGCATATAAAACAATAGCATTCAAATATAATACAAATAAATGTACTAAAATACAGATATTTATACTAAGGTATATATAATATGATATATCTATATGATATATGACTATGTTTTAGTAACCATATTATTAGTTCAGAACACTGAAAAGCAAGTTAACCATGTAAATCTAAAATTTCAGTAAAGCAAATAAAAAATACATAGAAAACTTTACACAAACAGATTTTGGCTTTCTTATTTAACCATTGTTCACAAATTCTATACATATACATTGGCAAAGTCACAATCAATGGTTAGGTGTCTGATTGAGTATCATGTGGTTGATCAATAGAAGTGCACTTCAGATCTAACCATTTTTAAAGTTTGGAATGTCATAAGACATGTTTGCAACCACGTCAAATGGCTTAATTCTTCACTTATCTTATTCTCAAATAGGTCTTATTTAGAGTTTTCAGGTAGAGTTTCTACCTTTTATTTATACAATCAGAGACAAAAACCTTAATTTGTGACTATACCCATGCATATGTTCTACGTACACTGTAATATTTCACGTAGTTCAAAAGGAAAATGCAAACATAGTTTTTATACCAAAAATAAAATTAGCATCATGAGTAGTTCTTTGATTTCCTATGTGTGATATGCTAATTGGTTTTGTATGACAAACTTTAGAGTTTGGATTCTTAGTCATTAATCATACATATGTGTGATGTTTTCAGCCTGGATAGTTTTAAAACTTATACCAGGTAACAGTGCTATGTTGTTGCAATGGTAAAAATATGTGCATTAAATGTTCATGCCTGGGAGTGGGTGTATTCTAACTTAAAGTAATCTGTGTTGCACAATTTTAATTCCGATGCTACATCGGGAGGTCAGATAATGAATATATTATTTTATTACTGTGAGATGTGTATGACCCCTTAAAGCATTATCACACCCACCTCCTGCATTTCAGGCTTCTACCTGTATTTAGGCTAAGACACATCTCTAGTATCTGGACTCTTAAGGAGTCATAATAATCCACCTGAAAGGAAAGATGTTAAGATAACAGACAACGAAACATTCATTTCTAAACTTTGTTCAATTTGCATTAAGGCATGGCATCATCTTTGGTTTACAATGATGTCACTACCACACAGCTGTCCATGACAGCGTTATGTTGTAAATTCTTCCTGTTAAGAAGATTTGTATCATTACTTTCTGCAAATTAATTTCAGAGGCCAGATTAAATTGGGAATTTTCTGTTATATATGACTATGTTGTTTCAGTATAGTCTGAGTGTGTATAGCACCATAAACTCCACTTGCATTTAAACTGTGAGCATAAAAAGTCCCATTTTTGCTGGGGAAATTTTCTGGATTAACTTTAGATTTAATCTTAAACTTAAATGACTTTTCTCTGAGTTGTTCTCAGTACCGTCAGCTCACATGTTTAACTGCTGTGATGTCTGTTTATGGTACACACTTTTAAACTTTTCACATCTTTGTGACCTGTAGGACTGTAATTCCTGATGATTTAACATTTCCCACAGTTTTAACCAACTATAAAAGTAAATTGACTAATCAGATTCAGTTAAGGTTGATGTTTCAAACTTATAAAAGAGTTGTTTGGTTTGCTATCTTGTGCCATAATATTTTCCGTGTCCCTGCAAAGCAAAAAACAAAGCAAAACAAACAAGCAACAAGTAAAAGCATACACATACCCCCGTTTTGGCACGAGATAGTGGACCAAATAAATCTGAATCTAAATATTCCCCGGGCCTTTTTGTGGGTCTTAATCATATAAGTTTGAAATGCATGTAATGCATCATTTTTCACCATATTAGGCCTGTCTGGCCATTACAATATAATGTATATTATAATGCGATTATAATATAAATTTCATTATATTAAAAATAATATTCATTAAAATAATTTTATTTTATTACTGGTCTCGAGGGCTTCAAGAATGATAGTAAATTTGCAAAATTGAGAACATGTTTCTGTGCATTAACATGTTCACTAACAACACAGCTCACTGTTGTGAATATAAAAAGTAATCAAGGAATAGGGTGTAAAAACACAAACTTTTGCTTTAAATGTTAAGACATACAGAAATATTAAAAGACTTTTAGCTCTGACCGATTTAATATAAACAGGAATTCTGTATTCCTGCAGTGATTTAAGACTCAGCTATAAGCTCTCTTTTTATGACTTTCACAATCTTTAGACAATTAGACAACAAATTGCTCTTTAACAATTTCCACAATCTCATAGAGAAACAAAGACTCAGCTTCGATAATTTCCAGAAAACTGGGTTAAATTGTTTATTTACCAATTAATAATAGTCATCATAAAGAAAAGACTAAGTCTAGCATTTTTAACAATGCTGACTATACAGTGTGTATGTACTACTGTATGTATGATGTTAATTAAAGACTTAAATGGCACTTTGACTGATTCACAGAAAATAATGATGCATTTTATTTGTTAAATCTTATCTAAACATCTCACTTGAAACAAGGAGAACCACACATATTTTTTGAGAGGGGGGTTAAGCCCTTTTACTCTCAGTGGTGATTCTTTCTCAGTGAGATAAGATCACATGTGTTTTATTGACCATTGTAAGAACAGTTTCATCATTATCTTTCTGTGCATCAGTTAAAGCTTAACTCAATTTGCCATATATCAACAGTAGGGAATCCTGCAATAATTTATGAGTTTTAAAATTTACTTATTACATTCCAATCCTGAGTGTTCTTTAGGAGATTCACTCACAATCATTATTAAATCCTTACTTGCTTAATATCTTAATATTTAGCTCCACTCTGCATTCACTGAACCTCTAACATCAACAACGCTGCCTTCAATCATGTATTTACTTCCATTTATCTTTCATTCCCATAATTACATTTACATGTATCTCCTTAACTCATCAGGTATAGTTAATACGCTGATGTTTGCAGCATTTAATGATCTTAAAAAAACTAATATGAACATTTGCTCTTGTCATATCAATCGTGTAAACCCCAAATTCACTTCTTATATGCAAACACATTAACTTACACTGTAGTTTAAATGTATATAAAATCTCTTTATTTAAGTTAATTCTTGTTCATAAGATTGTTCCTTTAAATGTTGCACATTTGCTGTGACAACATAAACAACCATACAGTGAGCTCAGATTTAGTTATTACTTTAATAATTCAATGTTTACCCTTATTTGAGAACCAGAATAAAATTTGGAAGATGTTACTCCATTTTAAGTTTATCTTTTGTTGCTTTAACAAACAAAAGAACTTTGATTTGCTAACAAAGGGGATTTATCCTCATCTACACTGCTGTTGTCATGCTGTGTATTTTCATTAACATAGTTATTATCGCCTGTTTCGCGCAGGTTTGTTTACATACACGGACGCAACGACTTGGGCACGGAGTTTTCTCATCTCATCCGACATGACTTTATTGTTCACAGATATTCGCTAATACTTTACGGGTTTCCGATATAGTTGCGAGATCGTTCAAACGAGCAAATAGATAATCGCAACGGCTATGTTTCCACTTTTAGACTCAAATGTACACTTTTTCGTAATGTAACGTTACCGCATAACAATTTAGCCATTAGTTCATGTAATTTTCACTCCTCCTGAGTGTAAACGTAAGAGAGGATGTTTGATTCGGAGCGCGAGGAAACATATTATTTCAGTATCTGCAATGCCACAATTATATCCCTGACAGCGGTGTTCTGATTGTCATGCCTAAACGGATTTCTCCGGACTTTCACTGAGTTTACCGTCCCATTCTACAACATACGGGTGCGTTTATGCTCACCCTCAACATTTCTAATAGACAAATAAAATCAACTTACCAACACAGCTGCAGACAGAAAAGAAGAAGTTTAAACCTCCTGTTTTGCGATGAATGTAATCCTCTGTTATGGTTGAAATGTCGCGCTGGAAAGCTTCCTGGAGTACCACGTCACTCTTTCTGGTGTACACGTCACTCGTCCCAGCCTATGACGTATCACGTCGGGGTCACCAAGCTGTAAGACGCCACCCAATTGGCCCAACGTCGAAGTCCAATGCGTGGTGAAGGTAACACGTGTTCTTTCCTTCCATAGCACTTCTAGAAGAATAATTCCATTTATTTAATTTATTCCTTTGACCTCTGTGGTTAAATTATAATCTGACTCCAATTTAATACAGTAATAATTTAGTGTATTATTCCAATTATCTGTTGATCATAATTTAGATATTGATTATTTATAAATTCCCATAGTCTTAGTTATTCGTTCATTAGGGACCCGATATCGCACAGAGTATACGTCTGCCGTTGCGTATATCTCACGGACACAAAATTGCCAGTCTGACCTTCGTCAGAGGTTGCCGGGTAAACTAATATTTTATGTCTGGCCGCCCCATGCTTGCTCCGATCATAAAATAGTTACTTTAGTCACGATCATGCAACTTGCTAAGTCAGGTGATAGACATAAATCTGAGAGTCCTGGTGAACGTGCCCCATGCTCCATCCAACATCAAAACACCAGTGTGATCAATATCCTGGCATACTTATTTTGCGGTAATATCAGACTCCTTCTAATCTACTGGAAATAATAATTTCTGAAAGAATTAAAATAAATCAATACAATTTGGAAGAATTTAAAATGAATCAATAATAACAATTTATTATGCCAGGCAGGTTACACTTAAATCAATAATTTAGTTTTCAAATTCATGGATCAAAATATCAACATTCACATCCAAAATGTAAAACTTAAAAACAGTTGTAAATGAAATAAAAATCACAAAGTCAAATCATACCTGGCAATTACAACGACACACCGTAGTGCGGGAAGTCTGAATACAGATGCTTCCATCTTGTTAAAGATTTCTTCCATGATGTTTTAATACACACACAAAGTGTGGGAGCTCCTGGTTACAGGATGCCTCCATAAAGTTTGAATACACACAGAGTGTGGGAGCTTCTGGGTACAGAATGGCTCCCAGAACATTTTGCCAGGCCACCTTTTATACACAGCTTGAGAAAGCTACCAAATTCTAGTTTGACCTGTACCAAGTGAAACTAAAGAACACCTGGTCAAAATCCAGTTTGACCTGTGCCAAGTGATACTAAAGAGCACCTGGTCAAACTAGCCAGGAGTATCTTGGAAACTGGTCAAACTAGCCAGAAATATCATGGCAAAACCCCACCTCTACAAGAAATGCATCTTCTATCCAAAGTTCTAAAACCTTAATCCATCTGATCTTAGACTTATAGAAATGAGACCTTTTTACTCATCGCACCATGACCTTTAAAATGAAACCAAACATGAATATAAAATTACAATCTTAGAACCACATAATTTATATACATCATATATTTCAGCAGAAACTCAGTGATATGAGCCTTAAGGCTAACGGTGCAAAAGCCTTTGTGATGAAGAGATTAGGAGCACCAAGAGTTTCATGTCTGTAACCAGTTCCACCTAAGAGTCAAATTTGGGTTAGCAACACCACCTGAGGTTTAATTGTTTTATAGTGTCTCTTCATAAATAAACTTAAAGTTGATTATATACCAGCTGTACTACATGTTGTTCCCTGAAAAGAGAACGAGACGCTGCTTGTCCCTTGCCATACTTCCTGCATCCCTGTAACGCCGTCTTTTGCAATATTTCAGATAGCGATATACTTCCCGGCTCCCGCGTCCCCTCTGTCTTTGCCGTTAAGCCTAACCATTAGTTAAATTTAATATACACACATTCAGAAGCACTTTCCACTGAAGGGATCCCCAAAGTGACCCAGTGTGAGTTCCCTCAAAAGGGAACTGTAATAATGTATCCACAATGTAACCTTGCTCTCACTTGAAATGTGTCCCCACATTTATTCCTTGAATTTGAGGGTATTGGACCTGGAAAGTCCTTGAAAGGTCCTTGAATTTGAAGTTAGCCAAGGTGTGGGAACCCTGGTTTGGGAACTAACAGTAATTTTAAAGAGTAATACCTGGTTTAACATCCTGTAGCAATTCCTACCAAAAATTATGGTGGTTGGCTTATAGCTGGAACATTTAATTTTCCACTAATTTTGGGGACTACTGTAAGTTCTAGTGGGGGTTAAAGTCAAGGCTCTCTCTTTCCCTCTAGGACATGCATCATTAGTGCATGCTAATAGGTGCCACACAGCTGGTCCATACGTGATGATCCTTCTGATTTTGCTCCTCACACATTCAGTTAATTTGTGTGCTGGCGGCCAATTGAGGCCACGATGGAAAGAAATCCTGTTTTTCACACACACAAATGATGGAATTATTTGCTCATGAAGACAGATTTCCCAACTGACCGCGTCTCCAACATCTGCTATCCATTATACACACCCTCGCTCCGACCCTCTCCGTGTGTTATTCTTCGTTCTTATCTCTGTACTCATTCGGCAGATGAAGCGTATCTCTCTGTAGCTCACTGCCTGAGTCCTTTTCTGTGTTTCCAAGCCATCCACCCTCTGATGTTTTCTTTTCAATGATGGCAGTGTTGTTTAATTTTCATCTTCTTTCTGCTCACATCTCTTTCGTATTTTTCTCATTTTTTTTGCAGAGGAACGCCACGTACGCTTCGTACGGAGGTTGATGGTTTTCGTTCTGTTTATCTTGCAGATGATACGTACAGTGCTTCTTTTCACATCTTTACCAGAGGAGTCTTTAAAAGGCAACACAGATGTGGATAGACAGACAGAGATGTTCAGAGGTTCATCTCAAGCTCTTGGCATGCTGCTCTAGCGAATTTAGGGTTTGATTTCCTTCGAGGGGAAATGAAATACTATCTATATTTTTCTTTTCAAGCTCTTTGCCAACTCAAAAAAAAAAAAAAAAATAATATTAGCATAAAGTCCTGTCAGTTATCTCAAGACGTGACACTTTCTCAGTCCCTCCGTCTTGGATGCTGGTTTTACAGTGTAAACTTTAAAGTCTAGTTTCACACGGGCCATGTTTACACTACAGCAAGATACGTTTGTCTCTCCTCTTGTCTTTGGTGAGTGGTGTCTGTCAAAAAAGAAAAGATTTTAAAAAGATTTCAGCTCTTCATCTGTGTTTGTATTTATCCAACAATCAGTCAATGTGGAGCGAGCAAGTGAGTTTTTTGCCAGCCAGCCGTATTCGACAAATGTGGCATGCAGGAGTTGATGTGTTTGTCGATCTTATAAATGACTGGAATATTTTTCCTAATTGGACCATGCTCCTAACCACTAAGTGCTTAATGTTCTGCTATGTGCAGCTCTGCACATTTCTTGTGTTATGTTTGTGTTGTGTGCATATGTGTGAGAGGGGGAGAGAGAGCTCACATGTGCTCATGACATGTCACATATCTTACGACACAGATGCTGCGTGTGCTAGGTGGCGCCGTGTGCCTGAGCTTGCTGAGGTTGTCGGTTGTCAGCCATTGCAGCATGATTTTCCCATGGGTGAAATATGCATGATGTGTTCTGCACTGGTGGCAGAGGTATTTATTAAATTGAAACATGTGCATAGCGTTCCGATAAGGTGGCTGTCACGATTATGAGATTTGGTTGCGGTTAATTGCCAAATAAATTGTGCAGATTACGACGATTAATTCATATAGATTTTTTTGTTTGTTCATGAAATAATTTTCCACATTGTTGTGATTATTTAAATGAAATATTTTGCAAGGTTTACATGGCAGTAAATATGAATACACATAACACATATTTAAAAGTAATTATTTAATGAGTATATCTTTCAAAAACTGAAAATTCTTTAACAATAAGAAATAAACACAAAGTCTCTAAAAAATAACTGAAAATATAAATGCAATCAAAATGAACATACAGTACTGACTATACCAGAACAGGCTTTAAATGGTAGCCAATCCTACTAAGGTCATATAAGTACTGGGCCACATGTCTGTAGTGGCTGCAAAAAAATCAATTACTTATAGATCTTTAAGAATAGCATCCTTCACTTCCCTAAATTTGCAATTGCTGTTTTGGAAATGTATGTTTTACCTGGAAGTTCATACTGCTTATCAAAGTTTTGCAGCATTTCTTTAAATGCAGTTTGTTTCCACTGTATTAAATGGCTTTGCAATGTATCGTGTTACAGTGTCGGTTAAGGAGCACCATCTGATACTGTCTCGTTTATACAGGCGCTGCAGCTCCCCCTTCTGTTTTTTAAAGGAATGTGCAATCATTGCGGTGATCTGAAATCATTGCGATGAGATGATTATTTAATCATTGTGACAGCCCTAGGGGATACCATTTTAGATCATGAATATTTAGTAGATTTAGCAGTATTCAAGCACTTACCAGAGTAGCTCTGCGTCCCAGTTGGTAAAAACACTTGCGTATTTTTCAGAGGCCTCTATTTGGTCTCTTTATTTGGAGGTAAAATGTGTTAAGTGGATCTAATGGTATTTATTGCATAGCACTGTTGCCTTACAGCAAAAAGGTCCTCGGTTAGAGCCTCGGCTGGTTCAGGAGGTCTTTCCCTTATGAAAATTAACCATGGTTTTACTACAGTTAAAAAAACATGGTTACTGTAGTAAAACCATGGAAACCACAAAATAACCATGGTTTTGACAACCATGATTTTCAAAAACCATAGTTAAACCATGGTTAGTGTAGTAAAACCATAGTTTTGCTGATAATAATCCATACACCAAAAAACCATGGTTACTACACTTTTAATACAATAAAACCATGGTTAATTTTCGTAAGGGTTCGATGTGTTGCAGTTTAGGATTGGAGATGCCAAATTGTCTTTCTCCAGCTTGGGTGTGTGTTGATCAATTTGTGTATGTGTAGATTAAGTTCTCGCCATGAATATAGCCATAGATGCTGAAATGGCATTAAGCAACAGCATTCCTTTCATTTTCATCCCAATGTGGGAATGCCAGCATATGTGCAGAAGTTTCATTGTTTGCCGAGTTCAAGTTTGGTGAACTCCGACCTGCAAATCCGTGTAGCCAAGGGACGTTTGACCAGTGCAGGATCTAAATGTCACATACCGATCTCTTAGCTCAACACAATGAACGACTTCAAAGCTGCAATTGGAATTGATAGTTAGGGGTGGGTGATGATGAACTTGAAATTTGTCAATATCGAAGTTACGCACCCACTTCACGTTGCTGTGTGCGTGTTCACAAAAGCGTTACGTTTGTACACATATATAAGCACCGCAGTTTTTAAACAAGTTATTTTAATTAGGGATGCACCGATATGGAAATTTTGGCCGATACGATAACCGATAACTCTTTATATTTGGGGGCCGATAACCGATATATATATATATATATATATATATAGGCCGATAAATATTCATATTAATTTCACAATGAAAAACTCCCAGACAGCGGACATCTTGTCTTTGGGCTAGACTAGCATACTCTTCTTAAGCCCACAACATGTGTCTTCTTCGTGCTATGTCACAGAAAGCACCAATCAAAACTTTACATGGCCAGCAATGAGCAAGTGAAGTGGTTCAACAAACCAAAATAATCCATAATTTATCGGCTTTCATTTATCGGCCTAATTTTGCTATCAGACCAATAACCGATAATATAAAAAATAAGCAGTTATCGGCCGATAACGATATGTTGGCTGATATATCATGCATCCCTAATTTTAATCCATTGAAACACAAACAACAACAGTGCTATATGCGTGCACTGTTTTTGTGTTAGAGGAACGCGCAAGTCGCGCATCCGCTGCTCATTAAGCTTGTGAGCATTTTTGCCGCATTATTTGCCTTAAATACACATAAGCGTCAAAATTCCCGTCTTCGCAAGTATCCTCATGAACACAACTATTTAGGGCTTAAGAAAAAGTAAACGCATGAAAAAAGCTTGTGTAAAAGTAAATTGGATCCAAACTTGGTTTTTGTGAAAATCTCTCACTGCTCTTGACTAAATCACTTTTCTACCTTTAATAAGATAATATACATTATTATTTAGTGTCATTCTTTCATCACTGACTGTTATTCTTCAGTCAGCTTGAATTTTGTTTATTATCTTATTTTTTATGCATGTATACGTTTTTTTGTGAGAATTATGAAAACGCTGGCATTAAATATTTTAATAACATAAAAAGCTTATTAAAAAAATTAAAAAACTCTACCGTGATACATATCAATATCATGACATAAAAGGAATCATACCATGATAGAAAATTTTGGTCATATCGCCCACCCCTATTGATAGTATATGTTCAATTTTTTGCTATTTTGTAATGTAAATACAGAAGCGGTGTGACATCACATCCTGTTGTCTACAAGGTCTGAAATAATTTCTCATTTCCAAGTCTCTTGTTGTTTGTTTTTTAGGTATCACCTCTGTTTCTTCATGATGGGATGTGTGTGGGGACCCCAGTAACAGGTCTGATTGGAAAACATGTTGCCCCCGGCAACTAATCCATCGCTAGCGCCACAGTGGCTGTTACCGTGGCAACTTAAAGGGGCAGAAGATTTAAATGGGATCATTCGGTCTGTGGAGTGATTGTGTGTTTGTACTGTAGAAAAATAGAAATTAATTACAGCATTTAGTTAAGATGGGAAAAACAGTTGCCCGCATGTAACAGACACACGCTGATCTGTGAATTTGAATGACGAACGCTGTCATCTCATTAGGTCTACAAAACGCAAAAGACGATCAGAGATTTGATCAGCAGGAATGAACAGCAGAACGTAATGAGACATTAAACTTAATGAAACACGAAAATGTAAATGCTGTAGTTATTTAATCCCCTTTATTATTTCATTGCAGATTCTGTGTTAAATGGAGCTGAGATTATTACACTTTCATTAGCTGTTTAAACTATTCACAAATTAGACAAATATTTAATAATCCCCAAGGAGTATTGAATGTGGAGGACTCCATAAACAATGGGTGTCCAATTTCGCAGAAATACACTATCCAGGTCTGATTATAGCATTTACAATTCCTCTCTTACACACAAAATGTCCCTCTGTCTGTCATATAGTATTTTGAAATACAGACGGTGTTAAAAGAGCGAAGGATTTGAGCATTTGTGTGTTGGTGGTTTTATTGTGTGTGTATATTGGCTGTGTTTAAGGGCAGCTGTCCCATGTGTGTCCAAAATGCAGGCGTTCTGCAGATTACCTCGCTGGATGCTTACTGGAATGAGATTAACAGCTGTTTGTGTGTGTGTGTGTGTGTGTGTGTGTGTGTGTGTGTGTGTGAAAACCAGAGATGTGGACAGACAGCTAAGCAGGCTCTGTTGTTTTATTAGTCTATACTGGTCCCCTACAATTTTTGCATGTGCACCCACATGGGTAACCCTGGAGACAGGCTCGTCTCTGCTGCACAGTAACCATGACGACCGCATCCAGGACATAAATGTGTTTTTGACGATGTATCTTCAGCACACATTTAGGAGTGTGAACTAAAACATAGATGACAATACTATAAAACTCATCTCCTCAACTAGGAGTTGAACCTTGGCTGTCATGATAAAAAAACTGAAATCTTTACCACAAGCGTCGAGTCCAATTTGAGTAAAGACCAGAGATCGATTTTCGACTCCCAGTCCAGGCCAAAGCTGGATGTGGACTCGGTCTTGCCTCCAAACTCGATCTCTGGTGTCGGTCTTGAATCGGACTGGAGTTGGACTCGACTACTAAACTGCTTATCACAGGACTATACTAAAACTTAACATTCCTTGAGCCGTGCTGACAAAGTTGTAAATTTTTTTCTTTTTTTTTGCAATATTACACAGGAACCTGTTTAGGTTAGTTTGTAATTCAAGCCTGACATCAGAGTTTTTTCTTCTGTGTTGTCACATACAGATGAAAGCGCTCGAGTCAGTCTGTTTCTTTCTGTGTGCGATGTGGCACAAATACGGCTGTTGTAGGAAAAATGATCAAACATTTATGAGCGAGGGATGAGGGGGAGGCAGGAAAGAGTGAAATCGAGTATCTGGGGGAAAAGCAGGAATGTAGGTCAGGGATACGCACAGACTGCTTCAGCGTATCGCTCTTGCTTACATTTCATCAAGCAGGCACTAGAAGCCCATAAAAAATAACAAAACTTAATGAAATGCATGCAGCATGTGTATATAGGATTGTTTTCCTATGAGCTGTGCTTAGAGTATTAGTATATTATTTCACAGTGATATAATTAACTTTATATTAGATTGTTATGACCATTATTCGCCATCTCTGTATCTGTCACCGATACTTTTCAGTTTTTTTTTCTGACAATGTCTTTGCTTAACCCCTCATTCCTTTAACTTCTCTTCTGTTTGTTTTGTCTTTCTTTTCCTCTCATTTTATTATCTTCCTTACGGCTGTTATTTTCTCTTTCTCTCTTTAAATCTGACTTCCACCTAAAACAAACCTTCAAAATTATCATGAAAATTCCCGTTTCTGACTGCTGACAGGGTCATCTTTTGTTTTTCTACCCTTTTTTATCTCTAACACATACAGCATGTCTTTGTTCAATCCTAGTGATCTGTCTATGTAGGCAGCATTTGGTGTTTTATAAATAAATTTTAATGCAGTTTTCAAGTCTCTCGAACACTTTTAAGAATCCACCTCAGTTGCAGATCTTTATATAGGCAGTAGACTGCATTAAAGGGGCCTTATCATGAAAATCTGACTTTTTCCATGTTTAAATGCTATAATTGGATCCCCAGTGCTTTTATCAACTTAGAAACTATGTAAAAGATCAACCCAGTAACTTAGTTTTGGTGAACCATTCACTGCAAGCATGTGAAAAAATAGCTAAATGAAATTTGGCTCCCCTTGTGATGTCAGAAGGGGATAATATTTTGAACTATATGTACTCTGGGGACACCAACGATTTATTTGACATCTTTAAAAAGTCTTATGAAATGTCCCCTTTAATACACTGTGTGTGTTGTGTTTGCTGCAGTCTTTATGAGAGTTTCTGATGTTGTGCTATGTTTGCAGGTGTTGCACGGGCCGTTTTATCCTTTGATCACATCACCACCCGCTTCACGTGAGATGCTTACTGTGAGTTTCCTTTAGTGGCTTGTAAAAACAGTGTTGTTTCAACTGCATTTAATTTTCTGAATTAGGGCTGTTTTAGATTAACATACTCTACATATTTTAGCACAGGATTAGTACACAACAGATTAGTCTAATACTGTAATCTATTGTGTTGTTGTCTATTATGTTGCTTTCTGCAATCGTAATACAGATAATAAATGCTGACTCAATTTTTTAAGTTAAATCTCACATAACATGTGCCGTTTCTGCTTATCTCATGTTAATCTTGAGTACCTATAGAGTAGGATTACATCTTTCATATATACAGTAGTCTTTAGTTTTTTACCACTGCATGTTTTTTGACACTTTGCCTACATTATGTTTAGCATGAGGAATTCAACTCTCAAACAGTGTATATGGATGTCCCAGGTTTTATGAATACAGCGATGCTATAGAAGAACCAATTCTTTTTGACATTTTCACAGTCTAAAGTACCTTTTTTGCAAACAGATGTTGAAGGTCCTTATGGAACCGTCAAAAGTCAAAAATTGTTCTTCTGTGGCATCAAAAAGCACCTTTTATTTTTGAAGAGCACCTACGTATTTCGTTGCTAAAACACAACGTTATTTTGTGTATTTGGTATAATACAATGTGTTTGCGTGGTTTATGGTTAAAAAAACTTTTTTTCCACATACAGTACATTTTTGTAGCTTCAGATTTCACACTTTTCTTGAAACGCACAGATTTGAATAGCGCTGATTGGCCAGATAATCTGTATGTTGTGATTGGCCTGAATACCTCTGACGTCAGCCAGAAATGTGACGCTCCTTACCATGTTTGAATGATCCACTCACAATGCAATGCTAACAGAAGTTTACTTACAAGCTGTGAGTCCAAAGCGGGAGGAATTATGATAATGTCTTTACTACATCACCAATCCCAGGAAGCAAACTGTTGCCTACAATCTGTGTTTGTTGTAGTCCAAGAAAAGAGATTTATCTTGGAGACGATAACTTGCGTTTACTTTGGAGTTTGTACCTTTTGCATATCGTTAACATGTACACACACTCACACACCAAAGGAAATGTAAAAACGTGAATCGGACAATGTGTGCTCTTTAAGTGTGTACCTGGAGTCATTCATTTATGTATTTATTAATGGGATAGTTCAGCCAAAAATTAAAATTACCCTCTGATTTACTCACCCCCAAGCCATGTATGGTTATTTTTTTCAGACAAACACAATCGTTAGTTATATTAGAAAATGTCCCGGACATTGTTGGGAAAGTTACTTTTAAAAGTAATGCATTACAATATTAAGTTACTCCCCAAAAAGTAACTAATTAGTTACTTTTCATGGAAAGTATTTTGTAAGAAAAATATTTAGACTGACGCACGTTTACGAGAGAGTGCGTTTCCAGCCGTGTGGATTACTTCTGTAAAGGATGGATTGACTGTTTTGGGCTCAAATCAGAAACACCATTTACTAACATTATAAAGCTTGGAACAGCCAGGACGTTTTCTAATATGTCTCCGATTGTGTTTGTCTGAAAAAAGATAATCATATAAATGAAGGATGGCTTGAAAGTGAATAATTTAGATTTTTGTCTGAACATCACTTTTGTGGTACAGCGTTTTGAAGGAATAAAAGTAAGTTTTTTTTACTCAGGTTACGCAGCTAAATAGAATTAAAATTGTACTAAAAAAAAAGATTTTGCGAGTATCTGGCAAACGCAAGCGTTTATTTTATCATAAATTTCGTTTGCAGCAGGCACTTATTTTGACAAGACACGTGATGCACATAGGTTCACTCGACGTGCAGAACACACATTTTGAAATTATGAACCACATACATGACCGACTACATACATGTTGTGACGAACTTCGCATCATCTGCCACTGAATTTAACTTATGCTGGGTTGTTTCAACCGAAAATGCTGGATTCTTTTAACCCATTGTTGTGTCAAATATAAAAAAAAATCTTGATTAATTTAACCCAATGGCTGGGTTTGTCCTTTTTTTTTAAATAACCAAGCATTTTTAAGAGTGTAGAAAGAATGCAGTATATGTATGTTTACTAATGGTTTCTTTACTTTGGTATTTTTTAAATGGTCTCTCTCTCTCCCTCCCACTGTCAACCCTCTTACTTTGTCTGGCATTGAATCCTGGTTAATCCATTTGTATGTTTTCACTTACACATCAAGTGGACGCTGGGGTTACTGTAGCGTAGCCTAAGCCCCCCTGTCTGTAGCTCAGACACGCAGCCTAACTCTGACCTAAATATGAACACAAATCGCTACACTAACAGAAATCATCATGCTAAGAGAAATGGGTCACATTTCGGCCCATCACTCGATTGGATTTGACCACACAGACTGAATCTACTCCGGCCAGCAGAGTCTTTCTGCTTAACCACTCGCCACTGATGATGTCTGACCTTCATAAACATATACAGGTCATTTTTATACTCCAGAGAAATATTTAACTACCAATACATCATATTTCTAAAGCTATTAAATAAAATATAAATTGTATCTTCATCTCTCTCCAACCACATGATTCTGATTCTGTGTCATTTAGTTTCACCTGTGAAACACAGCAATGTTACTGTGGGTTCATACCTGATGGTTTGGGGCGTCACATTCGCGTCTACCGGGCGTAGTTGGACGCTTGAACATTTTGAATTTACTCGCTTCATTCGCGCATGAAATTGTAGTCATCGAGACATTCACGCGGAAATTCGCGTCATGGGAGGGGCTTCTGCGACTCCGCTCGCTTCCTGTAATCACGTCACTACAAGAGCAAGCCTCTGATTGGTTAACATTTTTCCGCCAAATTTTTCAACTTGCGCGTTTCGTGCGACAACGCTCAATTCGCGGCATTCGCGAGAACTAGACGCGCCAATGAGGCGGAATCGTATCTTCTGCACCACGCTAAACGCCTCAGACCTCCAGGCGCACGTCAACACGTCTTTACATTGACTTAACATTGAAATCACTCGCGCTCGACGCCTCTACCGCGGCTGGTGTGAACGTAGCATTATGCTGAATATTTCCTAATATTTTCATTTATCCTAAGTCCAAGGTGATAGCTTTTTGATGATTAAACTTTACCTCCATTAAGAAAGTCTTTGGTTTGCTGTCATCGCCCAAAGTGGCAATTAATATTTTTTACGTTATTTTTACAACCAATAAAACACTTAAAAGCTTTTATGTGAAAAAATAGCAGTAATAATATCCGTATGCAATATTTATGAATTCATTATCTCTGCCTTGCAGATGATTAAATGGTCAATAAATATCATATACTGCAGGCTCGCGCCGGAGGATGGACGTGAGCCATATACTATCTAGACCCTAGAGATTTTGGGATGGAGCTCTTTTAACGCGGTTTAGAAACACCTGCTCACAAACCTAGCATTTTGGCTGTGAGTTGTGCATTAGCACACACTCTGCCATTGTGTTTATTCAATGAAATGTTATTACATAATGAAAATAACAGGATTCATTTCTAGATTAGTTTAAATAAGATTTCTCCGAGGTGATGAGGGTCTAATAGCTGCAGAGCAGAATAAATGGTGTGGCGTTTATAATGAAATCGATCTGTCTTTTTTAATGTCATTCTGGAGTGGCAGTATTTCAGAGCGTCTCCCCGGGACGGCAGGGTTGTACAGAGCATTATAGATCCAGCATTACTATACATCACTCATAATCATGCTGTAGTCGATAGATACCCTATGTTAGAAAGATGGATGGATGCCATTTCCAATATTCAGTAAATGTTATCGAATTTTCTGGACACACACCATCAACGTATTATTTTCTCTCAATCTCATTCTCCCTGTATTATTTCAGAAGCAACTGTATTATTTCAAAACCTGGGCGTTCTTGGTTCTGTCTGGTCCTGTATTTTGCACAGACTTTATATGCAAATTAAGTATACGGCCTCTTATGTCACCACTTTTGGCTTTGTTTTCTAAAGCCGTTTTCACACACAGATTCCAGAGAATACACAGATAATGTGTCCTGGATTTGAACCGGGATTGTTTGATTTTGGTTTGGTCACACTGCCAGTGATTTTCTGGAATCTGTGCATGTGCATCTGTGCATAAATACACGAGACATCAAGATGTGATGTGTAATGTAATTATAATCGTGTAGTTGGTGTTTTTTCTGCAGTGTCGTAAGTTTGATGATCTCCGATTACTCACTTGGAAAACGACGCTTGTGCATTTTTTCTACTTTGATCATAAACTAACGCTTAGTGTACAATTTTTTTAAAGCGGCAAACAATCTCAGCTTTAGTGTGGTGTTTGCTTCATTCCAGTTTGCAGAAATTTTGTGAATGCTGATCTGCATTTGAAACTTCTTTTAAAGAGCTGAACGATAACTACCTTGTTGGGATGACACATGCATCATCACTATGCCACACAGGCGGTGTTGTGCCTGAACGAGTTCATTGAACGAAAGTTCATGAACTAGTTCATATATTGGGCGAACGTGAACTGAACGTACTGTATTACTGCCTGATGAACGCAAGGTGAACTCGTTCATTCTGGGGCTTGTGAACGGCACGTTCTCTCACTTTAACGTCATTCAGTAGGGTGCCAGATTTCTATAGAGTCTTCCAGGCGAAAACCCGTCTAAAACACACTGTAAACAGGCCTTAATGTGTAGCGGAAAAAACACCCAATCTGGCAACACTGGCAACACCAGGCTGCATACGTCATCAAAACAACAATGACTGGACGCTGCTATCCAAATCCCTGCCGCGCCACGCGCATAGTTTAATATTAAATAACATCATATTTGACCTAAATCGTTAACGATTAACAAAGGCTGCCTACGCATATTCTGGATCTTGAAATAGACTTTGACTAAGCTCACGCTATTTAACGTGCACATGCGGTGTGCAATACCTGCGAGTTGTCATACACGCAACGCCTCGCAGCGCTTCTCGCCCGGAAAACCCCCTTGAAGCACCGGCTAGCCTTTCAAGGTATGTGCAAGCAAATACAAAAATTAAAAGACAGTCAATGCTCGTAAACCTTGATTTAAAGTTGGATATCAAGATGAAATCTGATGCATTTAGCTTCAGTGTTAAAACTGATAAAATAATTGCTGTCTGTGGTTCTATATGGGTTATAATGGCAATATTTAAAAAAAATAATAATAATATGGGGAAAAAGAACTATAAATTAGTTCATTTTTGGAACTGTGTTCAAAATTTGGGAATATGAACTATGAACTGAACTAGTTCATTTTAAAATTTGTGAACTGTGAACTGAACTAGTTCATGTAGAAAGTGAACTTTCCCAACACTGCACACAGGATGCATTCAGGGAATGTTATGGGAATGTTACTAGATCCCTATCCCAGGAGTGATCCCAGGATCAATGTTTGCGCTCACACAAAAGGCACTTTGGCAATTCTTTAGGATCAACACGTGTGTTAGAGCGGTATTTAAATAAAGTAATATCCAGAAAGTCTTACACAAAAGAAACCACATCCAAACTATGAAGAGCAGAGGAATCTGTAACAAGGTGTCGACAGGGTTTAATCGGTGAGTGTGTGTGATTGCTTTTGCCCATTGACCGTAGTCTAATCTATCAGTTTATAATCTTTTTATAAGACAGCTGATGAAACTTTTCATGCACACTCAAAACTATGAAAATTAATGAGACACAGGCTACTGCCAACAGATAAAACTAGTTAGAAGCAACAGTAGTGTGGACCTTAGATAGACTAGGAAACTTACTTTAACCTAACCCTGACACAAATCTTTTGGCATTATTAGATTTTAAGCAAAACTTGATTCGGCCAATTTATGATGGTGAGTAGTGTAGTCAAGTTGGTTTCAAAAGTATTTTTTTTACATGAATCAACAAAATTCATGGAAACCATTTTGGTAGCTAGCTAATGGTGCTTTTCCATTGCATAGTACCCCATGGTTTGGTTTGCTTTGGGTCAGCTCGGGTCAACTTTGGCTTGGTTAGCTTTTCCATTGAGTTTAGTAACACTTCGGAGTGGGAGGGATTATGGGTGTGTTTTTATATTTGCGCTGCCTACTGCTGTGACATCATACAAGTGAGCGTCGTTGTACATTCCCATACATTCATTTATTTCTCAGCCTGCCACAAAATTTAAATTGGCCATCACAAATAGATGTTTGCACATCGCGTTTATCACTACCTCTGTCTCACAAAACACCCGTGCCGTCAGTCGACTCCGCTGAGCCTCATTTTGCATTTAAGCATATATGCATACTTGCGCCCCGTGAATGTGCCGCCACAAACAGCAAGTTTGGACGGCAAACTGTTATGGTGTTTTTGATTCTCAACCTGTGGATGTTTTTCATCGCTAAAAGGGAGTTTGGGAACTTACAGCAAAGCACAGATGACAACAGATTTACTTGAGACAGCACACGCTAGCATGAAGGTAAAGCCAATCTTTGACATTATAGCGATCACGCTAGTGGCGACGTTTCTCTGAGACCAATCAGTGATCTACAGTGTTTTCGTGTCACGTTTTGGTATCAGCTCGGGTCGCTTGGAACCCCAGCCGAGGTGGTACTAAAAAAAGTATCGGGTACTACGTACTGCACCCAGTGGTAAAGCCCCCAAAAGTAAGCTGACCCAAACCATGGGGTACTATGCAATTGAAAAGCGCCATAAGATTAGCATGACTACCTCAGACCAGTTAAAGCTGTTTTTTCAGCAGGGAACTTACATTTTCATTTAACACTAAAAGATTTCTCATTTAATGATTAACATTCAGTGGTAAGCAGATGAAATGCATCAGTAAATCATGAAATCATATCTGAAGTACAGCACACACAGTACTGGCTTACATACTAGAAGCTGTGACCTTTGAACTAGTCTAACTATTAATCATGGGTTGGCCTCCTCGAGTTCGTATCGGTCCACCAGCTGCGTCGTCTGCACACACACACACACGCACACACACACACGCACACACACACATACACATACACATACACACACAGGCTGTGGCACATCTGCACACAATGAATCTTGGGGGCCATTTATTAAACACACACACACACACACACACACACACACACACACACACACACACACACACACACACACACACACACACACACACACACACACACACACACTACATCTTTTTCCAATTGTGTAGTTTTTCAGGGTAACATTTGCTCTGTTTTTTCTTGCGTTTTGAATCATTTGTAAGATATGATTTAACGTCTTATGTCTGAAGTCTGAAATGGTTAGATGTGATAATGAACATGTAGTTTTGGGCAAAGTTTCAGCTTTAAATGAATGAAATGCATTAAAAGTCATTTACAAGCAGCATTTCGGAATCTTTGTGAAAGATTTAATTTGCTGATCTGATTAACCGAACTGGTCGACCTCAATATTCATATTTGTCGGACACCCAATTTATTCACTAGTCAAGTCGGACATCACGGACTTCTTGGTCCTAAACTCTCCATCAGATGCTTTATGCAAACAACAAAATGTGCTAATATACACTTAAAATGAAAAATCGTGATCATAACCTTTCTGTCCATAGCGAAATCCCAGATCGTCAGAAAGTAATTCATCATTTAACTTTTTTTAAAGGTGCAGTGTGTAGTTTTTTGAAGGATCTCTTGACAGAAATGCAAAATAATATACAAAACTATATTATCAGTGGTGTATAAAGACCTTTCATAATGAACTATTATGTTTTTATTACCTTAGAATGAGACGTTTTTATCTCCATACTGAGGGACCCCTTACATGGAAGTCGCCATTTTGTGCCACCATGTTTTTACAGAAGCCCTTAATGGACAAACTTTTTTACTAAGTTGTCTCCGAAGATGACATGTTTGTCTGGTGACAGCTCCGTAGCTTCTCTATGCATTTCAAAAGTGAGGGGTGAGCAGTGGACTGAGCCGTTGGTTGCAATTCGCAACTTCACCTCTAGATCTGCTAAAATTTACACACTGCACCTTTAAATATTGGTGTCCGGGACTTTGTGAGCTTAGAGAAGGTAGTGTTCACCGTGTGTTTATAAAAATATAGCTTAAATATGTGATATAAACAAATACTAAAAATGCTCACAAAATGGCTGTTGAGATGGTCTCATACGCACAACCGGCGCAACGTCATAGAATGTCTCGGAACAGGTTCACGCCCACTTTTGGGGGAAAACAAACTAAACCTTCCATTGACTTCCATTCAAAATAGCGGAACAAAGCAACGTTCGTCCACAGCTGACAGGTGTAAATAACTTAAGAAATCACTCAATAAACATGTTGAGTAATTATCTGTCCATCATGGCTGCCATAGAAAGATACATTAACACATTTAATTCGGTCAATATAAAAACATGTCCCTTTCATTCTCCCAGCGTCAAATTTGTGTAAAAAAGGGGCGGTGACGAAATTTACAGTCAAGTTCCCGGATGTGCCGGTAGTCCGTATATGAAGCGAGTGGAGGCTTGGACCCGGAAATAAATTTCTTGCATCATGACTTAACAAGCGGATAGCTTAGTTTACATTGTAGTTTTGTGTTACATGCTAACAAAAAGCTACAAAGCACTTCACATGTGGCATTGGTCTGACGTTTGTAGCCATTTTAAATTGAAACATACTACTCCATAGTTTGCATTTCATGCATCTGCTTAAATAGTTTAATGTTTTTTAAAATTATTTTGTTGATTGAAATTAAAGGGGTCCTTAAAAAACTTTGATTAAAATCCCAAACTACTTTAAGAAGCACTTTTCTCTCACTATTTCAATGTAATATTGAACATAGCTGCACATTTAACTGTTGACAGTTAATGATAGCCATGTGACGATATCATGAGCTCTGATTGGTTGGTTTGGTTCAATATTTTGGGTGGATGAAACTTTTAAAATGTCATCACTTTAGTAGTCTGGACACCAGAGAGAGAAAGGCACTTAGTCTTTCTCTTGGACAGAGGTTTTAATGTACACTGGTGGATGTTGTTGTAATTTTCCGGAGTCTCGCGAGGGAAATTATAATTCTCAGTTTCAGGATTCTTTTGTCTTTTGAATGAAGTCATGTTATTGTGATCCAGAGCAAATTCGAATCCAAGCAAATTCAGCAAACTCTTTCGGAAAGAAAGCCAAGCACAGACGGAAAAGTTTTTGGTCTAGCTCAAATCCAGGCTTTTTCTCAAAGGGCCACGAAGGTTTTCCTTGGGTCAGGAATGAAAAATTCCCAATCTCATTTTGTTAATCAAGTGTAAATGTGTGTCGTGTTGCACATCGTAAACCTGTTTCAAAATCAAATTCAATCAAATTTGTCCAGGCATATAATCTTATAATCAAACTACACGCCTGTGTGGACGTGCAATGATTTAATGCCGTCTCTTGGCCGTGTAGGTTTTGGATTTCCTCGGAGAACCTGTTGGATCGGAGAGTTCATTCCATTCCTATTTCACTTCCCCCTTGCGCTTTAACTTCAATAACTCATTCCAAATGTTATGGATCCCACTCCCAAATGTTGACTTACACACCCCGTTTGAGGCCTGTTTTG
This sequence comes from Misgurnus anguillicaudatus, assembly GCF_027580225.2. Taxonomy (NCBI): domain Eukaryota; kingdom Metazoa; phylum Chordata; class Actinopteri; order Cypriniformes; family Cobitidae; genus Misgurnus; species Misgurnus anguillicaudatus. Next base: position 31,656,397 of record NC_073347.2, on the reverse strand, counting down.
GGGTGGTGGGTTAATCAGAAGCAGGTTTGTAAGTCTTTCCACACCCTGTACAGTTGGGTCACACTCACATAAACACACTGGACAGCGATGGAGTGATTTTAGATGGATTTCATGCACCATACGCCCTTTTAATTTCGAAAACGAGATAGATAGATCATTAATGCGCACACACCCAAAAACTCAGTGGTAGAGCATTTCGTTATTAGCGGAAAAGGGTTTTGGGTTCCAACCCTGGGAACATACTGATAAAATGTGATAAAAAGTTGCTTTGGATGCAAGCATCTGCCAAATGCATAAATATTTTATCATTACGTGCGTTCCCTGGGATCGACCTCGCAAGCTTTTATATTACTTACACAATATTCTACCACTGTAGCTTGGGTGCCAGCCGAACTTAGCCCGGCCCAGTCAGTTTTTTTTGGCCACGAGGGCCGGTGTTGTCATGCCACGATGACGCGTATTTGCGGGTGAGATGTCCCCGCAGCTTTATGCACAAGTTGATTGTGTCCCGAGTCCCGACCACTTATTGGAAGAATTCTTGCCTTAGGGTTCATTGACATAAAACGCATGGGAAACGCAGGACGTGCCGCTGTCTTCTGGTTTTCAAAGCGCTTACTTGAACACGAGTTTTGTTTCAGACGCGTCTATATTGAGTGCGCTTGACGGCCGCGCGTCTATATTTAAAATAAACTTGAGGGCGTCTTTTGAGTGCGCTTGCCGGCCGCGCGTCTATTATATTTTAAATAAACTTGAGCGCGTATTTTGAGTGCGCTTGCCGGCCGCGCGTCTATTATATTTTAAATAAACTTGAGCGCGTCTTTTGAGTGCGCTTGCCGGCCGCGCGTCTATTATATTTTAAATAAACTTGAGCGCGTCTTTTGAGTGCGCTTGCCGGCCGCGCGTCTATTATATTTTAAATAAACTTGAGCGCGTCTTTTGAGTGCGCTTGCCGGCCGCGCGTCTATATTTTCAATAAACTTGAGCGCGTCTTTTGCGTGCGCTTGCCGGCCGCGCGTCTATTTTATTTTAAATAAACTTGAGCGCGTCTTAATACAAACGGGCTTGCCTCTAAAAGGAAAATAATTTACAAAACGTATTTTTTTATCCAAGCCATAGATGAAGTCTCTATGAATAGTCATTATTCATCGTTTATTGCAAGAGGAACAAAAATCTATTTGATGCAAAACTCATTAGTTTATTTGAAAAAAGTAGTTTCAAAAGTGTATCCATGATGTTTTCTTTTTTTAACACAATGTAGGCCTACGTTATTTAGCAATAGACATGATCTAAGTACTAAAAAAATACAGATTTTTCAATTTGTTTCCAATGCATACTTGATAAATGTTGCTTGTGTATTGTATATCAGGGGTTTCCAAACGTTATCAACAGTTAATCTCAAGACTCACCATTTTTTAGAAATAGAAATAGAGAGGAAAATACAAACACATTTGTGTCCTTTAGTTTTTGAATAAGTTTACTTTAGTAATATTATGGTCTTATGGTAGGGCTGCATGATTATGGCAAAAATTATAATTGTTTACTGCATTTGCACGGAATATGAAATTATATATTTGAAAAATACAGTGAATTGCAAGGCTGCAGAGAACAGTGCACTGCAGACTTATACTACTGAGGGTTTAAAGATATTATTTTAATAGTCAGTCGTGAACTAAAGTGGGCCGGTCTAAGGCATGAAACTCCAGGGCTGAAAATGAGTCCCACTCCGGCCCTGGCCCGGCCCACAACATTTCAGGTCGGGAAGTTCGGTCTGGAGTCGCTCCGTTGTGGCGCTACTATGCACGACCGAAAGCATGTGACTGATCGTCTAACTATTTCAGCTGACTTTGTCTTTCCAATAGGACTTGATGTCGTGGTAATGCCCTTGCTGCTAGTGCCTGCATCAAAAGTCTTCATTTCTTCTTCTGTGCACAGCATTCAGTTTGGCAATTACAAACTGCACGGCTAGTAAATTTATAACTAAATGCAGTCCTGTCTCTATTTAGCGTGCCTTGTTTTATTTACTGTTGGTTACTAGGTTGCCAATACAACTGCCATCCGCTGGAACAACTTGATGAAATGCACCTAATTCGCATTCGTTTTTGTATTTTGAAAAGATTTGTTTCACGTTTTGATAGAAACTACAGACAGAATTTTATGCTACACCTTTTTTTGGGGTTTTCAGAAGCTGCTCGTATGATATTTTTACACATACATATGAACACTTATGAAATTACTTTGCATGTGCAGAATGTGAACAGTCATGCGGGCGGCAGGAAACTGCTGAAGTGTCTGTTATCTACAGCATCAAACATACAGTATCTCTGCTGTAAAAATGCACACTGTCTGATGAACATCTGGTAAACGTGCACTTCTGCTCTCCTTCCTCCTGTCTGTCTTTCATTCATCCCTATTTTACTAGAACAGCTATTTCCTGTTTTCAATACTCTCTCTCGCCCCCCTTTCTCTCTCTATCTCTCTCTGCATGTCTCTCTCCCTCTCTCACACTTTCTCTCTCTAAACATTTGGTGTTCTGTCTAATCTGTTCTTTGCATTATATTCTGTATGTTAGAATGTAGTTTGACTCTTACAGGACTCCATTAAACTCAAACAGGAGCTTAAATTCTGAACTGGAGTCATTAGCAGAAAGAAACTCAAGGCCTAAACTTTGTCAAAATGAGTTCAGAATTCTTTCTTTCTTTCGTTCGTTCGTTCGTTTTTTCTTTCGTCTCTCTCTCTTTTTTCATTTGTTCTTTCTTTCAATTTTTTTTCTACTGAGATTTCGTTCTTTTGTTCATTCTTTCGTTCATTTTTAAATTTTTTCTTATGTTCTTTCTTTTGTTCTATTGTTTTTTTCTTCGTTCTTTTCATCGTTCTTTCTTTTGTTCATTATTTCGTTCTTTTTCTCTTTTCTTCTTTCATTCTTTATTTTTTTCGTTCATTCTTTGTTTGTTCATTCTTACGTTTTTTTTCTTTATCTTCTTTCTTTTGTTCTTTTCTTTGTTTGTTGGTTCGTTCTTTCTTTTTTCTTTCTTTCGTTCTTTCTTTCATTTGGTCTTTATTTCTATCTTTCTCTTGTTCTTACTAAATTTTGTTCTTTCTTTCTATCTTTCTTTCTTTAAATTTTTTTAGCGCTAAATCGTTCACTTTCATTCATTCTTACGTTTTTTTCTTATCTTCTTTCTTTCTTACTTTCTTTCATTCTTTCTGTCTTTCATTCTTTTGTTGGTTCTTTTGTTCTTTTCTTCGTTCTTTGGTTCTGTCTTTCTTTCGTTCTTTCTCTCTTTTCTTCTTTCTTTCTTTCTTTCTTTCTTTCTTTCTTTCTTTCTTTCTTTCTTTCTTTCTTTCTTTCTTTCGTTCATTCTTTAGTTTGTTCGTTCTTAAGTTTTTTCTTTTGTTCTTTCTTATGTTCTTTCTTCTGTTTGTTTGTTCTTTCATTCATTAGTTCGTTCGTTCTTTCATTCATTCTTTCGTTCATTTCTTCGTTCTTTCTTTTGTTCATTATTTCGTTCTTTTTCTCTTTTCTTCTTTCATTCTTTATTTTTTTCGTTCATTCTTTGTTTGTTCATTCTTACGTTTTTTTTCTTTATCTTCTTTCTTTTGTTCTTTCTTTAGTTTTTTTTGTTCTTTCTTTCGTTCATTCTTACGTTTTTTTTCTTTATCTTCTTTCTTTTGTTCTTTTCTTTGTTTGTTGGTTTGTTCTTTCTTTTTTTCTTTCTTTTGTTCTTTCTTTCATTTGGTCTTTATTTCTATCTTTCTCTTGTTCTTACTAACTTTTGTTCTTTCTTTCTTTCTTTCTTTCTTTCATTTTTTATCGCTAAATCGTTCACTTTCATTCATTCTTACGTTTTTTTTCTTGTCTTCTTTCTTTCTTACTTTGTTTCATTCTTTCTGTCTTTCATTCTTTTGTTGGTTCTTTTGTTCTTTTCTTCGTTCTTTGGTTCTGTCTTTCTTTCGTTCTTTATTTCGTTCTTTCTCTCTTTTCTTCTTTCTTTCTTTCTTTCGTTCATTCTTTAGTTTGTTCGTTCTTAAGTTTTTTCTTTTGTTCTTTCTTATGTTCTTTCTTTCGTTCTTTCTTCTGTTTGTTTGTTCTTTCATTCATTAGTTCGTTCGTTCTTTCATTCATTCTTTCGTCTTTTCTTCGCTCTTTTGTTCTTTATTTTGTCCTGTCTCTCTTTTCTTCTTTCGTTCATTTTTTCGTTCATTCTTTAGTTTGCTCATTCTTACGTTTTTTCGAATGTTCTTTCTTCTGTTCGTTCTTTCTTTCATTAGTTTGTTTGTTCTTTCGTTCATTCTTTCGTTTTTTCGAATGTTCGTTCTTTCGTTCATTAGTTTGTTTGTTCTTTCGTTCTTTTCTTTGTTCTTTTCTTCATTCTTTTCTTTGTTATTTTCTTTGTTCTTTCGTTCATTTTTTCATTTGTTCATTCTTTTGTTCTTTCTTTCTTTCATTTTTTATCCTTCATTCTTTCGTTCATTCTTACATTTTTTTCTTACATCTTTTTCTTATGTTCTTTCTTTTGTTCTTTCTTTCGTTTGTTCTTTTCTTTGTTCTTTTCTTCTGTCTTTTCTTCGGTCTTTTGTTCTTTCGTTTGTTCTTTTCTTCTTTCTTTCTTTCTTTCTATTAGTTCGTTTGTTCTTTTGTTTGTTCTTTTCTTTTTTCTTCGTTCGTTCGTTTGTTCTTGCTGTATGTCAGACCAGATCAGTTTTGGCAATAACAACTCCAATATTTATTTTTAATAATTTATTAGTATTTTTATTATATGATAAAGCAGGCACTGTTTGAAACCGGTTGACCCGTATACACAGGCCACTAAAAAGTCTCTTATACTTCTGTTAAGAACAGAAGAGAAAGAGTTAATAGAAAAAAGTAGTTTTTTTTGGACATAAACTTCTCTAAACCAAGTCTTCATGCTGAGCCAATACATAAACATTAGCCATTAGTTGCAAGAAAACTTCACTTCCCCAAACTTTTTGTTTGACATCCACATTTCCATTAAAAAGCTCTGTGGGATATGAGAGATCTTCAGAAGATTCTTCTCCTCCCTGCCATTGAAGATCAACACCCCTCCCATAACAACATCATCATCTGCATTCACAATCACGGTTTTAAAACTCCCTTATTCTCTCTCTCTCTTTATCCGTTATGATACAGAAAGGAAGCACAAACTAGAACATGTTACACACCAGTCACACTACTCACCTGAAGAGCATTTTTAAGCACACAGACACACATGTACCACCCAGTGTGAGAACATTCTTCTGTATGCTCTCAAATTCTCTTGCTTTCAATCTTTCTCATGCTCTCGACGTCTCCAGCTGTTTCTAATACTCCTCTCAGTCATGCAGGACGCTTTGGAGCTATACCATTACAGCTGTGAGTGTGTGCGTGTTTGCACTAACTATATGTTCCCATCTGGCTGCATCTCAGGGGAAGTCAAAGCACTCTTAAAGAGTTTGGCTGGGGTCTGGTCTTTAGCCGCTTCATTCCTGCGTCGGTGGAGGCGCAGTAAAGCATTTGATTGGCAGATGAAACAGAATTGTTTTATTCCTTTGGGTTTCTGTATAGAAATGATGATTCAGTTGTCCATTATTGTCAGAATCTGCCTACACTATTAAAAAAAAGGTTTGTAAAATGTTTTTTGTCGGGGTATGCTTTAATGAATAACCTTAAACATCAACAGATCAGTCTTTACTGTATAAATTAAAAATAGATCATTCATCCTTATTATAAAGTTAATCTGTCAAGAAGAGCTCGATTTTTTGCTTTGTCATTGTCATTGTTTGATTAATCTACTTTAACACTAGTTTAAAGTGTGTCTGGTCCACTTTAATACCAAATGCATGAATCTAATATACTGTTATGAGTTTTAGTTCTGAACTGTACATTTACTTTGTTTATGAGGATAATCGCAGCACTTTGAGATAATTTTTTCCCTTTAATTCTTTTTATGCTGCGTTCATACCAGCCGTGGTAGAGGCGTCAAGCACGAGTGATTTCAATGTTAAGTCAATGTAAAGACGCAATTACGGTTTGGGGCGCAAATGAGGCATTAAGCGCGGCACGGTAGATGCGAATCCGCCTCATTTGTGCGCCTAGTGCACCTAGATGCGAATTGAGCGTTGCTGTGGAAAAAATTAAAACAGTTGAAAAATCCGAACTTTGGCGAAAATTGTGCCGGGTTAACCAATTAGAAGCTTGTTCAAATAGTGACGTGAATACAGAAAGCGAGCGGAGTCGCAGAAGCCCCTCCCATGACACAAATTTTCACGTGAATGTCTCGACTGAATAGAATTTCACGCGCGGCTTTCACACGCAAATGAAGTAAACTCAAAATGTTCAAGCGTCCAACTACGTGCGAATAGCGCGTTTTTGTCGCCTCAACTGTGTTTGGTGTGAATACAGCATTATAGTTTTTAAATCTTAGGGACAGGTCACATATTGCATCTTGCTTGCGCAAATATGTTATTTTGAATGTATACGTGCGGCAAGCACGCTCAAATAGAGAGTGACGCGTTCGCAACGTGCACATGGTAAGAGATGCATTTTTTTCCAGGTGCGTTGGCGCCACAGCCAGTTGAAAATACTTTTCAGAATGCCATGTCGGAAAGGAGGAGGAAAGCCTTTCATTTTAGAGCGAAATCTAAACCACCCCTTAAGCAATTAGCGATAAGACGTTATTGTGAGTTTGTTAAAGGATTTAACCCCATCTAGGGGTGAAATTGTATTTTGCATTCAACCGAATAGTGCTCTCTAGCACCTCGCTTTTCCAAATGCATGTTGCAACTACGATAGCCGTTATGAACCAATTGATCTCTGTGTCCGTTTCAGGTAGTTCACGTGTTCTGAATGAAGATTGTGGAAACGCGTTGGTAGGCAAGTGCTTTTTGTCCCTCTCTGCTATTATAGTTTATCAATACGGCGGAACGACATGGAAGCCTCCTTGGACTTAGCCGTTCAATGTAAGTAAAGAGAAGAAATACTAAGCTTACAAAGAAAAGTCAGATCATCAGCAGAGGTCATTTGACACCAATGAGGACATATTTATGAATAAAGAGATTGATTTTGATTAATAAAACACTTAAAATCCTACTTACAGTCCCTTTAATATAAACATGCTGATTATTAAAGGATTGGTTGTATGCTGACAATGCAAGATCATTTTTTCCAGATGTCCTTTAATAAACAAAAAAACTTCTTAAAACATTTAAATTTTTGCATTTGTCAGACACTATTATGCAAATTGGCTTAGAGGCTGTTCACATTCCACTTCATTTATTCATGCAAATACGTTATATTGAATGTAGATGTGCGGCAAGCACGCTTTAATCCAGATTGCACAGGGTGCGACGCAGTGTTTATTTTCAGGTGCATCAGCACCGAAGCAAGTTCAATTTACTTCAGATTTCCGAATGGCACATCGAAAGCACGTTGGAAAGGAAGAAAGTGGCGAAAGACCCTTACAGTGTATTCAAGCTAAGCGTTTTTTTCATTATGCGCGTTCCCGCAGAATCAAACCTTTTGCGCTGCTTTCAAAATGCTTTACCAGTTGAGCTACAGAAACATCAGTTGGAACATAAATTTACATCGGACTAAAACACGAAAATGTTTACTGTCAGAGTAAAACAACATGCACTGATTTACTGCTCCCAGGACCATCGTGGATTTCACCATGAGGGAAACACATGCCACTGTGTTTAGCTGTAAATGAGATCTGTTTTGTTATCTGTGTGAATCATATAGTCAAAAATCTTCTAAACACATACCAGTCAGAGACACAGACCGATAAGAATGTGCTGTTGTGGCGTTTCATGTGGCCTGCAAATATGTTTTGTGGTGGTGTTCTCATTCCGGAGTCGTCTGGAAGCTGCCAAATGGGGTCACGAGTGAATCACACATGGAACATTCTACAAGTGTGGGTGAAGATGGTTTAAATAGTTTGAAATGAATCATTTGAAGAGGTGCAAATTGTGTGCTCACGGGGCTTTTGTGGTGAACGCTTGCGTTCCCCCTAGATAAGTAAATGACGTTTCCGCTCCCTATGAGAATACTTCTGCTGTGGTTACAGGGTACAGTATTGTACCGCCATGTCTTTGAATGTGCTAAATAAAACGTGCTATTTCTCAAAGTGTCCACGCACTTGAGGGGCTTGTTTTGATGCGGGTTCATTAAAGGTTACAAAGCTGAACATTACTGGCGTGTATCCTTTGTAGTTCATGTGATTGTGGCAGAAATACTGTCAGGAATGATCGTGTTCGGCCGAGGTATGTTAAGAACTTGTTGTTTAGAGGAAGCATAGTGTCGACTTACAAAATTGACAGTGATAAATGATCAAAATACATTTGTATGGTTTAATCGGCCGTGCTTTATTAAAGCAACACTAAAGAGTTTTTGCTCTTTGCTCCCCCTACATGTTGGAAGCAGAATTGTCCATTACCACTGTCGTAAATAATTTAGCCTACTGCAGCAAAGCTGGCTCTGATTGGATTGCTGGTCTGCCGTAAAGCAAGTTTTTGTAGTTTTCACTCGAGCTACAGGACGGCGTCCGACGGTTGGAAACTTCTTTAGTGCGGTTTTGGCCGATAGAGGGCTGCAAAGCGAATGTGAAAGTGCTTTTCATACTGTTTCGAGTGGATGAACGACTGAACTTTTTTGGAAACGTTATTTTAAGGTAAAAAAAACCTCTTAATGTTGCTTTAAAATTAAAGCCGCTCTATGCATTCGGCACTTTTGTCAAACAGCGACCCCTAGAGTCGCTGGAGAATACTTGCAACTGTCGTAATTTCCCACTCTAGTACTCCAAAGATAATGACCAGGTAATGTTTCACATTCACAATTTCATATAAATATTAGGCTACTGCATAGTCTACTAAACTACAGATGATGGTAATAGGATAATAAGAAGTTTATTCCAAGTGTAGAGTAGGCATATAATAATAAAGTACCGCGTTTACTAGCTTATAATGTTTTTACATGATTGCAGCTAAATCACAAGTAAACATTACAAAATGTCATGACAAAGTTAATTGTGTACATTGCATTATCTCATAACATTGTTCGTTATAATGTCACTATACATGATTATTGCTATTTATCATAATAGTTTGCAAATTGTGCATGTTTACACTATTTACAACCTCTAGGCTTATTTATGTCCTGATAATTATGTGAGATATTGACAACTGTTGTCATGATAATCGCATGACATACTACAAGCAAGCTCAACAACATACAACATAGACCGCAAACAAGTTTACAAATGAGAGATTTACTTACTACTCCATCAACAAGATCGACAGATCAGCATCCCTCCAGTGCTGTCTTTTAGCTCACGCCAACGAGTAAAAACCTGACCGAGTGGGACTCTTGTCCGGTTCCTAACGCGGTCAGATTCTCTTTTCCTTTTCCTACTCACTTCCGAATGCGCTTTCTTAACTTTTAAATCGTTTAGCCTCACGTCTCAAATGTTATAGGCTTGATCGACTTCATGTAGCGCTGCAAGAACCGACAGCCGGATGACGTCTCGGATCATTCTTGTGGTACTTTGACGTCATCCGGCGGTCGGTTCTTGCAGCACCACACAAAGTCAAACAAGCCTAACGTGTATGACGTCGTTGCCGCAAAGCAAGTCGTGATTCTCGCAAGATTTGTCAGGGGCGTTTCTCTCAAGCTTGCATTCTGGTTTTGGTAGCGGCGTCCTCCCCGAGCTTCAACAAGAGGATGATTCTCCTTACTATGACTTTGTTTACCACCGAAATAACTTTGAAGCTGTTATATTAAGGTAAAATAACTGCATAGTGTGTCTAAGCCACAAGGACAGCTTACGTCACTAGCCATGCCGCACATTTGCACGCATATACCTATAAACAAAACGGGACAAATCTACTTAAATGTACAGTATGGGTTTTTTAGCGCCATCTATTGGTAAGTTTGTGAATTGCAACCAACCTCAATTTCGACGGAATGAGAAGCTTCGGTAAGTGCCACAAGACGAACATATCATCATCTGAGACAATGTAGGGACGAAACACGCTTTGTAGAAAACAGTTTGTCCGTTTAGGGCTTCTGTAGAAACATGACGGCGACTTCAAAGTAAGGAGATCCGCGGTGTATGTACATAAAAACGGCTCACTTTCTTAAGTAGTTAAAAACAATACAGTTCGTTATGTAAGGTCTGTAGACCGCTGATGATATAGTTATGTATATTATATTGCATTTCTCTCAAGAGATCTTTTTAAAATGTACACATTGCACCTTTAACAAAGACAAGCAAGTTTTCATTTGTGTTTGCTTTGTAACTTTTAAAAATCTCACGTCGACTGAAATGAACAGACATTCGATTGAAAGTGTACCAGAATAACCATAATTCCAGTTATGCAGAAATGTAGCCGAAGTTACGCATGGTGAGTGTGCCCGAGTTGGTTTTAAAGATATTAAAGCAACACCAAAGAGTTTTTTTTACCTTAAAATAACGTTTCCAAAAAAGTTTCAGTCATTCATCCACTTGAAACAGGGTAAACGGCACTTTCACATTCGCTTTGCAGCCCTCTATCGGCCAAATCCGCACTAAAGAAGTTTCCAACCGCCGGGTCCCGATCCTGTAGTTCGAGTGAAAACTACAAAAACTTGCTTTACGGCAGACCTACAATCCAATCAGAGCCAGCTATGCTGCAGTATTTATGACAGTGGGTAATAGACAATTACGCTTCTAACCTGTAGGGGGAGCAAAGAGCAAAAACTCTTTAATGTTGCTTTAAGACTAAATGACATGTAGGTGCAACATTTCTTCTAGTCAACAGTTTGTCAAATGCAACAATTAAAATAAAGCCACACCATTTTCTGTCCTTCATGCTATGCCAAACTCATATCCTGTTTTTATTCAGTAAAAACAAAAAGTTAGTATTTTAGTTATTTCTAATAGTTTACAGTCTCACTAGAGCAGTCAGAGGATTGTGTGTCCTCAGATTAAACCAGTAACCTTTACTTTAGCTGTCAAAAATCTAAACCACAAAGATACGATCAGTTCTTCTGCTTTAATGAACTGCTCAAAGAGCCGAGAGGAAATAAGTAAACATTTTTTAAAACTTCCTGAAGACCTTTGTTTCGACCTTTAAATAGAGTTCAGACTTCCACCAGACCTTGTGATGTGAAGTTAAACTTCCTCTTGTGGTCTGCTGGAGGTGTTTTACTGTTTGCGATGATGACATTGTTGCTTATTAAAGCCATTGCATCGGTAACATCTGAATCATAATTAAATTACCATTACCATGTTACACCACACACAAGATGAGAGAAAGTCATTATGTTGTACACATTACGTATGAATCCAAATGAGGTTGTATTGGTGTATTGTTGTGTGTGTGCGCATGCGTTTTGACTTGTACTCTAAAATTGCTGGGTTATTTTCAACCCAGCGTTGGTTTACATTTACTCTGAATTTTTTTATATGTTTAAGTGCTATAATATTCTTTATACAAAACCAAAAATCACAAAAAATTAATTTAGCAGGGTTGTCATGGGCATGTAAGAATGCTAAATGTTTTCTGTGAAGGTTGGTTGATATAAAATCTCATTATAATCACTTAGGTTCATATAAAGTCATTATAATGATTATTATCGGTGTAACATTTGCATGCGTGCATCTGTGAGGGTTGTCTTTACAGAAGTGAAGCTGTTAAAGGCCAGTATTTTTACACCCAGCATTAACATTGCAACTCACTGAAGTGTCAAGACTTTTAAATGAAATACACTCACACATACTGTAAACATCTACTTTCTACACACACGCATACGCATACGCATACGCGTGTGAGGTCAAATGTGTACGCAGAGATCTGATCTGCCATCTTTTTAGCAAGTAATGTTTCCAATGCTGCTAAAATATAGTGATTGTATGAATATAAAAGCACAATTGATGTTATGTTTATATACGATTCAGAATGTGGATTCATAACATTTTCATTACTTTATTTTGTGGCGTGACATTTTTGTAGCACGCCAAAACCACTGAGATCTGAATCGACGATCGGCTTCACAACCTCTTTTCTCTTAGTAGCATCAAAAAATAACTGTTATTCAAATTATAAGTAAATGAGAGCAAGCAATGCAACGATATTAAAATTGCGAAGTGACTGTTTTGAGCACTGCAGTTCAGTTCAGGACCGATGACATTTCTAGTTTTGAATTTGCATGATCAGTGTTTATCATATATCAAATAACACATCTTTATTTCCTCTTTTGCCAAGCACTAAAAGGATCCGAACACATCGAGGTACAGTTCCCGTTGCACTTCCACTTCAGCAAAGTGTGATTCTCTGCACGATTGATCACTTGTCTGTTGCCAAGATAACTCAATTGATACTCTGTAGTCAGAAATGTTCATTAATATTGGCGTAAAGTACAATTTTACATTTTTAATTTTGATTTTGTAGTGCCATAGTGGAAGAAGAAAATCGTAAACATCCCAACTGGCATGAGAAACTTAAATTCCTGCTGCTCACACAGAGCTGTCATTTGGCAACACTTCCAGTGTTTGTGTGTGATCTAAATAGAGGAAATCTTTGTGTTAACTTAATTTTACTGGGTAATATGCATCACTTTAAGCGAATCAGATGATAACACACACGCACACACACACTGCTGCTAAATGGTGGAATAAACCCAGTTTGTGGTTTGGCATACAGTGTTTCATTTGGTTCATGTGTCTAAGTAAAGACACAGCTTAGTCACCCCAGTGGCTCTGTTCCAAAACCTAGTGAGCTGCCTACGTAGAAAGAATTTTAAGAAGACACAGACACGAAGCCTTGTGCAATAAAATAGGCATAATATTTATAATGGATAGATTTTTTCTTTCTAAACTAATCACTAGAAAGACCAGCACTTCTCTATAGCTTAAACAGCACATCTACTGTATGTTGGGCTGATGATCACCGGGTCTAATCTGATTGGCAGACACTATGTAAATAATAGGATTGTTATAGAATTGTTAACAAGGAAGACATAATTAATGTATTTGCCGATGTTTGCAAGGTAAGTAGTATTAGGTTTTTAAAGATTTACATAGTTGTGTATCTTATTTTCACTTTTTTTAAGATGTAAAATAAATCTTTGGTGACCCCAGAGTACCTATGTGAAGTTTTAGCTCAAAATAACAGATAATTTGTGTCCTCTTAAATGCAAATGAGCTGATGAAATGCAAATACTGATCACCATGATGGTGGTTTGTTAAACTGAAACTCAATTGTACTGCAAATTATTTCTCTCTCTCTTGCTCTCTCTGTGGCCTAAATTGCAGTGCCGTGGTTTGATAGTGCAGTTTAAGGGGCTGTATTATAATAAGATCCCCTTTTGACATCACAAGGGGAGCCAAATTTTAATTACCTCATTTTTTCACATGGTTTTCAGAATGGTTTCCGAAACAAAATTTTATGTTCATCTGCTGACAACATCATATGGAGTTTTAAATTGATGTAAATTATTTTAAAGAATTAACATATTAAAGTTAAATCTTTTTTAATATAATCATTTTGATCTTTCTGACTTAATGATTATTTCTATGCTGTATTTATTCCTGTATTAAAAGTTTTTTTAATATTGAACAAAATGTGTATTTAAGTTACACCAAATATTTTTAGAGCTATGACTTTTAAGTCATTTTTATCCTCATTGTGTAACACTATAAACATGTACTGTAAACCTTAAAGGGACACTCCACTTTTTTGAAAAATTCTCATTTCTCTCTTAATTTGTACTGTTCCTTAAAGTCTATAGAAATGTAAATAAGCTCAAATGAAAAATAAATAAAATAGGCTGAACTAAGTTGAACTTAAAGACAAAAGCATAAAGTCCAAAAAACAATGTTTATTGATCATTCTTGACATGTATTTACTTTTGATAATGTTAAGTGTTGAGAATGCTGAGTCGCAACTACACGTTGAGCCAAAAATGCAGCATCCACGCACTCTTTTCCTATTTCCCCATGTGTAAAGGACTTGTTATGCTTTCCTAAAATCCACTGTATTTAGTGAACACTCATAGATGACTCGTCATAGCTCGTTGTTGCAGTGAGTGAGAGAGGACCCGTGTGGGTCGCTTATACTGGGCTTTTAGTTCATTTATTTTTCGCACCCTTACCTCGGACCTGAGGGTAAGTTTCTTCAAAGTGTCTATGTCAGACTCGCGAGCAGATGAGGCTCTCTGCTTTCTTCCCTGCACACCTGTCTGTGACTGTTCACGCTGGCGCCGCACTCGAAACCTGTGTTGATGTAGGACCCATATAGCGCCATTGGGCTGACCATATATGTGCCTGATATAAATAGGATTTAATAATAACGTTAAATAGCATTTGCTATTTATGTAGTTTATTGTGTTAGAAAAAGTCTTTGCGGTCCGGATGAACGCATCTCGCGGTCCGGATTTGGACCGGAGTCCGCCAGTTGGGGACCCCTTAGACCATTAGCATCGTGCTAAAAATAACCAAAGTGTTTTGATATTTTTCCTATTTAAAACTTGACTCTTGCTATTTAAAGTTACCAAGGGGACTATTTTCAGGTGCTGTGTAATATCATTGCGCCTGCTGCAGCCATGTTATGGCAGCAAAGTCCTTGATCATTACGTCAGAATGAGAGTATAGTTCCTAGCCATATTGGCCTAGAAATTTTCTGCCGGTCTTAGTACACAATGTAACTACAGAAGAGTTAAGTTTTAAAAAGGAAAAACATAGAAACTCTTTGGTTATTTTTAACACGATGCTAATGGTCTAATCCGATTCAATTGATTATGCTAAGCTATGCTAATAGTGGTAGCGCCAGATCCGGAGATCGGCTGAATGAATGGTAAAGTCTTCCTTTAATCCCAATGCTACTTTGTTGGCTGTTCACTGAAAATATCAGATTTTTATTTGGATGTGCATGAGAAGTAATAATTTATTCAGGGTTAAAAAAGAGTTGAACAGATTAACCCAAACTAACCCGGGCTGGATTTATCAGGTTTTGTCATCTCCGTTCAATTCGCTTCATGCAGGAGACCACTGTACAATAATCAGCATGCATTTAAATCTAGAAGGACAGAAACCTTCATTAAAAAGTCATGGTTTGTAGCATTATGTCAATAAGATGGTCTCTTCCTGTCTAAGTGGGCAGTTCTTGAGCTGCAGGGTGGACCAGACTTGATGTCCATAGTCAAAAGTCTGAAGTCTGGCTATGCAAGACTAACCAGCATGGGAATTCATTGTCGTATAAGCTGGTCTTTTCAGTTGGGTGAGAGAGCAAAATGAACACTATAAGAGAGGTATGGAGATGGGCAGAGGTTGTGGAAATGAATTAATGGTGGGAAAGAGAGAAGAAAATAAGCAAAGAGACGGTGAAGTTCAGTAGGGGGTTCAGAGGGAGAATGCGCTCTTAAGAAGGGGGTGTGGGAATGAACGATGGCAAGAAATGGGGTGGAATGAGAGAGAGAGAGAGAGAGAGAGAGAGAGAGAGATTTAACTGAGTAGCTGGGTGTGGGAATGAGGGGTCAGAGCTCTGCCGCAAGAAGAGGATCTTGGCAGGACACAGCTGAAAGGGATTGTGGGAATTTACACGGGATTAGCGGAGTGTCTGATGCCCTACAACACAAACACACACTCATTTACACACAGTACAAACATTTATTCTACTACACAGATGATTTTTTGATGTGCAGTTATTTATTTTGTGAAAATGTAATATTTTGATGCCCATTCTATATGGGTGGGTAAATTCTGGTGTATACATGTTTTGGTACAGATACATGAAAAAGATTGCATAAATGCATTCATTTAAAGAAACCTGAATTCTTTTAGTTAAACATTCAAGTCTTTTTGGCAACTATAGCTGTGAAAAATATTTTTGTACTGTATCACACACAAACCCACACTACACAGTGCAATTCATGTACACACATACAAAAGCAAACGTTGGCTTGAGAGAAGATGAAATGTTTTCTTCGGTGGTTCTGCAGATCTGGGCTGTGTTGACTTTGGGATCTGCTAACGTTCTTTTCGCATTCAGTCGTGTAAGCAGAGTAAATGAGTTATAGCTTCATCGAACTCCAAAGAAAAATAAACTTATTTCAGCGTTTGTACGCATCTGGAGTAGATAAAGATCACAATCGTGTATGTATATGGCAGTTTTATTCAAGAGCTGTCACTGTAAATGAGGGTTTTGAATCCAGTGGTTGTGATTTGTGTATTTGTGTGCGTTAAAGGTGATGTGTAATTGTTCCTATGGTAGTATAGACTGTTAACATTGGCTCGTAGCGGCAGAAGTTTGGGGCGGGCCTTTACAGCTTGTTTTACCAATGGATGATGGGAGTTTTCAAAAAAACAGTGAGTGTTTTAGTTAATTTTTGCAAAATAGCACATGTAAATTACGTCACTTTGAAAGGCATATTTTAAAGTGTGGTGCGATTATTCGTATCTCAATGTTTGTCTTTGCTTTGAAATGGTGTTTTTCACCACAATGAGAAATTAAAGGGACTGTAAGTAGGATTTTAAGTGTTTTAATAATCAAAATCAATGTCTTTATTTATATTTATGTCCTTGTTGGTGTCAAATGACCTCTGCCAGTGATCTGACTTTTCTTTGTAAGCTTAGAATTTCTTCTTTGTACTTACATTGAACAGGTAAGTTCAAGGAGGCTTCCATGTCGTTCCGCCGTATTGATAAACTGTAATTGCAGAGAGGGACAAAAAGCACTAGCCTACCAACGCGTTTTCATTAAGAACATGTGAACCAGCTGCAACGGACAAGGAGATCAGTAACGGCTATCGTAGTTGCAACACGCATTTGGAAAGGCGAGGCGCTAGAGAGCACTGTTCGTTTGAATGCAAAATACAATTCCACCACTAGATGGGGGTAAATCCTACTTATTGTCCCTTTAAATTTTACCAAACAGAAGACATTTTAAAGTACAAATGTAGTTCATAATTTTATCCCTTAAAGGCAAACCACGGAACTTTTTGGCCACTAGGGGGCACTAGACATGTATTTTTCACGCCTAGCGCCCCTAGAGGCCACAAGCGCCGCAGCACTGTTGCAAAGGAAAATAACTCGCCAACCTTAAAACTAAACTCAAAACTAAACATTTAAAACGCTAAACGATCAACATTTTGAGGCATCAGGGAGAAACGCAGTCATGTTACAACTTTCTAATGATGAACTCGTGGCAGAGGGCAGAAGCCATTTCTCAATCTGAAGGTTGCAGCCTCCGGATGCCGTATTGCTAAGCTGCATACGTCATCAAGACTGTCTTATTTCAGAATATTAACAATTACAAAGTTGACTATTAGCCTATACTAAGTTAATCGTAAATTGTTGCAGTATGCTTATGACTTGCGAATGTAATGCTCAGTTTACCTTAATAAACCAGGCTTGATGACGTATGCAGCCTGCATATTTGACCTCCGGAGGCTGCAGCCTTCCAATTGAGAAACGACCAATAGTATTTCCTTGCCTTTTTCCAAACAAATATTGTTGCATCGTCTCTTTCTCCCTCGCCACCATGATTTTCCGCAATGGCGCTCGTATTTCCTCTCTTTTGTGTGAAAATTGTCGCTCCAAATCCAAGTAAACCGATGTATTTAGGTCTGCCGCTTTGTAATACGTCACGTGAGTGACAGCGGAACGCAGCAAATGAGGAGGAGAGAAGAGAGAAACGCTCGGATCTGATTGGTGAATGAATAGGGTTTGGTTTTACACTGTGTGAGTTTGAGCAAGTTTGACTGCTCAATCCTGGATTGTAATGTAAATACAGACAGTAAAAGAAAGGCAAAAACATGAACACGTGAATCCAGCATCTGAATACAGGGAACTATATGCAAGATAATCATCGTCATTTATAAAAAAAGATCGCATTTATGTATGAATCAAGATCGTGAGTTTATAAAAAAATTGCCTTAAAGAGGAATCGAACCCGGGGTGCCGTGTCATAGGTCCGTTACACTAACACAATGCCACAGAGTCACATAGTAGAAATTGCTCTCTACACTCCTTAAGTAGCCTCCAGCAAAATTCCTGATAAAAAATAATTGTGTGGAGGAAATGACGTATGCCGTAAAGCAGTCGAATTTTGTAGTTTTTTTTGTGCTCTGGTTACTACCACAAACCCTAAGTTTTAAAGTACGAGTAAAAGCGATACAGACCCCGTCAGGCTATGGTAGACATATCATTCAACCTATTTAAAGTCTATGTACTATCACAAGGGTTTTTATTATGAAGGTTGAAAAATTACATGGTGTCACTTTAAAGTAGACATATCATGAAAATCTGACTTTTTGATGTTTAAGTGCTATAATTGGGTTTCCAGTGCTTCTATCAACCTAGAAGATGTGAAAAAGATCAACCCAGTAACTTATTTTTGGTAAACCATTCTTTGCAAGCATGTGAAAAAATAGGTCATTGAAATCTCGTCCCCTTGTGATGTCAGAAGGGGAAAATAACGCCTCCTTAATCTGCATTGTCCAACCACGGCACTGCCATTTAGTGCAGAGATCAGCTCATTTAAAAGGACACACCTAGACACATTTTAACATGCTATAATAAATTATTTATATGGTATTTTAAGTTCACATACGTAGTCTGGGAATACCAAAGATTTATTTGACATCTTAAAAAAGTTTAGTGAAATGTCCCTTTAAAAATCATCTTTGAGCATCAAAACAGAATATGTAAAAGTTTTTTCCTGTTGAGTTGGCAAATTCGTATAAATTTGTACAAAGTTAATTGTACCAAATTGTATGATTATCATAAAAACAATGACGAACCCCCGCCCCTAACATCACGGGGCAAAGCCTACAAAAATGTACGAATGTGGTCGTACGAATTAGCCACCTTGTAAAAACCGTACAACTTGCCATGAGATAGCGTTGGAGCAGCACACACTTGCGTATAGCAGAAGTAAAGCTGAATCAGCAGTACTGTGATTCTTTCAGCAAAGAGTAGGTTTTAAAAAGCAATATTAACGTTTTTATTAAATTATGATTAATATTAATAAATATCTGTCCTTAACCATGCATACATTTCCAACTTGACAATTTTTAAACACTAACAAGAGTTAGATTGTCCAAACATCTATCGAAAAGCTGGCATAGCTCTCTGATCCAGCCTAGAGCTTCAAAACAGGAAATCGGGCGCTTTACAAGACCTCGTAAAAACTGCTAACAGCCGCGGGAGATTGGAGTTGCCGCGGTGAGTCTCACTGGAATGCTGCTTCATCATAATGCTGTGAGCTGCGGTCAGTATGAAGCCTAATGTAAGACCAGCAGCAGTGAAACCAATGTCATTTCAGACTGGCTGTCAGGTTTTACTGTGTCTTTAAAGATTTACACCCATTTAAAAGGGTTTAGATACTGGCTGCTGTGGGCAGTTATAGGAGAGATATCCACAACATTCATCTCTGTATACAGAAGAAAAGTTAATACCCATCTTTGGACGGCTTAACAATTCATATAACAGTTCATATTAATAGTCATTCATATTCACAGCGTTAAACTGCACTCTATAGTATGGGAAGAAACCACAGGCATTTTAAAAAATCAGTCCAAGATAAATACACCAGATTTCCCTGTAAAGGGAAACTCAATCATTTCTCAAAGTTGGGAATGTAGAGGAAAATGCAGCCAAAATTATTAAAATGTTTATGTTTTGTCCCAAAGGGTTTGTTGGTTTACTGAATTGCAGTTCAGTGAATTCCTCTTCCTGTCATTCCGATCCAAATTCCACTTCAACATCCTGTGAGGCCCTGAACTGGAATTTGAATCTCTCTCTTACGTCTTTATAAAAAAAAAAACTTTACACTTATGCTTGCTTTAACACAGATTCTTTCTTTCTTTGTGTGGTTAGTTAATCATCCAGCAATGTGTTCATCAGAAAAGGGGAGATTCAACAGTCCATGATTCAACAATCCATCCCTTTTATTGCTTCATAGAAACTGCTCCAGTCTGAAAACACCCTTTATGCTAGAAAAGAACAAGTATTAGGTGAATTATGGTACTATACAGTATTTAGTATGCACTAAATGGTCAAAACATTCAAACATTAACCTAATGCAAACAAACAAAATTAAATCAGAGATTGTTTTAGTGAACTCATACTCAGTTTGTGATCAACTTTTCTGTCCATGCAAATGTTATACTGTATGAATATTATACAATTCTGCTCACGGATGTCTATTTTACTTGCTACAGTGTAGTTCAAACCAAACTTTAAACATCCATCTTTCAAAGATTTGATGGCACTTACCTGAATATTGACACATTCAACAGCGCCTAGCTCTTCCTGTGGTACATTATAAACACGACTTCGTCCTCAGATGGACCCCCAAGCCCAATCAGAATGAAACTGATGATGTCAGTGTGCACTTCTGTGTAGTATGCACCAGGCGGTCAGTAAATGCACTGTGGGCGGTCTGTGAGTTTATGCCATCTTAGCACGAGACCTAAAGTGTTTTTTACAACGATGACACAGAACTATTTTAGTTTCCTCAAAGAACCATTTATGGTTCTTAGAAGATCCGTTACTTTCTTGTGTTTTTATAGTCTAAAGAACTATTTTCCCTACAATTAACCTTTTGTCAAACAGAAAGGTTCTTCATATGTTAAAGGTTCAATACAGCCAGAAATGGCTCTTCTATGGCATTATTGCCATTGTAGGTTAAGAGTGTTTCTTCTTTTATTTACATTTTTAACATTTTTAAAATAGGGACATTGTAGTTTCAAACAGCATTTATAGCATTGTACATGACTAATAATTTAATCCTAAAGTTCCTCAAACATATAGGGGCCGTTTTCCGGACAGGGTTTAAATTAATTCAGGACTAAGTCTTAGTTATATTAGGACATTGAAGTAGTTTTAACAAACACATACCATACAAAAAAAGCAATACTGGTATGCATACTGAGACAAAATAATAGCACTGATATGTGTTAAGATATGTCAGAGCACAGCCCATTCTCATAAAATGCGTATAAATAGCACACAGTGTGAAAAGTCATGCATTTTGCGTGCATATGATACGCCAGTCCTTATCATTTACTTAATATAGCACATCTTTTTGTGCCGTTTTATGTATACAGAGTTTCCACGGGTCCTTGAAATCCTTAAAAGTTTGTGAATATGGGGAAAAAAAATTCAAGGTCCTGGGAAGTTTTAAAAAATGTACATACATAGATACAGGTCATTGAAAGTGCTTGAATCTATTTTATGCAAAAATATTCCCTGTGTAGTGTAGGATAGTATCATAAAAATTCTAGACTTTTTAAGCACATGTGCTAAACTGTTCGCTTTAAATGCTTATATATTCTGTATGCGAATGTTGATTCATACCAAAATGCTTTTTTGCATAGTTGTGTTTGACACATGAAAACGCCTTGGGTTACGTATGTAACTATTGTTTCCTAAGAAGGGAACGAGACGCTGCGTCTCTCTTGCCATACTTCCTGCGTCCCTCTAACGCCGTCTTTGGCAATATTTCAGATAGCAATACACTTCCTGACTCCCGCATCACCCTGTCTTTGTCGTTAAGCCTCACCATTGGTTGAATTTGATATACACATTCAGACGCACTTACCCCTGGAAGCGTCCCCAAAGTGTCACCGCAGTGACGCAGCGTGAGTTCCCTTGAAAGGGAACTGTAACAATGTATTTTTAAAGGTAACACGATGTAACCTTGCTCTTACTTGAAATGTGTCCCCAAATTTAGTCCTTGAATTTGAGGGTATTGGACCTGGAAAGTCCTTGAAAGGTCCTTGAATTTGAAGTTAACTAAGGTGTGGGAACCGTGTGTATAGTTTTTTTTTTACCATTCTCACTTGGGTTTGGGGTTAGAGCAACTTTTTGTTACATAAAATGGCATCCAAACCCAATTTAAACCCCA
This sequence comes from Misgurnus anguillicaudatus, assembly GCF_027580225.2. Taxonomy (NCBI): domain Eukaryota; kingdom Metazoa; phylum Chordata; class Actinopteri; order Cypriniformes; family Cobitidae; genus Misgurnus; species Misgurnus anguillicaudatus. The sequence continues at coordinate 31,634,512 of NC_073347.2, read as the reverse complement.
ACTCCAAACAGCCATGGTTCAAAAATAGACAAAAACATGAAGACACCTATACATTAAATGACACCCTAAAGCAAATCTATCCCCAAACCCAAGCGACAATAGTTTAAAAACAAAAAATATTAATAAGAAACCAATACAAAAAAACGACACGAAAATTTGCTGTATTAAGTGAACGAAAATGTTGAATTTGTTGACGTTGTTACTCTAAGCTAGTTAATACAGTTAATAAAGTTTTAAAAATTGATATTTTTCTTAGAAAATCGCATAGATTATCCACAGAAGACCTTTATTAACCCCTTGATAAACCCTGTCTGGGAAACCACCCCTTACTGTTGCAGTCATGTACTGTTGTATGCATGTGGTTTTGTGTACAGTAACTTGCATCAGTTGTGACAGATGTGAATTTTCTGTGAGTTTTTGTAGCAGTACACTTCCAGTATTGTATGTTGTTCATGAAATCCTTCAAAAGATTGTGTTGTTAAACGGGTTTACAGTGCCTCGCACCCTGTTTTCTGCTGAGCTCAGCATGTGACGTGCAGCAAAACTAATGTTGCAGTGCTGAACTTCTGTGTATTGTGACAGCTGTGGCCTGTTAATCTAAAACTGCCACAGATGTAAGTTGTGCGAAATAAAACTAATAGGGTGAAGGGGATTTCCTCTGTATGAACACACATCTCCCACATGCTCTCTGTTTGACACACACACACACACACACACACATACACACTCTCTCGTTCTCTCTCTCTCTCTCTCTCTCTCTCTCTCTCTCGCTCTCTCTTTATAGACATTGCATTGGTTGACTCATTTATAGTACGAACACTAAAATGGCAATGACTGAAATATGAATGGGGAAGTTTTTGAGCGTCTGTTGCATGCCAGCCTAAAGACTTTGAGCGTCCCAATTCGCCTACTATGCCCTAAAAGTGGGTACTGTTATTGTCATGGGAAAGTTTTTAGCCTGTTTTAAAACAGTATGCAAATACTGAGACATACTTACATGTAACTTTTCCTGCCTAGACACATGATACAATTCATAATACAACACCTCTAGCATTTAAGCGTCATCCTTGATTCATCTGTTTTATGTAAAGTTTAATACATCATTTAAAATATTCATTTAGTGAAATGTGACTTAAAGTGATAGTTTACCCAAAAATGAAAATAATGTCATCAATGACTCACCCTCATGTCATTTCAAACCCGTATGACCATCATCGGAACACAGTTTAAGATGTTTTATATTTAGTCCGAGAGCTTGTTGACCCTTCATTGAAAATTTACGTACGGTATACTGTTCATGTCGAGAAAGGTAATAAAAACATCATCAAAGTATAGTCCATGTGACATCAGTGGGTCAGTTAGAATATGTTGAAGCAATGAAAATACATTTTGGTTCAAAAATATCTAAATTACCACTTTATTCAGCATTGTCTTCTCTTCCGCATCTGTTGTGAAGCGCATGCGCGAGACTAAAGTCACGTGACTGCAGTGACACGGATGATGTGTTATCCTCAAACATATGTGCGAAGGTTTTTTTCAAACATATAGCGTGCGTCTCCGTCAGACTGTAAATGAAGCCCGGGCGCAAAAAAACAACAACAGCTGGGGCACACCATATAACACGTCAGCCGCGTCATACATCATTAGCGTCACAGCAGTCACGTGACTTTAAGTCGTAATTTTTGTTATTTTTTTACCAAAATGTATTTTCGCTCCTTCTAACTAACCACTGATGTCACATGGACTACTTTAATGATGTTTTTATTACCTTTCTGGACATGGACAGTATACCATACGTAGATTTTCAATGAAGGGTCAACAAGCTCTCTGACTAAATCTAAAACATCTTAAACTGTGCTCCGAAGATGAACGGAGGTCTTACGAGTTTGGAACGACATGACAAGAGTCATTAATGACATTATTTTCATTTTTGGGTGAACTATCCCTTTAACTCCTATCTACTGCAATGAATTTAAAATACCTTATCTTATTTCAGTCATTATTTTAAAAGGATATGATGCAAATTTGGGGGCTGTGTGCATGTGTACCTGGTAATCCCAACGGTGTGGGGACCAAATGTGGGGACTTTTTTGGTCCCCATGAGGAAACAAGTATTTAAATTAAACATATCAACATCATTTCTATGAGGGTTAGGTTTAGGGGGTTGGGTTAGGGGATAGAATGTCTATGGCATGTACCCATAAAAATGGAAATGTGCGTACGTGCATGTGTGTGTATATGTGTGTGTGTATATGTGTGTGTGTGTGTGTGTGTGTGCGCGTGCTTAAAGAGGAAGTGACACATATGGACTCTCATGATCATGCGCTACCCACAAGATTCAACTTTTGTGCCACAGCAAACACTAAAGCAAAGCAAATCTGAAAATGGCAACTTCACTAAATAGTTTCCAAACTTAAACTCGCTGAACTTACAAAATTCCACACTGCTACACACACACACACATACAAGCGCACACACAATAAAAAGCGCTGAGCATTGTAAAAGCTGTGTCCTTTCATTGCTTCTGATGCAAAACATATTCATTCCTATTTATAATCCACTTTATAGTCAGCGTGAAGTGCTGTTGTGTGCCACTGGTGTGTCTCGTGTCATGACATCTATGACAACATCATCAGAGCTCATCACATACCTGTGTTGTCATTGGCTGTATGCGCCGAATCTGTTGCACACCCACAAAACATGACAACTTTAAAAATCACATGAAAGAGTGACTTGTCTATCTGTTGCAATTTTGCAGGCTACGTTTTTTTCCTTTATTTCCTGTTTTTCCCCATAAGGCCACCCTAAGGTGCCAAAAGCTAACATAGCAAGATAGACTCCATGTGAGCTCAGAAGAAACAACCCAGAGAGTTTAAAGAGTTGGTATTCTTTATCAGTATATATTCTGACTGATAAACATTGTGTAAACAGGTCTGTTTCTGCCTGTGGGTTTTGAAGTCTCATTACTGTGCTGTGTGATAACTGCGCAGGTGTTTCTAACCGTAAGTTTCCCACGCGACGCTGATACCAGTAACTCGTAAGAAGTTAATGTCAATAAATAATGTATAGTCACTTTTAAAACCGAGCTTGTCAAAATGCAAGCAACTTAAAGTTGCTTTTTTGTCTAAAGTGGGGAAGAGAGAAAAGCCTGTGTCAGCATTGAGCTGCAGACAGTAGCCAAATTGGGTCTTTGTGGTTGTGCCAAGAAAAAACTGGCATTCACATGGTCAGTTTCACTTCTTCCTGCTGTGTGTGTTGATACTGATCACTTTAAAAAGTATCTGGAAAGTTAAATTGATTTGAAGCCACATGCACTTTGAATGCATAAATGTTGCATTTTATTAGATCGTAATATACTAGATTTTATTATACGATTTTAGAGGTTCTTCAATAGTTCACTTTCTGAGTCTTTTCTGCAGTGATTTTAAACAGGGGGATTTAAATGAATAGGATCTCGGTTTCATCTAAGTTCACACAGTTGAAACTAAGCGTTGAATAAAAGATTTGACATTAATGCTTACTGTTACAGTGTCGAGAATGCAACACATACAGTACTTACATTGTAAAGTGCAATCTGATACATCTCAGCATGTAATGATGCATAAAATCAAGCCTGTGTTGCTAGAGGTGGTTGTGTTTATTAGCTAAAAATGTGGCTTTAGTTGTCCAATTACTTTTTAAGGCTGCTGTGATTTTGATGTTAAGTCATGGCTGGGGATTGTGGGCTATGTATGTGTGTGTCTGTTTCACCTCTCTTTATCCTGTCAGCAAATGTGTGTGTAATAATGTGTTCTGCAGACAACACACAAAGAAAGAGCACAGGAATGCAGGACTGTTATTTAGCTTTGCTGAATGAGACTGTGATGTGATGACACTGTGACGGCTGTGATGTGATGATACTGCTACAACTGTCATATGATTAGACGGTGATAACTGATGAGACTGTGACGACAGTGATATGACGAGATTGTTACTACTGTGATGTAATGAGACTGTGATATGTCTAGTTATTGATGATACTGATGAGAATAATGAGATGGATGAGACTGTGATGTGATGAGACTGTGATGACTGATGAGACCGTGACACTTGTGATGTGATGAGATTGTGACACTTGTGCTGTGATTGTGATGATTGTGATGTGATGAGACTGTGACAGCTGTGATGTGATGAAACTTTTCAGACTGTGATTATTATTGATACTGATGAGACTAATGAGGTGAATCAAACTGTGATGACTGTACTGTGATAAGACTGTGACGACTGTGATGACTGATGAGACTGTGATGTGATGCGACAGTGACACTTGTGGTGTGATGAGACTGTGATGACTGATGAGATTGTGATGTGTTGCGACTGTGACACTGATGTGATTGTGACAATTGTGATGTGATGAGACTGTGACGGCTTTGATGTGATGAAACTGTGACGACTGTGATGACTGATGAGACTGTGATGAGAATGTGACGACTGTGATGTCATTAAACTGTGATGTGGCTGTGGTTATACTGATGAGACTAATAAGGTGGATGAGACTGTGATGACTGTGATGTGATGAGACTGTGACAGCTGTGATGTGATGAAACTTTTCAGACTGTGATTATTATTGATACTGATGAGACTAATGAGGTGAATCAAACTGTGATGACTGTACTGTGATAAGACTGTGACGACTGTGATGACTGATGAGACTGTGATGTGATGCGACTGTGACACTTGTGGTGTGATGAGACTGTGATGACTGATGAGATTGTGATGTGTTGCAACGATTGTGATGTGATGAGACTGTGACGGCTTTGATGTGATGAAACTGTGATGACTGTGATGACTGTGATGACTGATGAGACTGTGATGAGAATGTGACGACTGTGATGTCATTAAACTGTGATGTGGCTGTGGTTATTGATGATACTGATGAGACTAATAAGATGAGACTGTGATGATTGATGAGACTGTGACACTTGTGATGTGATGAGATTGTGATGTGACGAGACTGTGACGGCTTTGATGTGATGAAACTGTGACGACTGTGATGACTGTGATGAATGATGAGACTGTGATGAGAATGTGACGACTGTGATGTCCTTAAACTGTGATGTGGCTGTGGTTATTAATGATACTGATGAGACTAATAAGGTGGATGAGACTGTGATGACTGTGATGTGATGAGACTGTGATGATCATGATGTAATCAGACTATGACGGCTGTGATAAGATGAGACTGTGATGACTGATGAGACTGTGACACTTGTGATGTGATGAGATTGTGACGATTGTGATGTGATGAGACTGTGTTGATTGTGATGAGACTGTGACAGCTTTGATGTAATTAAACTGTAACGACTGAGATGACTGATGAGACTGTGATGAGAATGTGACAACTGTGATGTCATTAAACTGTGATGTGGCTGTGATTATTTATGATACTGATGAGACTAATGAGATGGATAAGACTGTGATGTGATGAGACTCTGACACTTGAGATGTGATGAGACTGTGTTGATCGTGATGTAATGAGACTGTGATGGCTGTGATAAGATGCGACTGTGATGTGATGAGACTGTGATAATCGTGATGTGATACGACTGTGATGAAGCTGTGGTTACTGATGAGACTATGATGACTGTAATGAGACTGATGGGACTGTGATATGACTGTGATATGACTTTGATAACTAATGAGACTGTGATAAGAATATCATGACTGATGGGACGGAGATAAGAATGTAATGGTTGTACTTTTGGTTCCCATCCATATCAGAAATACTGGAGATAAACTGCATAGTCTGTTAACCATAACCAAAACAGAAAGTATGCTCACATACACAAACTTTGTTTGCATACCAAAGGATCTGCCACACACTAACATTGGAAAGAGGTTAACCATGTTCACTTGTCATAACCGAAGACAGAAAGGAAAAACTATGACAGCACACATAGATATCATACTTATGCTTCTGCTTTTCGTTCTGGTGTGTTTATATTGAATCACTTTACCCTACACAGACACTGCCACAGACTGAACCGTGTAAGTTTACCAGCCCTTACATGGTCTTCACAGTGAACCTGAGCTGTTGAGTAATTTTCTTTCTATTACTATGAGGGTGTGTCTTGCAAAGATGCTTCTAGACTCTATTAAAATGTGCTACATCACTATCATACCTCTACGCCTATTCCCTACATCTCAGTGTTTTTGATTATGTGATCTATCCTGATGTTTGCTGAAAAAATTTAAAGTCGTTTACTATGATTTCATGATGTTGTAGAGCAGGAGGTGCCACTTGATACTCAAGGAGTTTGAACAACTTCAAGTTTTTTTATACAATAATGTTGGTGTAGTGAGTTTGTATGTACTTTGTGATATGACTCAGTTCCCGAATTTTGCAAGAGGCATACTTGGGGCTTGACCGCAGATATTGTTGCATCCTGCTTTACTTGCATGTTTATTTAATAATAGAAAGTATACAAAAGTTCATTTTGTATTGTGAGTATAGTCGTCGTCTTTCTGTCTGTCCTCCTTGAACCCTTGCATGTTTCTCCTAAAACTTCATGATTCCAAACCCCCCCAAATTCCTCTTCCCACTTCACTCCTATGATTTCACCACATCTCCCCCCACCCCAAGGCGCTACTTAAATCCATCCACACTTTAACAGAAATGCACTGCTTCAGTAAATCACTCAATGCGGAGCCCAGCTGGCTTCGTACCAGATTTGTGTGCGTGTGTCTAGATGAAGAATTCTCGATGCGGTGATCCCAGTCCCTCACCGCATGGAAACTGGTTTCCATGCTGACTGGATTATTTGCCTTTTATTTCACCTCACAGCCTGAGAGTACACCAACTCTTGCCATTTCATGCTTTTTAGCCAACGTGACATCAAAATTGACCCATTTCATATCATGTGCATTCATTGGGCAATTTTATTCCCAATGTTGATATTCATAATCTTTCACCAAACGCTTCAACACCTCCCGTACGACCATCTGGCTTCATTCTACTCTAGTAGAAAGCTTACTACTGCTATAGATACTGTAGTCTTTCAACATGGTGGTTTTGGCTCAATCATTCAAAACATATTTGAGTTTGATTAATTATATTTTTACACAAGCAACACACACATCTCTGCTACAAATGAACATTTGAAGTTTGTTTCTACTTACCATTCTTGGACAATTACACCAAACGTGACAGAAGTGCAAACGTTACAACTTACCCCATAGGTGGGTTTAATTGTAACAGGCAGGGGGGTAGTTGTAACACTTGCTAAAAATTAAAGGAATAGTCTACTCATTTTCAATATTAAAATATGTTATTACCTTAACTAAGAATTGTTGATACATCCCTCTATCATCTGTGTGCGTGCACGTAAGCGCTGGAACGCGCTGCGACGCTTCGATAGCATTTAGCTTAGCCCCATTCATTCAATGGTACCATTTAGAGATAAAGTTTGAAGTGACCAAACACATCAACGTTTTTCCTATTTAAGACGAGTAGTTATACGAGCAAGTTTGGTGGTACAAAATAAAACGTAGCGCTTTTCTAAGCGGGTTTAAAAGAGGAACTATATTTTATGGCGTAATAGCACTTTTTGGAGTACTTCGACTCGCCTGAAAAGTCCGCTCCCCTTCTCCCTCTCATAATGGGAGAGGGAGGGTGTTACTGCGCCGAGTCGAAGTACTCCCAAAAGTGCTATTACGCCATAAAATGTAGCTCCTCTTTTAAATCCGATTAGAAAAGCGCTACGTTTTATTTTGTACCACCAAACTTGCTCGTATAAGTACTCGTCTTAAATAGGAAAAACGTTGATGTGTTTGGTCACTTCTAACTTTATCTCTAAATGGTACCATTGAATGAATGGGGCTAAGCTAAATGCTATCGAAGCGTCGCAGCGCGCTCCAGCGCTTACGTGCACGCACACAGATGATAGAGGGATGTATCAACAATTCTTAGTTAAGGTAATAACATATTTTAATATTGAAAATGAGTAGACTATTCCTGTAAGTTTGTAGGCAAATATTTCAATACTGTTTTGTCTATATACTTGAAGTGGATATTGTTTATATATCTGTCTATAATAGACAGGTATCCACACTGTATTCATTCATCCAGACCTTTTCTAACAATAGTTAGAGTTTTTATATGTGACCCAGTCTGTAACCATATTTAAGTTTCAAAAATCAAATTCTGATATAATGAGCATCAAAGTCTGATTTCAGCCATTTATTTCATTATGATTTTTGACGTGACCTTATTCAATCAATATTAAAGATATGAACAAAAATAAATTTGACACACGATTTTTGATAAGACTGGCACATTTATTTTGTTGGCAGCCAGCAATCATTGGTGTGTAGCCAATTTAAAACGATGGCAAGAATTACACTAACGTTAGCGGTTTTCATATCGCAAGTGCTCAGGGGTTAGTTAACACAGTGTCACAATTAACCCCACTGGTCAAAATATTTTCAAGCCCACAAAAAAAGTTGCTTAGAGCTGCAACATATTTCAAAATTATGCTATGTTTTAGTCAACAAGACACTTATTAATATGACATAGTATTGGATTTGGTATCTTACACACCCAACTTAGAAACCAAAAAAAAAAAAAACATATGATGAAAACATTTATTTACATGGCACAAAAACACTCGTTCATCAATAACTCTGTGGAAAAACATTATACATTTCCAAAAATTTGCAGGAGATCGTCTTTTGGCAGAGTGAACAAAATACCGGAAAAATAAAACGCTCAACCTCGTGCAACAATGTAAACAGTCCGTGTTACCACAAACCCCGCGTTAGTTTTGCCTCGCGCACCCCTATTGTTTATGTTACCTACCTGGAGCTACTTTCACTTTATATTTGTCTGTTTGATTCAGGCATTGATAGTAATTCATCTTGATTCATCATAAATTGAATGTATTTCCTCTTTAGATTGTTCTTTGTCTTGGCATCTTTTATGTTGAAATAAAAATGTCTTTTAGAGAAGGATATGTGATGACTTTACCTCAGCACTCATTATAGATCTGTATATAAAGGTATAAATTATTGCAAAAAAATTGAGCAAATAAATGTAATCAGCTCTTTCGGATCCCTTTTGTTAATCTCTATACAGCCACATTGTGACCTCCAGCGATAAAACTGTTATCAGTATAATTTGGCTGTGCGAGATATCAGGTTTATAGAGGAAACTTTTTTCTACCTGCAGATCAATTGGAAGATTCAGCATGGGATTGATCTCTAGATGTCTATCGCCCAATTTCGCAATAAATTAAGAAGTTTCTACCCATAAACATTACACCCTAGGGCCCTATTCTCCTTCATTGTCGGAAAAATGGACCCCATGTGAGCTGTAATGATTCTGTATCCCACAATGCATCAGACAGTAAGTGGCCATCTATGTCTTCCTGTGGGACACCACACGTATCCGCATGGTCAGAGCAACTCTATATGTTATACATTTTCTGCTCCTAATGGCCGAGAGCAGATCATTACACAAAACAAGAGAGAATGACAGTCTGATTTACTGGGAAGTGATCTCCTGAGGAAAATAGCTAATGTATTTCCTCTTGATTTCATGCTCCATTAAATCGTTTTTTTTTTTCAAATAAGATGTCTTGTTCAGTAAGTAGGTGTATTTTTAAACTGAAGCTTATACTATCAATGAAAACCTTCTTTATTGTGATCTATAATGCGATCTATAATGCTATTTACTTATGCCACCAACGACACAGACCGTCTTCAAAGGCTACCAAAGCAGTCACGTTTATAAAGTAGGCACTTACGAGTATGAAATTATATAGATGGGAAAATATTGAAGTATAAAACATTATGTTTAATGAAAACTCGACATATACCAAGTACCTGTAGGGTTAGGTATCGTTTGAATTTGATCAATTCTGATTACAGATTTAGATTATTTTCAATTATTTTTGTTCCAACGTGGTGAAAAAGAAGTCAGTATTTAGATACCGAATGGTCATTTAGCCTATTTATTTACAACTGTTATGCAGAATAATAACATATTTGCGAAAATAACAGCTAAATACTTCCATCCAATCTAAACTATGGTTAAACTGTGCACGTTCACTTGAGGCTACGTGAAAAAAAAACTGATGTAAATGCAAACATTATTGAGTAAACTGTCGCAGGTCATATTTTCACACAGATTACATGAATTAAAGACCCGGGATATCTTACAATGCGCATGCAGGAATTGAAATTTTAATTTGTCTTTATAGTAAGGATATGATTCCTGACCTTAAGGATCTGATTCCAGAATTGGAATTGATTTTCAGTAACGCATTACTTTATAAATGTGTACCCATTAATATTTGAGTTACTTTTTTAAAAAAGTAATGCGAGTTACTTTTCAGTTTAATTAATTCAATTTAAAAATAAAATAATGTACTGAATTAAACATGAACATATGAAGAGTTTCGTTACGAAACGAGATAACTCAGTTTTTAACATTTTTGTCAAAACATGTTTATTATTATGTTATCATGTTATTATTTTGTTATATGGTGCTACTTAGCTGTATTTTTTAAGTTATGAAGGTTTAAATCAAAACAAACCAACTTCAGTTGAGTTGATATTAATTGGAATGCACAACCAAAAAACGAGATTTCTGAAAAAATGAAAAACGGAGTTATCTCGTTTTGCAACGAAACTCTTCATATTAACTTAGAGTTGCGCACTCTGTGCACCTGAGCGGGAAAAGTTTGAATCAGAAAACAGGGATGGCAAGCCAAAGCTTGACATTTTTGCGATCATAACAAACACCTGCAAGGCCTGAAAGAGATCAAGCCCCAGCCAAGTAAGAAAAAGTAACGCAAAAGTAACGTAAGCATTACTTTCCATGAAAAGTAACTAAGTAACGCTATTAGTTACTTTTTTGGGTAGTAACCTAATATTGTAATGCATTACTTTTAAAAGTAACTTTCCCCAACACTAGTCGCTTTAGATAAAGCATCTGCATAAGTATATAGGGTTTGGTTCCAAAACGCAATAAATCCATTTTGACTAATTTCAGTAAAAACGTGTTTTGTGAAAAAAAGTGACAAGATGAAAACCACTATTTTCTATTACAAACTTTTCATCTTTAGGTTATTATAACAATAACAATTCAAATCCATATTTTGATTTTCAAAGATTTATTATAAAAACTGATTAGTTTTTTTTCAAAATGCTATAAATCTATTGAATCAATATATAAATGTGCACTCATCTTTGCCATGTTATATTCATTTAGGATGAAAAAACATTAATAGCATTAATCAAAACACTTACTTTGTCATATTAAGAACACCGTTATTGCTGCTGTCATCCTTGGAATGTCGTCGCTGAACTTTTTTGACAGCAATCAGTTTTAGTCCTGCTCGATTTACATCGATTTACATGACTTCGAGTAAAATAATGGAAAGTTTTTCATAAGATCTCCTGGGGTCAATGTGTTAGCATGACAAAAGCTTGATGCAATCGGGAGAACAAGCAACAGCCGGCATTTTTCCGTCTCCCAAGTGCCTCTCGCGTAAATGATTAGATTTTGATGGCTTACATTTCTTCCACGTCACAGAAAACCACCACAGGTTTATTAATGCCATCAAAATAATAATTTTGTTTTTGTTTGTTTGTTGATCACGAAGTACAAATAAGATGTTTATCGCGTTTTGGGAATAAAGGGAGAAAAGATGACAGAATAACATGGCGGATATCGGATTTTGGGTAATTTACTTTTTAATACTGAGCTGATACAATACTGATTTTTTATAGCGTTTATCGCATTTTGGAACCAAACTCTTCATATGTAAATTAATATTAATTGCATTCATAGTTAACTATTTTAACATGCATTGTATTTTTAAGCTTATATGGATTTCTATGTTGCTAGTTTTTTCTACTGAAAACAATTGAGACATTTCTTGTGGACGTTGCGTGTGGAGACGCTGTTTGTATGATGCATGTTGCTGCCTATATTGTGCGTTCCAAATCGGTCAGATGTGAGGTCCCATTTTACTTGGAACGCTTCCTTAGAAGGCAGCTGTCTACGTTAGTAACAGACAACCGAGTCGCTCACTTGGTTTTGAAACGGAGGCTTTGTTTAACAGAGTCGTTCTCTCTCACGCTCAGCCTCTCTTTCCTGTTTTTTTTTCTGCATCTGTTACACTCAGTGTTAGTGTCTGTACGGTGGCACACTGCCAGCGTTCACAGCTGCCACAGAGAAATAAAGTGGGACGCAGTCAACAGTCGCTTCCTCAGGCGTCTGTGTTACTCTGCGGAGAGAAACACTACATTGAAATGCCATTCAGTCTTTTCGGTGTAAACATAATCAAAAATCTCAAGTGACTGTATCCATATCCAAAGCTTGTTTCCAGTCCTCAATGTTTGAAAGCTTGTTTTATGCTTTTTGATGACTGAATGTGTCCAAAATGTCATAGCAGTTACACTCCTATTTTAAACAAACATGGCGTCCTGATTGATCTTAGTTTGTTAGCATTTGTCAGTTTTCAATGCTAAAATATTCATATTCCAGCTTTAGATGTAGACACAATTTGTGGGTGACCTAACCTAAATACAACAAAAACCCGTCTCACAGGATTTCATACATATTCATTCATACGTATTTTACAAGCTGTAGTGAATCGCACAAAAAATGTATTTATTAGGAAAAAGCTATAATGATACCCGACCCCTAAACCCAATGTTATATGGACGAAACCAAATCGAAAAATGCTTACAAATTTGATGGTACGAATTAGCCACCTCGTAAAAAAAATACGTACGAATCGCCATAAGATTGGGTTCAAAATGACTTGTTGGGTAGATGAAAGTATTTAGACATCAACATAATTGAGATGTTTGCATCAATTTGTACAAATTGTAAAAACACTGTTGATTTATTTTTCAAACACCAACTCTATAAACCTATGTGATAGCAGTTGAATACAAATAAATCAACTAAAGGATGTTTGAAGTGTAATCTTTTTCTCTCTTACTTCACATCCATCTAGGGTCTGGAAGTGAACTGTAGTGGAAAATCTTTCCCCTTCCTTCACCACTGTGTATGCAATATATGACGTACAGTCTGTATGGCAGACGGTGTTCCCATGACTGCAGATAACAGGTACATGCTTTATTACTCTCTATAAAAATGGTCTCCAGCATGGTGCCCGCGGGCACCAGGTTGCCCCCACAGAGTCTGTAAGTTGCCCGCCGAAGCACATTCTATTAATAGCCTCAATTTTAAAATTTGTTTATTACATATTCTTATATTAGCTTGGCTTTTTTATGTATGTTAACATTTTAAACAATGATAAAACATATCAACAAATAAAAAATAAAATAAAATAAAATAAAATAAAATAAAATAAAATAAAATAAAATAAAATAAAATAAAATAAAATAAAATAGAAATAAAATAAAATAAAATAAAATAAAATAAAATAAAATAAAATAAAATAAAATAAAATAAAGTTAAATAAAGTTAAAGAAATAAATAGTTTTGAGTAGACTATATAAAAAAGTAGCCCTCCAGCCCTCAAGTCATATTGATTTACTTTCTTGGTTGCTTTTTATGAGGATGAGTAAATAAAGACAGATTTTCCATTTAAAGGTGAACTGTTTTATTGCCCGTAGTGTGTGTACACTTTGCTGTTAGCATTTACACAAGCATTGAGACATATAAGTATTTACAGATATGAGACAAAAGCTTTGTTCTAAGACCAGGTGAGCTGCTTTGCCGTCTACACTGTCAGGCATGGATGACTGGTCTAGAACGTTCTCGATGGAGGGAATGGTGATTTGGAGAGCATAGGGAAGTACTTCAATCAGTACAATTCAGTGTTTTTGTATAAGACAATCTTTAACAAAAACAGAAATCAGTTTTTACTTACACTGTAAAATTCATTTACATTTTAAAAACACGCCTTAATCTTTTAAATAAATAATAGATTGAAATGTCTTTTAAAGATTTACAGAAGTTTAAAGGTGTCAAAGAATGCATTGAAATAATGGGCTCTATCATACACCCAGCGCAATGCAGCGCAATGCGCGACACAAGTGTCTTTTGCTAGTTTCCACACTGCACAATTACCATTTTCACGTTTAGCGCCACGTTGTTTAAATAGCAATAGCATGTGCGCCCTCTTTTGCGCCCATGGACGTTCTGGTCTGAAAACGAGGTGTGTTCAGGCGCAATGTTGGCGCGTTGCTATTTTGAGGCAACTAAAATAGACTACGCCACTGACCAACAAAAATTTGGTCTAAAGTCAATGGCGCAATATGTTTTTTGTTATTTAAAGAGCGCAGTAGTAATATGCGCCTATAAACGGGACTACAACGCGAGTTTGCTTATCACATACATGGATGCGCAGCAGCACAAAACGCTTTTAAATATGAAAGATTAAAGGATTAAAATGTAAAAGAATATTATTGAGTCTCTTGGACATAAATGAGGCGATTATGAGACGTTAGAAGGCGCAAAGAGCTGCTTCACCTGTAGCCTAGTAAGTAAATAAATGCTTTGCTTAAAACAAATGCATTTATTTTTAGATGTTTTTAATGCTATCTTATGGATTTATTGTATATGATGACTCTGTACCTGTGGATAGGGTAAGATGAGAAACATTTTAAGTAATGCTTTGTAAAAATCCCATGGCGCTGTTCTAGTGCTGAAACGCTGCTCTCCGCAAGTTTGTAAATTCTTTCTCTCTTGTTTGTATTTTTAGAGTACAAACCTTTTCTTGCATATTTGCAACTTATTTTATGAGATTACAATGATTATGTAGGATATCAATACATTGACAGCAATTAAAAGCCACTATTTGTACTTCTATGACTGAAAGAAAAAAGGCTTTTAAAGGTTTTATTCCAAAAAATTAAAATTTTAATAAAAATGAAAACAACACATTTTTAACATTATTCTTAAACTGGTGGTCTTCTTCCTCCGATTAGTTTTTCAGTTTACAAAGTCCGTCATCTAAACAGGGATTAGACATAGCCCCAGTGCAACTGGTTTTTAAAGGGGATGAGAGATAAGACTCTTATTGGTTTATTGCACGTTACGCCCAAAACACACCCATTACTCATTAGGAAAATATGTACAACCCTTTTCGACCGTGCGCTTGGCACACAAACTATTTTTCCCATCGTTAAATTAGCAAAAGTGGCATCGGACACGCCCATTTAGACCGTGCGCTGTCCGCTTTAGAGAATGCGCTTAGATCGTTAAAATAGGGCCCAATATGTTAAATTTTTCTCTGATATCTATAGACGGTTTCATCGGACGCACGTGATACACGCCTGGATCCTAACCTTACTTCCGGTTTCGTTTTTTTTTAAGGTCTGACTAGTTGCTAAACTGATCTTTTGAACAAATGCCTCGTCGAAAATAACACATGTTTTGGTTTCCTAGGTAATCTATGTGTTGTTTTTTTGCTTGTTATATAAATAAACTACGTTTAAAGGACTTTGTTGTTATTTATTATTAGCGGAGTTTATCGGAAGTTACGTGCAGCCGCTTGTTTATGTTGTTACTGCTGAAACGGTCTATAGAAGGTAGCTCTGTGTGTGTGTAAACAGATCTTATGTTTGCGCCTGTAGCAAACAAAGATATGGATTTTGAGGAATAATCAAGAGATTGGAGATTGTTAATGGACGTTTCTTAGAGGTAAGTTTGTGTTTTTCAGTATGGACCTGTAACTGTAACGTCAATAGTAGAACTTCACCCTAAACCAGAGGTCCCCAACCACCGGGTCGCGACCCAGTACTGGGTCGTGGACAACTTGCCACCGGGTCGCAAGAACGTAATGAAAAAAATTGTATAATAGCTACGTAATAGCTTAATCGGGTATTTTGTACTTTAAGAGCCGACTTGAAATAACATAAATCATTTCCTCCTTTGTACAGAGCCGCACTTTCTCTTTTTCGTGGTCTCTCTTTATCTCTACCAGCGCAGCGGCGATCACATTGCTGTCAGAGTTGAGCATACAGTACTTCTAAAACACAATCGATCAAAGAATTGCAGAGGTATGAATTAATGAATCATTTGCAAATGTACGTCGCAAATCATGTAAATACGCGGAGACGTTCAACTGTGTGACATTGCAAATGACTGAAAAGTAATTATTCTTCTGTAAAACAACTTCAGAATTATCCAGCGATCATGGCACCATGATCAAAATAAACTCTTTTAGTGCAGTAATAATATTTTAACGGCTACACTTTTAACGTAGGTTTAAAAGGAAACTGTCAATCATCATTAAAAGCATATGGTAAACGGGAGTCTCAGTGCCTCCGCGGAGTCCGCGCCCAACCGCAATTCTTCTGGCATCTCTCCTCCTTCACTGCATTTTTCTTACGTTCTGTTACTTAAACTTGGGACTCGAGCCCGACCAAGATTCGAGTTGCCTTCGAGAACAGCAAGTCAAGTTTGTTTACTGTTAATTATGAAGACTAAATGGGCAGGCAAACACGTGAAACAATGAAGTAATTCGCCAAAATATGGTTTTACACGTCTATATAAAATATACTATAAATAAAGCAATTATAAATTTTCCCAATGCATGGTTGTTTGATCTTTCTTCCGTTTAAAACGTTATACATTTTGCAAAGGAGGATTTTCAGCACTTTGTTTGAACAGCAACTCAGCACCAAACCCCCCCCCCCAAACCTCGACCCCCGGTCCGCAAATTTTTTTTTAAAGCTGAAACCGGTCCGTGGTGTAAAAAAGGTTGGGGACCCCTGCCCTAAACGCTAGCATATAGCATTAACTAGCATATAGCGCAAACTCAAAATTGTAACAACATTGTACTTAATTTAATGTGTAATTTAATCCTGGGGCGTCCATATCGACTGTAATGTCAAAGTCTGTGTTATGTTGAGATTGACCTGTTTTCCAGCAGGCTTTTGCATGCACGAAGTTTACATAAGAAGGAGGAAACAATCATGTTTGAGGCTCACGATATTAGGGTTGCCGCGGTGACAGAATTTTCCCACCGGTTAATCGGCGCGTCACAAACCCGGTGATCCCGGTATCACCGAGTGGGAGGGGCTTATAAATGTGCATGCAGACGTGCACATTTTACTTTCACTTTTGAATTACGCAACAGTTTAAATGCAGTTCTTGCGTATGCTGCGTTAAATCGCGTATGCATTTGCGTGCAATGTGTGGGCAACAGCTGGTTTAATTAAGTGCTTGAGTCAATGTGTGCAGGTAATTCTGACAGAACCCGACAGTCCCAAACAGAGCAACCGGCTACTTCTCCATAAAGCCCTGCTTGAATGATGGGTTTATTTTTCTTGATGAAAAACACAACAAAACGATCTTGCTTATATTAAACATCATATATGTATATTATAACAAAAACGAGTAAGTATGCGGCTTCTGCTATCATCTGGTCAGTCAGCTTGCCTCACACACTCTGATAGAAATAAATGAAATCTGACACCTGCTGCTCTGTGACGGGACGCGCGTTCAGCTCCGCTCAGCAGACACATTCAGTTCTTAGTCTGTTTGCTCTCTAACGAAACTAAATGATTTAATTACACGAAAATATCAAAACGACGGTGAAAGACGGTGTCGCGGTGGGCAAGTGTTCCAACCGGTGAGAGGCTGAAGCACCGGTAATCACCGTTTCACCGACTATCGCGGCAAGCCTACACGATATGTCATTACCATATATAAAACTATTATTATTCATCTATGCCTAGGTAAATACAGTTTTTCATTCTACAGCACCTTTAAAGGGGACATTTCACAAGACTTTTTAAGATGTCAAATACATTTTTGGTGTCTCCAGAGCTCCAAATACTTTATAGATAAGTTATAATTTTATAATTTTTATAACATTAAAATTGCCACTTTGTAGGTGTGAGCAAAAATTTGCTGTTTTTGGTGTGTCCCTTTAAATGCAAATTAGCCGATCTCTGCATTAAATGGCAGTGCCGTGTTGGAAAGTGCAGATTAAGGGGTGGTATTAATCCCCTTCTGACATCACAGGGGGAGCCAAATTTCAATTACCTATTTTTTCCACGTTGCAGAGAATGGTTTACCAAAACTAAGTTACTGGGTTGATCTTATTCACATTTTCTAGGTTGATAGAAGCACTGGGGACCCAATTATAGCACTTAAACATGGAAAAATCAGATTTTCATGATATGCCCCCTTTAAAGGAATGGGTGATTCTCACGAAAACTTGGTTTTAAAAATGTCAAGCATGAAAATGTAAAAATTGCTTACATTTACTTTTTTTCCCACCACACATTGAAAAACAAAGTCTGGAGTAAATTGTAACATTCATTTAAAAACTTTTACTTATCATTTAACACTTTTTGTAACATAATTAAAAAAATTAGTCCTAAAAAATCTCATTACCGCAACAGTCAGAAAACATCAACACTGACATATTTTCAAAATGACATGGCAAACCTGAAAGAACATAATTTGGAGATTCTGCACATGCATTTAAAATCAAAGTATTATGCTTCTATTAATTAAATTCACATTTAATAAGCATCTGTTGCGGTAATGATAATCAAAATGTCGTGTAAGCATTCTGACAAGACAATATTTCAAATTAACTGTAAAAAAATGATGTTACCTGGTAGCCATCTTGAAGTAACTGGTCCATGTGCTTGGTCACTCAAAATCAAACTTTATTAAAATTCTGTATGTGTGCTTAAACTGTTCTCAAAAAGTGTTGGGGAGGATGAGAACATCAGGCATGGACACATCATTTTCCTAATTTTTCTTCATTATTATTATACATGAATATTCAGTAAATATTTTTTCTGTCATCTAAAGTAGTCTAGCAAAACATCCATTTATTTTTTTTCTTAATATTTTTGTGTTAATTTGATTAAATTACAACATAACGCATTGCGGTAATGAGAATTTCAGCAGAAAATCAGATAAAATTTCCAATTATAAATTCTTATGTTGAAATCACACATTGTGCAAGGTAGAACACAGTATTGTGTTAATTCTGATGCTTTTTACTGTTACTATATTACACATTTTAAAGCTAAAATCATTAGTGCCGTGGTGTTTCAATGGTTTCGTGAGAATCACCCGAATAGTTCACATAAAAATGAAAACATTTTAGATACATAATTTACTCAAGTTGTTACAAACCTGTACAAATTTCTTTGGTTTGCTAAACACAAAAATAGATATTTGTTATCAAGCAGGAAACAGGAGCACCATTGACTTCCATAGTAGGAAAGAAAAATACAGTGGAAGTCAAAAACGGTTTGGTTACAAACATTGCTCAAATATCTTTTTTTTGTGTTCAGCATAACAAAGACATTGATACAGGTTTGGAACAACATAACGTGAGTTAATGATAACAGAATTATCATTTTTGGGTGAACTATCCCGTTAATTGTCCTTAATTGAGCTAACTGTTAAAGACCTTATTAAAGACTTTATAAACTGGTCTAAACTGGTTTGTTAAAACCATCCACATCTTTACCACAGATATCGTCTCCAATTTTGTGGGTGATTCTGTAACAATGTGACTCTGAAACTTAATGACATTGATCTTGGAGAAATACGATCACAGTAATAGTGTGTTTGGAGGGCAGCCAGCGTCCATCTCTATACTGCTGTTGTAAAGTCAGTGTATCATTAATGAAAGTGGCCTGTAGTCACTACAGAAGGTTTATCATCATCATCTTCATCATCATATAGCTCAAATCATACTGTATCTGCGTTAGAGTTCACGTATGGAGATGAAAATAAACAACAGCTCTATCATCCTTACAATCTGGTGCCTGAGAAAATATTGGTTTGGCTCGGGCCAATACATCCTAATAAATGTCACACATTACAAATGTCCAGCCTTTTACGGGATACCAGATATAAGTTTAACCATCGAAATGTTATTAGAAGTTTCTTATAACTTTTATATTGCCTATAAGAGATCTGCTGCGCTTTATTTGAAACTCTGCACTAATAGATAATAAAGCAATACGGTTTAAAAGTTCAACTCTCCTAACTGTGTTAAAAGTACCGCTTTTAGTGACTCATTGCTTGTATCAAACAGCAAAAAACGCAAAGGGATAAAAGGCAGTAATCATTGCATTCAATAATATTATTGTTTAGAATAAACAAATCAAGTAATGTATTTTATTAACTGTACGCTGTTTACCGTTGGCAAGCAACATTACCATTTGGCGCATTAACAAAGAGTCTGTCCATTTTATAATGTAGTATAACTGTCACCTTGTTTTTTTTAAGAGTGTAGGTGTGTGTAAGCATTAATAAACGTTCGCAGTGAATCTTGGAATCAGTTTCTGTTGTCTTGAACTACTTTAGGAATGCTTAATATTCTTGTTGTAATACTTATTTGGATCCAGTCCCAAATCTGTCATACTTTATCAGCGTCCAGATGAGAGGAAATGGGTTGATTGGAAACGCACTATACTGTCAACAGCCCTGAATACCATACATATAGTGCATGTAAAAATCTATGCAGAATCAATGAGCAATCAATTCCTATTGTTAAGTGTATGCTAAATGAACAAAATAAAGGGTTAAATAAAAATGAGTGCCCTATTCTGTACGTAAAAAAGCCTAACACCACATTTTTTAATTGGTTCCCTTTAGTTAGCTTTCCAAGGCATTGCAGATGTTATCAATCTCATAAATGGTAAATAAGGAATACTTCCTCATTCTTTGAAAGTTTACATCCTGAACTGTGGTCTGAGACATTCCAGTGCATTTATCTAATCTGGAGGATCTTGACATCAGGAATGTTTTGGGAGAACAGGGAAAATCATGTATTATAAAGATACAGCAATCTGACCCTCCTTACTGACTCTACAACTCATCTTGGTCGCTGTACATTGATGTTTTTCTTTGCTACGTGTTTTTGATACCAAAAAATTCACATTACGAAATTTGTGGTAACCCTTTACTTGAAGGGGTGTTTATAAGATTGACATAACACATTCATAATCATGACATGACACGTGCCATGAGCATGAAGGAGATTTTATGCACGTTTATGACAACTGTCGTTAAAGGAATTTTCCATTTTCTTAAAAGAATGTCATCCAAAATGTTGATGTCTTTCTTTGTTCAGTCAAGAAGAAATTATGTTTTTTTGAGGAAAACACTGCAGGATTTTTCTCATTTTAATGGACTTTAATAGAGCCCAACATTTAATACTTAACTCAACACTTAACAGTTTTTTTCAACAGAGTTTCAAAGAACTATAAACGATCCCAAACGAGGCATAAGGTTCTTATCTTGCGAAACAATTGTCATTTTTGACAAGAAAAATAAAAAATATCCACTTTTAAACCACAACTTCTCGTCTAGATCCGGTCGTGATGCGCTAGCGTGACCCGACGCAATACGTCATGACGTAAAGAGGTCACAGAGGACGAACGCGAAACTCCGCCCCAGTGGTTACAAATGTGTTGAAAGAGGAACGTTCCTACGTTGTTGTATGTTGAATGATACTAATGAATGTCTTTGTGGCAGTTTATTGTTTACAATGGTCCGAAAATTTGCGTTTTATATATGTAACACGTGACCTCCCTACGTCACCACGCATTTACGTTAGGTCGCGCTAGACCGGATCTAGACGAGAAGTTGTGGTTTAAAAGTGGATATTTTTTATTTTTCTTGTCAAAAATGACAATCGTTTCGCTAGATAAAACCCTTATGCCTCGTTTAGGATCGTTTATAGTCCTTTGAAACTCCATTGAAAAAAACTGTGAAGTGTTGAGTTAAGTATTAAATGTTGGGCTCCATTTAAGTCCATTAAAATGAGAAAAATCCTGCAATGTTTTCCTCAAAAAACATTATTTCTTCTCGACTGAACAAAGAAAGACATCAACATTTTGGATGACATGGTGGTGAGTAAATTATCTGGATTTTTCTTTTAAGAAAATGGAATATTCCTTTAAGTGTCATTCGTTCAATTATGTAATTTTTAATGCAAATATGACATTGTTTGAGATGTCTTTGTTATGACGACTTTACATTAACCAATACATCTTAACTTTTCATGACAACATTACCAAGACAACATAACTGACCACTTTTCACCAGTGGTACAAATATAATTTGTCATTAAAATGTCATTAGGTGTTAATACTCTGTCATATGGTTTTATAACAGTGTCATAAATATTTTTCTTGACCTCAACTACAGTGGTACAAATATAATTTGTCATTAAAATGTCATTAAGTGTTAATATTCTGTCAAATAGTTTTATAACAACGTCATGAATATTCTTTAGTTCATAATGTTTTTTTTTAAGTTTCCTCCATGTGTTTAACAAATAAAATCAATAATTCAATAATAATAATAATTTCCAAAATTATATTTTATTGCTTTTGGAGATCGATTCACCTAAAATTAAATGAAAACAGTACAATATTGAGTTAAGCCATGCAGCGTTGGGTCTATATTGCTGCAAAGTTAATTACATTCAATTAAATTGATTAAATGTTTTGTCAGTTTTCTCAGAAAATTTCAGAACCCCCTGGGTGAGGAAGAACAAGGTCTGTTAGTTGTCAGTTTTTAATGTATTGTGCACATACATAAAGTTAAGTAAAATATTTTGACTTGTCTGTTGCATTTTGTTAAGGTATTTAAAATGACTTGACAGAGTATTAACACTTAATGACATTTAAATGACAGTTTAATGTAATGTTAACCAATAAAGCTAGGTTGTTTCTTAAGTTTGATTATTATTCTGCTATGTCATGTTTATGACAAGTTATGATGTATTGGTTAATGTCAAGTTGTCATAAAAAATACATTTTAAACAATGTCATCATCTAATGCATTCAAAATGACATAATTGAACAATTGACACTTAATGAAACTTGTTCAAATTTATATTTTTACAAACTGTGCACTTGTGAGATGAATCAATCAATAATATGGCAATTGTGAGTCAACTTGCATATTATATATGTAAACTGAATGTTACTCTAATACTAAATGTTATTTTTTAGATTAGGCCATTAAACGTGAGCACTACCAGCAGTCTGTGTGGAGTAAAGTGGTTATGGGATGGGTGGGAAAAGAAGCATTTATCATGTCAGAAGGAAAAAAGTTGTTTTAAAAGTAGTGTTTTATTTTAATTTACGATTTTGACAACAACTTTGAAACTATGTGCACCACTAACAATAACAATAAACATGTGTTAAGTTACTATTAAAGGCGGAGTCCACGATGTTTGAAAAACGCGTTGGAAAAGGAGACGGGCCGACTACCAAAACACACTTATAGCCAATCAAATCAAATCAAATGCCCGGTTGCGTATGTGTGGGGCGGGTCTATCAACAGAAGGTCCAGATTCTATTGGGGTAGGGGCGTGTTTGTTTAGGTGATTTCAAATATCAACATTGGCTTTCAAACATCATGGACTCCGCCTTTAAGAAAGTAAATATGGATTTCACGTTGACATTAAATGATCCAAAGATTAAAAGTGGGGTTTTTTGGACATAAGGTTTGGGAAAATTTTGAGGTCTCCATTACTTCCTGTTGTATGGTCCAACTGAACACAGCTGCATGGGATGTGTGTATCCTGATCTTCACACAGGTGCAGTGAGATCACTTCCTCTTCGCAGAGCCTGTTTCCTTGCAGGGCTCACTTCCTGTCCCAGGGAGAAATCAGGAAACGCATCCTTATCCAGCAGGGGTCGAAGGTACGAGGTCAGCAGTGTGTGCCTATGTCTGTTGGCTTTGTATGGGTTTCTGTATATGTTCTGTTTATGAGCTGTGTGTAGTTATATCTGGAATTTTTGTTTTTAAATACGGAAACGGTGCCTACAGATTTGGTCCACTTAATGTTGTCGTGCTCATATGAAATTTTAAATGTAATGTGTTGCTAGGTGCAGTTGCTAGGGTCTTATTTTGCTGCATTTCTATGGTGCTGTGTGTGCATGGCTGCTAAGATGCTGTGTGGTTGCTATGGTGCTCTGTGTGGTTGCTCTGGTGCTCTGAGTGTGTGGTTGCTATGGTGTTGTGTGTAGTTCCTATGGTGTTCTGTGTGGTTGCTCTGGTGCTCTGAGTGTGTGGTTGCTATGGTACTCGTGTGGTTGCTATGGTGTTGTGTGTAGTTCCTATGGTGCTCTGTGTGGTTGCTTTGGTGCTCTGAGTGTGTGGTTGCTATGGTACTCGTGTGGTTGCTATGGTGTTGTGTGTAGTTCCTATGGTGTTCTGTGTGGTTGCTCTGGTGCTCTGAGTGTGTGGTTGCTATGGTGTTGTGTGTAGTTCCTATGGTGTTCTGTGTGGTTGCTCTGGTGCTCTGAGTGTGTGGTTGCTATGGTACTCGTGTGGTTGCTATGGTGTTGTGTGTAGTTCCTATGGTGCTCTGTGTGGTTGCTCTGGTGCTCTGAGTGTTTGGTTGCTATGGTGCTCTGTGTGGTTGCTCTGGTACTCGGAGTGTGTGGTTGCTCTGGTGCTGGTGTGGTTGCTATAGTTTCATCCTCAGATGTGTGGCAAACTCATGGACTGCCCGCTGTCTGCACACTCACCATCTGATGAACCACAAAACTGAAAAGCACATTAAGAATAAGGACACACAGGTGTTTATTTTAATCAATACACCTGTAAATAAATTGTTTATACAGTCAGTGCTGGTGTAAACAGTCTGCACTCTTTCAACTTAAGGTTTTTTTAAAGGGTTGTTTACAGGGATGACATCGGAGAACCATTTTTGGGTTCCTAAAAAAACATTCCCGTCACAAAGAACCTTTCTCTGTGGATGTTAAAGTTATGGAACTACCCAGACTGACAAGGAGCGTTTTAGAAATGCTATTTTTAAAAGTGAAGTGAAAGTGACATGTTTGTCAAGTATGGACACGTACTCGAAATGTGACCTCTGCATTTAAACCATCCCAGTGAGTAGTGAACAACAAACAAACACACACACACGTAGCAGTGGGCAGCTATCCCCTAAAGCGCCCGGGGAGCAATTGGGGTTAAGGTGCCTTCCTCAAAGGCAACCTCTCGGCCTGTCTAACCACTAGGCTATACAAAAAGTGTGGGTATGTGAGGCAGATTTTGATGTTTTTGGTACGGTGTAGACTAATGGATGTATGCACTTCAAAGCTATCCAAACTATGTGAATTTGTCTCACTTACCTAACCGTGCAGACACACAGTCACTGTGTCGAGCAGTTGCGTAAGATCATAACATGTTGAAACAAAACTCAGCACCTGTGTCATTTCCCATCTGATTCTTTGGAAATATCATCCGACACGTCACTTCATCCTTTCGTCCACTTGTGTGTCTTTGTGTGCGTGCAGATTCCTGCGATGTTTGATGTTCTCAAAGACTGTTATCTGTGGCTATCAGATGTCTGTCACTGTGATTTCTGTGTGAGCTTCACCAGGTGATTTTCTGTTCGGTCTATGAATTTGCTGGCAATATAAACAACATTATTACTATGCATATTTGACTCATATGGGACTCAAATTAGGGGCTGTTTATATGACTGTTCGTTTACCTGACAATGGTGTTTTTGAGTCTTGAGGTGCTTTATAGTCCAGGGTCACTTAATAAATAATAAATAAACCTGTCTTATTGTTCGTCTTAACAAAAGTGCTAGATGCTTTCACCATCTTGATTGTTGGTATTTATCTTTCTGTACAAGAATGTGTATGTGCGCAGGCATGTATTGTTTTTTATGATGTAACTTTGTCTTTTACTGGTCTGACACACATAATTTTCACCTTTTTTAGTTGTTTTCATAGATCTGTATAAATGCAGATCTTTTTGACAGCGTTCTGGTGTGTACATGAAATTAAATTTTTTTTTATAATACATTATCGTTGTGTACACATAGAAATTGTGTATATTTCATTATTTAATTATCTTCTTATTTTTATTTTTTTATTATAATTTTTTCGTATTTCTGTATTTGTATTTAATTTGTAAAATAATTTAATCATTTTATTTTATTTTTTGTCTAAATGAGTATGCCAGACCTACATTTCACTGCTTGTTGTATGCAAAATAAAAATCTTACAAGTTATAAGGTGGGTTTCCATCAAAACGTGGAGTGAATCTTTTCAAAATTCACAAAAAATAACCTAACCCTAACCAACAATAAATAAAACAAAACAGCAAATGGGGACAGGACTGCATTTACAGTAGTTGCCAATGGGAAGTTATACATTTACTAGCAGTGCAGCTTGTAATTGCCAAACTGAATGCTGAAGACTTTTTGATGCAGCTTTAGCTGACACAGCTAGACGATCAGTCACGTGGGTTTAATGTTCGCTACGGCAGAATTTATTCTGCAAATATGCTTCCATCTCCCATTATTCGCATTTACTAAGTCAAAAAACACCTCAAGCGAGTCTAAAAACTGTTTTTGTGAATTAATGGAATATTTTTAAATAAAAATTTACCTTTCCATCACTTGTTTCTTTTGTACAGAGGCCCCTAATGGGACATGTAGCAAAAATTTAATAAAGTTTAGTTTCGTGTGCTCACGTGAAACCTTCGCGTGCTCACGCGAAACATTCGCGTGCTCACGCGAAACATTCGCGTGCTCACGCGAAACATTCGCGTGCTCACGCGAAACATTCGCGTGCTCACGCGAAACATTCGCGTGCTCACGTGAAACATTCGCGTGCTCACGTGAAACATTCGCGTGCTCACGTGAAACACTCGCGTGCTCACGCGAAACATCCGCGTGCTCACGCGAAACTTTCGCGTGCTCACGTGAAACTTTCGCGCGCCCACGCGAAACCCTCGCGTGCACACGTGAAACTTTCGCCTGCACTTGAGAGTTTCACGCGAAACTATACTTAAAAAAAATCTGCACATAAAGGTCTCGCGTGAGCACATGAAAGTTTCCAATGTCACCTTAGGGGCTTGGTACTTTTGCGATACTTCAAAATTCGCATAAAATCGAGGTAATGGAAACCCACCTATAGGCACTAGCAGCAATTGCGATGATGTCGAGCCCAATATATGGTAAAAATTATGTCAGCTGAGACATCTAGACGATCAGTCACGTGAGTGTAATGTTTGCTACGTCAGAATTTATTCGCCAAATGCGTTTCCATCTCCAATTTCACTCGCATTTAAAATCAAAAAATGGTTTAAAACACAACAACAATTATGAGAAGAGCAACAGCAGTAAAGCTTCAATGTAAATGTATGGTGATTTTGTCAGACGATGTTGCATATCTAAATCAGGATTTTAGCAGCAGTTAAACGAACAGCTGGTTGGATTAAACACGAGGTGTAATGGGTCCTGTTTAGTCACTATTTTATAGTCTGCTCGTTTTATGTCGGACAACAGAACAGATAATATGTAAAAATAGCATTCAGTTGTGTTAAAATGCAATGTAATGTGATAGATCAAAGAGTAGAAGTGAAACATTTTATATTTCTGTTAAGCAACTAGCCTACTTTGAACTGGAATTTTTGAAATTGAAATTTATATTGTTTACATTGTAATTTTTATTTGCTAACATTCAAGTTATTTATATTGTTTATAACACCGGTGAGTTCAAAATATAATGGACACAATGAAATAACAAACACTTAAATTAGTTGTTTAGATTAGTTGACTAATCGAAAAATTTGTCGATAGATTAGTCGTGAGAAAAGTCATCATTAGTAGCAGCACTAATTCTAAGCTTTCAAACAGTATTAAATATGGGGTACTGGGTCCATGACAGACCATTAAATATTAAAGGAATACTTTAAGTCATTTTGGACCCGGGACAGGGTCTGCAGAGTTTAAGAAGCTTACCTAGCTTATTTTGCTTGTTAAATAACCTACTTTAAAAGGACTATGTTGTTATTTATTCTTAGTGGAGTTTACCGGAAGTTACGTGTTGACCACTAAAGCCGCTTGTTTATGTTGTTACTGCTAAAACCATCTATAAACCGCAAGTCTATAGTGGGTGGCTTTTTATATTTTAAAATGTGAATATAGGTAAGTGATAAAAATAAAATGTATGTAAAATATAAAGGGTTAAAGAATTGTCATAGTGATTTCTAAAAAAAAAAGGTGAAAAAATTGAGATTCAGATATTGTTACCTCCTTAGTTGCATGCTTCACCTATTATGATTCAGATTGTAGCACACATGGGGTGCATTTCCTTTTTTATAGTCATATGTGCTGGGTCACTTCCCGTAAGAAGAGGATTTCCTGTATGTTAGCGGATGGCTTGGGCCCTGGGCAGTGAACTATGACAAGGACATTTACACGTACTAAAAAGTGAACGTACAGAAACGTGTTTGTGAGGCTGATAACCCTGATCTTTCGTCTCAAGGTGGACGGACAAACACACATTGATTTCTCTATATTAATATATCTTATGGATGGTTAACGTTAAAACATTTGGCGGACCAGCGCATACATTTTATCAGTATACCTGGGCATCAAACCCATGACCTTTTGCGCTGTTTTCGCAATGCTCACAGTGCTCTGCCAACTGATCTAAAGGAACAAAAAGGATTATGTTACCTCCTGTGAGGCAAATCAGGATTTTAGGTTTCACTTTTAGGTCGCTATATTAGTAAGGACTTTCTGTAAATGTCGTCTTGACAAGAACACCTAAAGCTGTACACATACACACATGCACAAATCTCTTATCCACACCTGTCACTTCCAGTGGCATGTGTGGAATGAACAGATGAGATAAGAATGAGAGATTACGAGATAGATGGGCAGCTGAGCTCAACGTGAGACCAAAACAGATTCTCTTTGATTCTGTTTCTACTTTAACAGAATGAACTGATGTTCATGAATCAGGTCGGTGTAATGACGGTCGTAAACATCCAAACACTTCATTAACCTTTGGAGTCTTGTGTTGTATTTTGCTTTGACTTACACCAGTGATAATGGCAGAGAAGAGCCACTGTGTCCCCATCTGATAGCACAGGGAATCCTGAAGATGTGCGTTTCTCTCAAATCTAATCTCTCTATATTCAATCCTAACATTTAGGTCTACGTGAAACATTGCATACCTTTTTCACTTTGTAATCTTTTTCTGAGTAAAAATATAGCATATTTAGGTTCGATTGGATTATAAAAAGGCAAGTGTCTTGTGCAAGAGTTTACCTGAATGTGAGATTGATGTGGAAAGGTGTTTTGACCTGAATGTGTGAGGCAGAAGGTCAAGTTTATCCAGCACTTTGATTTAAATTATATAGCGGACCCAATGAGACCAATGGGATGGGCGTTGAGCCCTTTGAAACGGAGTCAATCAAACCAAGTATTAGATAACACTGATATGCATTTATGAATGATGACTAATTGTATACGTCACGCTTGGTGGCTCGTGTCGTGTGTGAGATCTTACAGTTAGATTATTCAGATATCAGATGCATGCTTGAACATGTCACTTCCACTAATGATAGACTGATATGAACATTAGACATTCCCGAAAGAACCAGAATTCACACACGTTTACACTTGTATATAAAAAGAAGTATATACAGGGTTCCCACGGGTCTTTGAAGGTTTGTGAATCTGGGGGAAATAATCCAAGGTCCTGGAAAGTTTTGAAAATATACATACATAGATACAGGTCATTGAAAGTGCTTGAATCTATTTTATGCAAAAATCCATATTATTCCCTGTGTAGTGTTGGATAATATCATAAAAATTCTAGACTTTTTTAAGAACACGTGCTAAACTGTTCGCTTTAAATGCTTATATCTTTTGTATGCAAATGTTGATTAATACCAAAATGCTTTTTTGCATAGTTGTGTTTGACACATGAAAACATCTCGGGTTACGTATGTAACTGTTGTTCTCTGAGAAGGGAACGAGACGCTGCGTCTCCCTTGCCATACTTCCTGCATCCCTGTACATCGTCTTTGGCAATATTTCAGATAGCGATATACTTCCTGGCTCCCGCGTCACCCTGTCTTTGTCGTTAAGCCTCACCATTGGTTGAATTTGATATACACATTCAGATGCACTTTCCCCTGGAGGCGTCCCCAAAGTGTAACGCAGTGACGCAGCGCAAGTTCCCTCGAAAGGGAAATGTAACAATGTATCTTGAAAGGTAACACGTTGTAACCTTGCTCTTACTTGAAATGTGTCCCCACATTTAGTCCTTGAATTTGAATAATAAATATTAAAATAAATAAAGTAGTAGAGTAGCGCAGGATGAAGTGTTTTTGTACACCAACGCGAAAGTTAGCGGGTCACTAGTTGCCTTGCCAAACAGCCCATTCATTTTTCCTATAGACTTCTGGATTATCGCAAAAAAATAAGCTGTGTGTTTAACAAAAGTTTGACATTTACACGTTAATAACTAGATAATCTTCACAGATGAACACTTTTATGAATTTTAAAGTCAAGCAAACAACACCATTCTCTTTCGACATCAACGTCATCACCACTAGGCTTCGGACAGCTCTTTTAAACTTTATTGAACACATTTAAAAACAACTTTCCGGATAAGGAAATACTTTGTGGATGAATCTTTATTGGGAATTGTGTCTGTGTTGTTTTGTTTTTGAGATCTTAATGCGGGATGACGTTTAAAGGCCCAGACAAAGTCTGCAGTCCCATGTAGCAACTTGTTAACCCTTTTTAAGATACATAAAAGCTTTAAAAAGTCACAAGTGGGGGTAGTGTGTTTTTTGTTGAAGATAAAACCTGAAATCATCTTGGACTTATGTTAACCGGAGATCTTATATAGGGAGATTAACCAAAACCCCATTCAAAAAATCCATTGACTTTGGGAACCGGAAGTGCTGAAATGCTGACTCGCTTTCTGGTTTTGCCTTAAAAATCGTCACTTGACTCTACTGGCCCGGATATATTTTGAGGTCCCACATGATGCTGAATTGAATTGAATTGAGAGGAATAGAAATTGACTGAAATTTAACACAGACAACAAAGCAATTGTATAAGTCCAATAAAGTTTTGTAATAATGATCAAAAAATAACTAATTACATCATTAATTGTAAATAATTATGTCTTTTTCTAGATATCTACAATATATTTTGTCAAGTGGTTAACACACATTTTCTAAACAGTATAGACGGTAGTAACAACATAAACAAGCGGCTTTCGTGGTCAACACGTAACTTCCGGTACACTCTGCTAAGAATAAATAAGTCATTTTATAGTAGTTTATTTATATAACAAACAAAATAAACGACATGTAGATTACATAGGGGCCCAAAACATTTGTTATTTTTAACAAGGTATTTGTTTAAGGGTTCAGTTTAGCAACTAGTCAGACCATTAAAAAATCTGAAACCGGAAGTAAAGTTCGGACCAGGCGCGTAATCGCGTCACCCTACGTGCGTCCGATGAAACCGTCTATACTACTAGTATAAAACAGTAAACTGGTCATCAATTAACACAGCCGTCACTATAGCCCCGATAAAGTCTGGATATAAGTTAACCCACTTCTAGCCAAAATAAATTGTGAGATATTCCGTCATGTAAGCAAAGTCAAAAGTGATTACAAGTGGTTAATTTTATTTATTTATTTATTTTATTTAATTAATTTTTTTGGCTATGGTTAGAAGTATAAAAATTAGAAAAAAGTTAGAAGATCTATAAAATTTTCACTCACAGACCTTATTTTGCCTTGTTTTAGGCTAGACATCGGAACTGTGTTTGGACGGCTCAACGTCTTTTTAACGCAAAATTGCTTGCTGGGTTCCCTCTGAAAAACTTGTAGAGGATTATTTTTTATTTTTACAAGTGTAATACAAAATTAAAATGTTCTCCAGATTGTTTCAGATTATATTTTTTAAACAACTGGCATTAAATATTTAATTTATGAATATTTGGTATTTCTATTGCCGACATTTTAACCATAGTTTAGTCCATAATGTTTACAGATATACTACAGAGTACACCAGTTTCTATTTCCTCTTTTCTACCTTAATTCAAATTCAAGAGTTGAGCTGATTTGAACTCATTTCATGCTGCAACAGTGACAGATTTACAAGAGGTCAATACCTCACATAGTTTAAATACACAGACAATAATCTGAAAGAATTCATGTACGCATGCCATCACTCATCCTTCAAACTTCCAGACTTCTGATCGTTTCCCTCAGGCATGTGATGTCACTTCCTGTTTCCCGTGCAATGAGAGGGCAGTGTCTTGCTTAGTGAGACCCTGCGGGGGTAAAACCCACTTCCTTTGACCTGAAAGGAAGGATGGGAGTGTAAACCGAACGACAGACATTCCTCAGTGAGAATCAATCTGACTGAATCAGTTTCTGTCTGATCGTAAATCTCTAGTGATTCATTATGTATTTAAATAATGTTTGGGAATCATCAGAGCTCTTGGGAAAATCCCACTAACTGAGAGAACGATAGTAACACTTCCATTATTCCAGTTCAAGCAGTAATGTAATGAAAGAAAGAAAACAGCTGAGCTCAGCCGCTTACTAACACAGATTTGCATAAAAAACAGAAGTTACTATAGGGTAAAAATTTGCAGTTTCTTAATACATGCTTATTTCCAAAGTATCGAAACCATATGAGCATCACATGTCTAAGGTTTTTTAGAAACCACATACAATCTTTATATGTGAGGAATGACATGAAGTGAAAGCGATCAAGCAACTTGTCAGCGCTGAGCTTTAACCAACACTCCACAACATACATGAACTAGTAATGAGTATATAGCCTATTTGTAAAAGATTACTTTAAAAAAAAAAAACTTTGTAGGCCAAACTGAAACCTCACTTTATTTTTAGTTTTGTTACGTATCACCTGCTGATAAAAAGCACAACACTTTTAGCTTTTAATCATTTAATTTCTCATGCGGTTTATATCCAGATTATCACATTATTATTTAGATGTTGCTTTACATAAAGTACATCTTTAAATGTACATGTTTATATGTAGGTGGGGAGTATATTGCAGTATGTGTGTATCACACAGGAAATGTCCAGGACCAGGTCACATTTCACACTTACAATTTAATAAATTTTTCCTGTCCATTAAGACTTCTTCACATTGTGGTTTATTTATTTATGGATTATGATGTGACATTTCTCTCTAAATACACATAGTTTTATTTTTGTATACTGGAGACATTTGTATTAAAATTCCTTGTGTGTGTGTGTGTGTGTGTGTGTGTGTGTGTTAAAACCCAGGATGTCTTTTCACTTCCTGCTTTAAAACAGTTTCAGTCACAAACACAACCAGATGTGTCTCACTGCCGGACACATACATAAACACAAAAGTGACGTGTATACTTTTCAGTTTTTGCACTGCTTCAGTCAGTGTATTTTCCCTTTTTAAAAACCTTTTTAAAAATATACATTTGGTTGCATTGAGTGCTATGAATTTCAGTTCTGAGTTTCTGATTACATCAAACTCAACTCAAGATGTTTTGGATTCATGGTTTAGTAATGTAAAAAATAAATCTCAGTACAATAACTTGGCTTTTTTAAAATAACCATTGAACATTGTATTTTTAAGAAGTGTTTACAGCTTTTTGGCCAGTGTTAGCATACATTCTGATTTGACATTTCCAGTGTGACTGTAGATCAGTATTGTGCTTTGTTTACTCTGTTTAACATCAGTAAGAAAACCTTTACAGAAAACCTGAATAAATCTGATTGTCATAAACAAATGAGGACCATCCACTCCAGTAACTGACGAGAGATTTGCATAATGTTAAACTTTTCTTAACTGTCTCGCGTCTCTGGACACGCCAATCCAGTTGCCAATGGCCGCTTTTGCTGGTTTCGCCGGAAGTCGCCAAGCTTCCATTGAAATGAACGAGATTGCGTCGCTCTGCTACTGCTAGTCGCTGGTATTTCACATTTCATGTCTAAACGGTGCGGAAAACGCAACCATGTTGCTTTCCTACAACTTTCCGAAGTGGAAGTATTTCCAATAGCCTGCGTTGTCGGCGCGTCTGAAAAAAATCGTTCTCGATTTTAGTGCGCTTGCCGCCTGACTACATTCAAAATAAAGTATTTGTATTAAAGTATTAACTTTAAAGGTGCTCTAAGCGAATTCACGCGTTTTAGACCATAAACATTTTTTTGTTACATACAGCAAACATCTCCTCACTATTTGCTTGCTGCCTGTCCGCTGATCAAACTGTAAAAAAACACGATCTCTGTAGACAGCCCAGGCTTCGCAAACTGCAATATAAATACAGTGGCCAAACCTAGCACCACGAAACAAAACAAAGTGTTCCAGCCAATAAACGACAAGAAGGATTTGAGGGTGGGGGGTTGGGCGCGTTCATGAAAGCACGGAAGCGAGGGGGAGGGGGAGGAGTTAGCTACGCTCCGTTTGTTTGAAAACAGTTCAAACATCAACAAAAGTGACGTCTCACGGATTCGCTTAGAGGGCCTTTAAGTACATTTCAGTACAATTTGCTTTTGCCCCTGGGACGTAGGGGTGGGGTTTGTTATTGTTTTGATAATGATAATAAGACATTTTTGTATGATTCACTTCGTACAAAATCATACGAATTAGCCAACTTGTAAAATACGTGTAAAGTCTCATGAGATCAGGCTATAGATGGTTTCAGCAGTAACAACATAAATAAGTGGCTTTTGTGGAACACGCGTACTGTAACTTCCGGTAAACTCCATTAAAGTCCTTTTAACATAATTTATTTAAAAAACAAGTAAAATAAACAACACTAAGATTACCTGGGAATCCTAAACATTTGTTATTTTCAAGTTTTTTTTTGTCAAGAGTTCAGTTTAGCAACTTCTCAGACCAATAAACAAACAGAAACCGGAAGTAAAGTTCCAACCAGACATGTAATCGCGTCACCGCACGTGCGTCCGATGAAACCATCTATTTAGGCTATGAAGCTTGCACACTGATTTACTGTCAGAGATTTGATGAAACTCTTCAATCTTAAATCTTGCAGCTTGTTTAAGTGATCAGACTTATGATTTATAAATCAACCGAAAACGCTGTAGACTTATCTAAAGAGAAGAATATAATAGCAAAGATCCACGCAAAAAAGATTTGTCAACTTTAATAGGTACCTGATTGCATATAATAATTTGGGAAGAACTCTTTTAATTTGGACTGTCTACAATCATAACACATTTTGAAATTCATTATTTTAAAGGGCACCTATGGTCCGATTCACGATTTCCTTTGGTGTGTAGTAGGGCTGAATGATACATCGAATTTTCATCGTCATCGCGATATGAACTCACGCGATGAACACATCGCAACAGACAGCCTTGACGCGATGAATGAAGGGATTCAAGGGAAAACAGTAAGCGCATGTAATAAACGTTTGACCTATCACGTTTAGTCCTGAAGACATGTGCTGCGTCCGACATCGCCTACTACCATACTATATAGTATGCAAAAAGCACTACTTTGCCTACTATATAGTATGGAAGTAGGCGGTTTCGGACGCAGCGCTGGTTTGCGCGTTCACGCTATAGGCCAATCAGGGGAACCCCCAAGTCAGCTACGCTCAGATTGATTTGTGAGGTGTGTCAGTTGCGACGCTGTGCCTGTTAGCAAAAACGATGGCCGAGGAAGGAGAGAAGAGTGAGGAAAATGTGTTGTGTCAGACGAAGACCTTGTGGTGAAAATGAACAGCACTTCAGCTAACGTTATATCATGGAATTATTTTGGATTTAGGAGAGATGACGCCGCAAACACAGGTACTGTGGGAGCGGTGATTCTCATATTGCGTCTATTGCGCGCTCAAGTTCATTATTTCAAATGTATGTGTGCTCTGGAAGCGCCGCGGTCGCGACATGCTCGTTTTTCCAGGTATTTCAAAAACATTTTAACTTTTCAGAATGACACAAGCGCAGCGTGCAGGTCATGTGACAATAACCAAGTGTCTAGTGTTTTCCACGTGTTTTTAGGCGCGACATGTGAATGGCCCCTAAAACATGAAAAAAATAACATATTTATCGCAACTCACATCGTCATCGCAACATTAAACAATGTCATCGCACATCGCAACTTTTCCTCACATCGTTCAGCCCTAGTGTGTAGGTGTGTATTAGTACATGTTAACGATATGCAAAAGGTACAAACCCCAATGTAAACAGTGACGCGAGTTATCGTCTCCAACGTAAATCTCTTTTCTTGGACTACAACAAACACACGAATTGTAGGCAACAGTTTACTTCCTTGTATTGGTGATGTGGACTCAGCTTGTAAATTAACTCCTGTTAGCATTGCGAGCGAATCCTTCAAACATAGTAAGGAGCGTCACATTTCCGGCTGACGTCAGAGGTATTCATTTGAATCACAAAGTACAGATTAGCTGGCCAATCAGGGACACAGATCTTTCAAATTGATGAGTTTTGTCAAATCAGTGCATTTCAGGAAGTCAGGGAAATCTGGAGCTACAAAAATGTATGGTATGTGGAAAATAATGTGTTTTTGAACCATAAACCATGAGAACACATTGTATTATACCAAAAACACAAAATAACATAGTTTTTTAAACAATGAAATAGGTGTTCTTTAAATGAATAACCATTTAGCTTTTAGAAGATAAGTATGATAAATTGTAATGTAAGGTCTATAAAATCAAATGTAATGTCTCAGACAGACATCATTTTTTAGGCACAGCACATTCTTCCACAAAAAAATAATGTGAACAGAAGAGCCAGTCACTACACTGAATGAGTAAAACAGGATTGTGGAAGGATTTTATCTGAGGGAGAGAAAGAGAGAGAGAGGGGTTATTGAGGGCGAGGGATGTTGGGGGGGTGAAAAATGGGTCACGTCGTCGTACACGCTAACAGAAACCCACTGCTATGGCAACCTGACAGCAGCAGAAGATCAGCGAGGAGATGAAACTGAAACAGAATGCTAATGAAGTGACGGAGTCTGGAGAAAAACTCACGAGCGTTTCTCTCTCCTTATGATGTTCTTTTGACAGTGTTTATTGTGTACATGTGAAAGAGACAGGATTTTTGCGTTTAAATAAATATTATTTTTAATGCAGTTGAGACCATCGATTCATTTTCAAAACAAAACCAACACTTTGTATTATGTGCTGTATACGTTCTCGTTGGGCTTTCAGCATACAAAATTACTCTGCAACAAATATGGGCTACAGCAGGGATGGGCAACTTCGGTCCTGGAGGGCCGGTGTCCTGCAGAGTTTAGCTCCAACCATAATTAAACACACCTGAAGCAGCCAATTAAGGTCTTACTAGGCATACTAGAAACTTTAACGCACGTGTGCTGAGGCAAGTTGGAGCTAAACTCTGCAGGACATTGGCCCTCCAGGACCGAAGTTGCCCATCCCTGGGCTACAGGATATGATGTCAGATTATTTTTAATATTTTTAGTAAACGAAAAGGATCAAATATCATCTACTTCCCCACAACACTGCCGACCTGTATTTTACTTTTATTTTTTTATTGAGTCAAGACGTTAATCTGAAAAGCAGTTTACAGTTTTAACTCTGTCTGTTTCTGTGCGGTCTGCAGACATGCAGTTTTATTACACGGCGCTCTAAAATGCTTGATTCTGATTGGCCGGTCGCGACATTCTAAGGTAAGTTATTCTGAGATAACAACCGCCTGTAACTAATAACACACGGCTGCGAATCATTTTGACAGGTACATGTTAATATTACACAAAAATTAAATATAAATATGTCTTTTAATAACATATATAACATTATATTTATGAATGATTAAACCAAATAGCATGTTTTTGACATTTGAACGTCTTTTCTTAAAAACGAAAGTAAATGAGTTATCCCTGCATTTGTTAAAAATGAGCAAATAAAATATTTCATATTAATATTTAATGTTCCTTACCTTAATTATGAGGTAAATAAGCGTGATAATTTACAGGCAGCCTGTTGTTATCGCAGAATCTTCTGTCTGATTCAAGACCAGTGGCGGCCGGTGACTTTTTTTTTCGAGGGCGCACGATGTGAAGTTCGTTACAACATGTATGAACCCCCTCATGTGTGTGGTTCGTAATTTCAAAATATGCTTGTCGAGTGATCCTGTGTGCATCACGTGTCTTGTCAAAATAAGTGCCTGCTGCAGACGCGTCTAAAGGGTTTATGATAAAAAAGACGCTCGCGTTTGCCAGATACTCCCATAATCTCATGCATAATCAGAGTTTACTGTTAGGGGGCATGCACACCAAAGCTTTTACGCCCGCGGCCGGCGCATGTTTTCAATAGATTCCAATGGAAACTCAGCGTTTTTCAAATAAGCCAGCAGCTAGCGTTTTTTTTCCGCGCTGAAAACCGGCGCTCTGCGGTTTTTTCATGCTCGGCGCTGAGCTTCCAAGAGTTAAAAAGAGATTCAACTTTGAGTGAAAAGCTCTGCTCGTCAATGTCATTACTTACACGGCCATCCAATCACAATGGAGGAGGGGCGGGACATTACCACAGCAACCGACCGGCTCACAGCTCAAGTATCAGAGCTACCAAAGCGCTCGGCTGAAAAACAGCTGGCATTCGGCGTCCTCAAGGCGTTTTCAACAAAGTTTTGGTGTGTCCAGCCCCTTAAGGCAGTGTCTTGCGTGTATTTTGTGAACGTGAGCGTCTCCTTTATCATAAACAGTTTTGACGCGTGTGCAGCAGGCACTTATTTTGACATGACGCATGATGCACACGGTTCACATGATGCAACAAACACATATTTTGAATTTGCGCCCATTGGAAGAGCAGTACGAGCCGCCAATGTACAAGACCGTATGCCTTGTGTCGGGACCTGATCCCACAATGCTGGGTTGTTTGCATAAAATATTGACAAAATAATGTGTGTAAATGTTCATACACTCTAAAAAATGCTGGGTTATTTTGAACGTTGGGTCAAAATGGGAAAACCCCATGCTGTTGGGTTAAATTAACCCAGAAAATGTTTATATTTTACTCAAGAATCTGTTAAATCAACCCAACACTTCATATTAAAACCCAATGGTTTAAGTTTGTTCTCTTTTGACCCAATGCTGGGTTGAAAATAACCCAGCATTTTTTAGAGTGTAACCAAACTGATCAGAAGCCCCATTGACATCCATAGTAGGAAAAAGAATACTATGGAAGTCAATTGGGCTTCTGATTAGTTTGGTTACAAACATTCCTCAAAATATCTTCCTTTGTGTTCATCAGAAAAAGAAATGTATACAGGTTTGTAACAACATGAAAGTGAGTAAATGATGAAAGAAGTTTCATTTTGGGGTGAATCCCTTCAGTATACAAAAATTTGTATTTATTACACTCAGAAAAATAAAAAGAAATGCTGGGTTATTTTTAACCTAGCTTTGGCTTGAAACGGGACAAAACCAACCTGTTGGGTTATAATTTGACATATGCTCAACCCAAAATGCTATGTTATTTTAACCCATTGTAGGGTCAAATATAAACATCTGTGTCCCAGTGTACATTACATAAAAATTAGAGAGAGAGAGAGAGAGAGAGAGAGAGAGAACAGATGATTTGTCTGCAGTTGGCACACTGACCCACTACTTCATCTCCTCACATGGACTCACACTCATCTATACCACATCTGTCACACACATACACAACTCAGTTTCACACTCTCTAACACTATCTACACCTCCTCAGAGGATCATTGTATTGCTCAGATGTTGCCCTTTCATAGCTAAGGAGATTTGATGAAGTTCTCAGTTGTTACATTGACATATCAACTTGGTCTCAAATGTTTCTTCTTAAATTGACTAGAAGACAGGCTTGTGCACAATTCAGAATTGAATTTAAATTGAATTTGAATTGATGTCAAAAACAGGATCTAGAATTACAATTCGAATTTGAATTAAAGGAACAGAATTGCAATTCAATAGAAATTCAAAGAAATTCATATACATATTATACAGAAAGTGAAGTCTTAAAAATGAAGCTTTCAGATGTGATTACATTACATATTCTATAAATTATATTAGTTTGAACTACTTGTACAGATTACATTAACAGGATATGTTTTCCCCCAGCAATTGATGTTAAAAACTCTAGTCACATAACAAATAATTAAGTTAGATTTTTTTGTAATTGTAATTTTGTGGAACATGACTTCATTTCCCAGAATGCTTTACTTTAACCAAGTATTTGGAATGGTTGCCAAACAATTTTCCAAAGTAACTTTCCTAACACTGAATGTATGTGAGATTCTTTCTGTTGTGTGACTCTGGAATTTATTTAAATTGCCATGAATTAAATTCCACTTCCTGTCATTCCAATTCAAATCCAACTTCCTGTAGGGCGGAGTCAATTCAATTCAAATTCCAATTCATGAATTGAATGGAGGCCAGTTCTGAAATTCTGAATTGTGCACAAGCCTGCTAGAAGACATAAAAACAGGAACAAATGTGATGATTAAAATACATAGGCTGTAAAACTATTGTGGATTGTATAGGTAAAAAATATCTGTATTTGGGTCAATTTGATAAGTTAATATCGAAATCTGAGCTCAGTTTGTGACGTTGTTGAGATCTCTTCTGAAACTGTAACGGAGACTGTTGTGAGATTTTTGTGTTTTCTCGGGATAAACACCTGAAACACGGTAAACTTAAACTTTTCATTTAAGCCTGGTGCACACTGTGAGATTTCAGCCACGATTTAGCTGTCTGAGACAAATTTTGAAATCCTAAAAGATTTCTGGAATCCCAGGCTAAAATCTGCCGTCTTTGATCGCTAGTTTGACATGTTTACAGACAGCCGATTAATGACTGTTGCGATCAAAATTATCCTCTGACAAAAATCTGGCAGTGTCAGAAATTTTGGGACACAATCCTGCTGTGTGACATCTTCCTACGACAACCGGCAGATCAAGAACCAATAGAAGCACAGAACCCGATGATGCAATTAGTACGGCGACAACAACAAATCAACGCAGACAAATTTCAAAAAGAGCCAGGTTGACTATACAGCAGGAGGAGAAACTTGAGGAGTTATTGAAAGATAAAGAGTGTTTGTACAACGTGTCATCACCACTGTACCATGATAGGATATAAATGAAGCAGCCTGGAGAGAAACCGCGCTGGAAATTCAAATGCCAGGTACTCGTCTCCTTCTTCTTTTTATGCTTATTATTAAAATGAACGGTAAATGTTGTTTCGGTTTGCTAGCCTTCGCTTCAGCGTGTGTTTGCACAGCCGTCGTCGATCGATGACGTAAAACTGCGGACGCGTTTGTTTGCGTGCGTCCGATTTTTAAAAGTCTTTTAACTCGTACAGTCTGACATTGATGGAAACTGAGATCATACAGTGTGACATGGACCTAACTACGATATTGATCGCACAGTGTGGCAAGCAACAATCCTAAAGGACTATTTAAAATCGCACAGTGTATACCGCACTTTACTCTCCTTTTAAAGGGGACATATCACGAAAATCTGACTTTTTCATGTTTAATGGCTATATATCGGTCCTCAGTGCTTCTATCAACCTAGAAAATGTGGAAAAAACCCTGTAACTTAGTTTTGGTAAACCATTCTCTGCAAATTTGGCTCCCCTTGTGATGTCAGAAGGGGATAATACCACCCCTTAATCTGCACTATCCAAGCATGCACTGCATTTAGTGCAGAGATCAACTCATTTGCATTTAAAAGGACACATTTTTGCTCACACCTACAAAGTGGCAATTTTAACAGGCTGTAATAAATTATCTATATTGTATTTTGAGCTAGAACTTCACATATGTACTCTGAGGACACCAAAGATTTATTTGACATTATGAAATGTCCCCTTTAATCTTTTTGCTGTCTGAAAATAATAGAGATAATAAAGAGATTTTGTGTGTTTTTTTCTTTTGACCTTTGAATCTATATTAGTGACTTGACCCCTTCAATTGAAAATAATTTTCTTCTATGGGAACTTCTATCATTTCATGTGTAGTTTTCTGTGTAATTTTGTCTGGGATTTCATTGGTAATGTAATTTAGGTGTTTTCCCCGTCTCTTCTGGAGAACCTCTTTCCAGAGGATCTTGTTCCTCTATCTGCTCTTTAACTCCGCCCATCAGGCTGTGGTGTCACAGTTGGAGGTGAATTATCCCGGAGCCCTGGGGCTCAATTCACTGTGTGAAGACCGTGGTGTGCTGAATGACAACAGAGATCTTTGGGTGGCAAACACATTCCACACATACCGACGGGGGGATACGGATGGGAGTCTAGATGTCATCTTTACAGCAGTGGGCGGGGCATTAGAAACGAACATGTGGCAGTTTAGCTCATATCTGGTCTTAATCTTATTTTATGAAATTTAATGTCAGATACTTATAAATAACAGATTCATTCCTAGGTTTGTCTTGTTTTTAGTAAAAAAAATACCAACCCGTTAGAAAATTCTAAAGTTTGCATTAGTTTTTTTGATTCAATATCACCAGATCTTCCTCCATTGTGTGAATGTCTTTTTGTGGTTTGCTAGCTGTGATAACTAGTGGTTAATTTATTATGAAGCTATTTGTTTGCAAACTCTTGTCACACCATTTGTCTGTTTCAGCTCAAGTTTTCCTCTTTTTAGGGGTAAATAAAGATGACTGTTTTCTATTGCGTTCTCTAAGGAAGGGGTTTTTAAACTTTATGAAGGCAAGGACCCCCAAATATGATGAACCTTATGCAAGGACCCCCATCCTAAAATATATATCCATTTATATGTGTATATATATTTTATTAAAACTTTAACTTTGTTAGATTAATAGTAATTTTGATGTTTTAAAGACTGCATGCTGCCAAAAAATCGGCTATAAAGTACATTATTACAAGCCCTGCTCTAAGGGGTTTTTAAAGGGATAGTTCACCCAAAAATGAAAATTTTGCTATCATTTACTCACTCTCGTATTGTTACAGATCTGTATAAATTTCTGTGTTCTGATAAAAAAGTAAGATATACAACCAAACAGATAATGAGCCCCATTCACTTCCATAGTAGCCAAAAATAATACTATTGAAGTGAATTCGGCTCATGAATGGGTTGATTACAAACATTTCTCAAAATATTTTCCTCCTTGTAACATAATGTATATACATTTGTAACGACACAAGAGTACGTAAATGATGAGAGAATTTTCATTTATGGGTGAACTGTCCCTTTAAAACTCATTGTAAATGCACACAAGCCTTAATCTGGTGCATTATAATGTGCAAAATAGACATTCAAAAATATCTTGACAACTTTATTAGCTCATCTTAACCAATATTATTAAGATGAACAGGATACTTAACAGGATGCAAAGTAAAAGGGGAAATTAGCTATTGAGTGTGTTGTGTTGTTTTATTATTTTAAGATTTTTTTATTTTGGATTTTTATTTTTATTTATCAGAATGTTTTGACATTAGACAAACCAACTAATCCCTGAAAAATTAGGAAAATCCTTTTGCTAATACTTGATATGTGTTGATAGCTGTGGTTTACCTATCAACAAATGATGTCACTTCCTGGAGTATGATGTCATTAAGGAACTACCTGTTCATTTGAGGGCTGTACAAAAGATTATCAGGATAAAAAGTGGTACGACTTACGAATTAGAATAATAATCCCAAGAAAAATATGTTTTGAACCATTTTGATTAAAGGAAGAAATAAATTGATTATTTCATTTATAATTAAATAAATTTAAGCCCAGAGGGACATTTTGGGAAACTGCAATATTCTCACAAACCAAAGCTTTGAAATTATTTCAAATCCTCTGCTATGTTCAGTTTTGATCTTGTGTTACATTTTCATTTTTAAAACAGGTTATCAACATGTATATACTCATAACTCATAATAATACAAATAATAACTCATAATAAAGATATGAAGTCCAACCATAGTGTTAAAGCAAAAGATCCAGTGCTGTAGTTGTATGGCTGAATGGGGGAGATGAAAACCAACCCTCTGGTGCAGATTGGGTGGCGTAGCTGTTGGGTGGAGTCAAGCACACAAATACTCACACTTGTAGCTGTGAAACTCTTAGTTTGCTCTCCCCGTAGAGGCGTGTGGATTTACAACCAGCAACCAGCCTTTATTTCTCTCAGCTAAGCATTTTGAGGGAAAACACAGACCAGGAATCCTGTATCAGCTGTGTTTGTATCTGAAGATCCCTTTAGGTTTTTCAGCATTTCTTCTCATTTTGAACTCATTGAAGACATACAGGAGTAATGGGTGCCCAGTTATCTAAAGGCGAAGCTACGGTGGACGGACAAGTCGTGGCTGAGAAAGCCAATGGTCAGGTGAGGATCTAGCCATATTTTGATGCTCTTTAAAATTTAAACTATTAGCTTTCTGACAGGCAAATTCATTTTTTATCATGATGTTGCCTTTAATAATTATTTATTTTGCAATTGTTATATTGACAATTAATCTGGTTAACAATTTATGCCAATAGGATCATTTTCAGGATTTCCTAGCCATTTGGATTTATATAAAAAAAAATGTTTTCTCACGGTGCTTTAGTTGGT
The DNA here is from genome assembly GCF_027580225.2 of Misgurnus anguillicaudatus. NCBI lineage: Eukaryota > Metazoa > Chordata > Actinopteri > Cypriniformes > Cobitidae > Misgurnus > Misgurnus anguillicaudatus. The sequence continues at coordinate 31,590,192 of NC_073347.2, read as the reverse complement.
TACGTTAGTTACCAAAAGGACCTTGTGGTTGTGTGTTGGCGCTGAAACTGGCAGTAACCCCGTTTGAGAACAAAAGGTTTCAAAGCTGCATGCAAATGATGCAGCGCGCGTCTGCTGATCTGCAAACAAAGCAATGCAATGCAATGCATGTGTGTGAATGCAGCAGCACTCATCTGGAGCTTCATGCCCCCCTTTACAGCAAATGCGCGCTACACCCTTTATATTGCACGAGCTTTGTCGTGTTTAATACAATAAATCGATTATTTAGAGTAGATTTATATGTTTTTAAACAGGTTATTGTATCCCAACACTGATGTTTAGACGATAATGTTGACTTGTTCTCCAAATGCATATAAATACTGAAAAAGGGATGCGCGTTTTTTCTTGCTTTAAATGCCGTTGTCGTATTTTCCTTTGTTCCTCTTGTAAGCGGTATGTTTTCAGAGCTGTGGGTTTTATTTAGTGGCTCAACATCGCCCCCTTGTGCATGCAGTGTGTATTTAATACACGTGTGGCATTTAAACAGAGCCTTGCTGCGTTACGGTTTAGTGTAAATATATACATCAGTACTGTATTGGACATTTGACTGTTTTTGTAGATGTCCATCAACATCTCATATTTTAAGTCAGTAAGGTTTACCCTTTTAAACAGCTACACAGGTTTTGGGCAGGGGGAAGCTTTTTTAAAAATGAACTTGTATAGCTTTCATTCAAGTGCACTTATATAGCATTATATATTCTCTTAATGCATACATTAAAAAGAAATGGCATCACTTGGGCTTTTCCTAATTTGCCTGTTCTAATAATAAGCCACGATTGTAATTTTACATCTTCTTCATTCTATACATGAATATTTTAAGCTTATCTACTTGTCTCTTCAGGAAAATGGTCATGTGAAAACCAACGGTGACGTTTCCAGCAAGCCGGAAGGCGAAGCAGTGGCAGCTGACGGCAACGGGACCGCTGAGGTTGCCAAGGAAACGGAGGCAGGAGATGCCATCGAAGCCGCGCCTGCGACCGAAGCAGAAGCCACCAAATCCGAGGGCGAAGCGGCCAAAGAAACCAAAAAGAAGAAGAAATTCTCTTTAAAGAATTCCTTCAATTTCAAGGGCATTTCCCTGAAGAAGAAAAAAGGACGCGAGGAGGCAGCGGAGAACGGTGCCACGCCTACCACCGAAGAGAAAGCCGAAGAAAAAGCTGAAGATAAACCCGAGGAGAACGGCCAAGCTGCCACAGAAACCAAAGAGGAGCCAGCTGCAGCAGAAACCAAAGAGGAGCCAGCTGCGGCAGAAACCAATGAGACGCCAGCAACCGAGACAGAGGCGGAGCCAAAGGCTGAAGACTCCACCCAGGAGGCAGAAGCCGCACCCACAGAGGAAACCACACAGTCTGAGGAAACCCCAGCTCCGGCCGAGACCACGCCTGAGGCGACCTCGGACCCTGAGGTGACCTCGGACCCTGAGCCGGCCACGGAGTGACCTCACTTCGCAGTGGCAACCAGACTGTTTTCCTTTATCGTTTTGTCTTTTTGAGATTGAAATATATAAATATATATATATATAAAATATATATGAGACTTGAGCCACAATCGTAAAGTTACAGCAATACTACCGTGAAACCGAGTTCTTATAACGCACCACATTTGCTGATAACTGTCACTTGTTAATGGCTTGTTCGGTTCTGTTCCCGACCCGTGTCTGGGAGGAGAGCTCTGTGGTGTGAGAACTGGGAATGCTGGGAATGCTCTGTGTTTGGATTACAACAACCGATGGACTGTCTGTCTCCGAGGAAAAGCAGGGTTTTTTGGAAGAGTGTGGCTTCCTGTTCACAGTTTTCAGTCTTTCTCTTTTAAAATCGGTCATCTGATCCTTGAGTTTCCAGGGCTGATGAGTGAAATGACAAATTGTCCTCTTAGGATGTGGTGAAAGGACAATGTAAAACCTGCGAAAAGGTTTCATTTTCTTTTATAAATAGCTCTACATTCCAATTTTGTTAGCCCTGAAAACTGTAGCGTGTCAAGAGTGGATAGCTTTTAGTCTTAGTCAGTTTAGTATGATGTTTTTTTACGGTTTTAATCAGTTCAGAGAGGTCGGATACATTTACACATCTCAAAGTTTACGACAAAGGGGAATTAAACCACTGCTTTTTCGTATATATATTATTTTTGTTTTTGTTGTGTCTCTGTACATACATTTTCTGACTCTCTTTATTTTGCTAACGTTTCCAGATGTTATTAAAAAGATGTTGTAAGATTAGGCCAAATAAATGTTTGACCCCCTCTTTCGTTTCATTGACTACTATTGTTTTTTCTAGGAACTATGGATGAAGTGTTTTGATCAATATTTAATAACAAATAAGGAGACAGGAAACTTGTGTGCTGTGAAATGGATTTCCGGAAATGCGATTTGAAAAGGATTTCAGACCACCTCTGAATGTAGCCTGAAACGGATTAGAAAAAAACAGATTTCATGATGTGGTTTTTAGCCGTTCACACACTCTAAATGTGATTAGATTTCAATTGGATATGCACCAAAATCAGATTTGAACTGACAGTGTGAAAAAGGTCTAATACAGGGATTCTCAACCAGTGGGCCGCGGCCCACCCGTGGTCCCTGGAGCGCCATCGGGTGGGCCTTGTAGGCAGTAGTAGATTACAGACAAATTATTTTTATAAATCTTGTTATATTCACATCAGATTTTTCATACGAATTTATATGAATTAAAAACGTTCATTCAAGATGCATGATCTTATGTTTGAATATCGCAACAACAAAGATGCAATAACACAATGTTATTGTGGGTCACAAACAGCACATCTGCGTTGTGACACATTTAAAGTCGAACACACTGGCGGCATATTTTATAGTTGGATTTTAATTCATTGTTTAGAAATAATTTTTAATACAGCTGTCGAAAAAATTAATAGACCACTTCAGGTTTGCATTTTATAATCATGTCTACATGTAGCCTATTGTTATCATTTCAGTTCAGACAGCGAACCTCATGACAAAAGTCACCCCAACACAAAAGACTGAGAGCATGAAAGGACACGTGAAAGACGGGGTTTTGCATCAAATATTTCCTTTCGAATTGTTCCTAAAATAAAGTTTAAAACATTAGCATTGTGTTGTCAAAAATTAATTTGAATTTGTTTTCTTTGCAGTAAGCCTATTCAAAATCTGAACCTTTATGTTATTTTGAACATTTTCCCATTTCAATTTTTAGTAAATAAATTGATAGAATAAAACAAAAATTATAATTTTTACTTAAACACATACCTAGATTTAGATCAACTGAAATAGTCTTAAAGATGCAGTGTGTAAATTTTAGCAACATCTAGGGGTGAGGTTGCGAATTGCAACCAACGGCTCAGTCCACTGCTCACCCCTCAGTTTTGAAACGCATAGAGAAGCTACAGTAGCCGCCACCATAAAAACATGTCGTCGACAGAGACAACTTAGTAAAAAAAGTTTGTCCGTTAAACGCTTCTGTAGAAACATGGTGGCACAAAATGGCGACTTCCATGTAAGGGGACCCTTGGTGTATGTAGATAAAAACATTTCATTCTAAGGTAATAAAAACATAACTGTTCATTATAAAAAGGTCTTTATACACCCCTGATAATATAGTTTTGTATATTATTTTGCATTTCTGTCAAGAGATGCTTTTAAAAATTACCCACTGCACCTCTAAAATAGTCTCTTAATGTTTTCTGAGGCTATATATTTTACCTTTAAAGATGCAACTTCTCAAAGGTACTACCCTTGAGTACTAATAAAGATAAAGTCTAAGCCTAAAAGTCCCTCTTTACATCTTCCACTTGAAATGTTTTATATTCTGCTCAAAATGGCACCTATGTGGTTTAGTTTTTCAATTGGCAGCAATGACATTCCTTGTTAATCTACAGGGGTACCGCCAGGTGTACCTTTAGTGAGGCAAAAGGCATGTTACAATGCATCGTTTTTCTGTTATTCTACTAAACATAAAATAGTGTAGCAAACACCTCCCTCTGCTGGGCGAGATCATTAGACTCAGTTAGGCAATGAAGCAATAGTCAACAGAAGCTGCATTTCACCATTTAGGAAAAATTCTGCACATAGCTTCAATCTCACTTCACTGTACAGCAGAATAGGCTGACTGTTTTTATAAAATAAGATACAAGTAAAAAACAGCATTTGTTTGTCTGTGTTCGGTCTGAAGAGAAATTCTGATTCGAGAGTACAAGCATACATTTGTTTTGTATTTCATTCATCATTTATTACAGAAGGGTTTCTCAAATGGGAGTAGTGGCCGTGGGTTGATGAAAAATAATAAATTAAAGTCAAATCATAAAATGTAAATAATTTTAGAATAAAAACATTTAATTTGACACCCCACTTTTTTTGAAAATATGCTCATTTTTCAGCTTCCCAAGAGTTAAACATTGATTTTTATCGTTTTGGAATCCATTCAGCTGATCTCCGGGTCTGACACAAATGCTGCGTTTACACCAACTGCGTTTCAGGCGTCAAACCGCAGCTAGTTTGCAGCTTGAACAGTTTGAATGCATTCGCGCGTGAAGAGCAAAGTAGACGCGTGGAAAAGCAAGCATTTGACTCATGCTTGCCGCCTCTACAGCGTCTGGTGTAAACGCAGAATAACACTTTTAGCATAGTTTAGCATAATCCATAGAATCTGATTAGTCCATTAGCATTGTGCCTAAAAAAATGACCAAAGAGTTTTGATATTTTTCCTATTTAAAACTTGACTCTTCTGTAGTTACATCGTGTACTAAGACCGACAGAAAGTTAAAAGTTGTGATTTTCTAGGCAGATATGTCTAGGAACTATACTCTCATTCTGGCATAATAATCAAGGACTTTGCTGTCGTAACATGATATTACACAGTGCCCAAAAAAGGTTACTGAGGGGATTTTTCTTCTGCAGCCATGTTACGGTAGCAAAGTCCTTAATTATTAAGCCGGAATGAAAGTATAGTTCCTAGACATATCTGCCTAGAAAATCTACACAGTTTCAGCTGACATACAGACATTCTCACATTATCCTGAAGAATTGTCTGATATAATTGGGAATTCATCTTCCCCTCAATGATTGGAAGTTGGCCAGGATCTAATGCAGCAAAGCAGGCCCAAATCATGAAAGTTTCCTCCACCACTACTTTACAGGGATGATATGATGCCATGCCCTTTCTACGCCAAAATGTAGTGCTGTGTGCTTTTTACAAATAGTTCAATCTTAGTTTCATCAGTCCACAAACCATTTTGCCAATACTGCTGTGGTGTGTCAATGTGCTCTTTTGCAAACTAGACATGCAGCAATATTGTTTTTAGTAAGCAGTGGCTTTCTTCAGGGTGTCCTGTCTTGGATACCCTGCTTGTTCAGTGTTTTACGTATTGTAGACTCATGAACAGAGACGTTAGCAAGTTCCAATGATGCCTTGAAATCTTTGGCTGTCATTCAGGGTTGTTTCTTTACCTCATTGATGAGTTTTCGTTGTGCTCTTGGTGTCATTTTGACTGGGCACTTCTTGGTAGAGTAGCAAAAGTCCCAAAGCATCTCCATTTGTACACTCTCAGAAATAAAGGTACAAAAGTTGTCACTGGGACAGTACCCTTTCAAAAAGGTACACCTTTACCCAAAGAGTGTATATTAGTACTTTGAACTGCCAAAATGTACCTTTAAAGGTACATATTTGTACCTAAATGGTACATATTAGGACCTTTTTTAAAGGGTACTGCCCCAGTGACAGCTTCGTACCTTTATTTTTAACAGTGTAGATTGTTTGCCTACAGTAACTGTAGACTGGTGAATTTCTGAAGTCTTTGAAATAACTTTGTAACCCTTTCCAGCTTTATGTAAGCAACGATTCTTGATCGTACCTCCTCTGAAAGCTCTTTTTGGCCAGGCATGGTTCACATAAGTGTGTTTTTCTTGTGCAGAGCAAATTCAAAGTTTGAGGGGTTTTATCAGTCAGAGTAGCTGTAGTCCACATCTCCAAATGCATTATCCAATTAGCTTTTATCATTAACTCAAGGGTTAACATACTTTTTCCACAAGCACTATGAGGTTTTTTGTTTATTCTCAATTTAAAGGGTGGATTTACTACAGTGGTGCAGTCTGTAGGAACGCTGAAATGACTGAGAAATGTTAACAGCAAGATGGTGTAAAACTGTGTATTTCTTGTCAATTATCATCCTTCTGCAACTTATACCAATGACGGAAATAAGTGCAGTTATGATAGCAAAATATGTGGGAGAGCTTTGCCTGAATATAAAATCAAAACTTAAATCAAAACTAAACAACAGATTGGTAAATGAAAAGGTTTAATACCGGGGACGGACTTAAAGTTCCAATTGAAATGGTTACACTATAAATGCATGAAATCGTAAATTGTACATACTATTAACTGTTTCCAATGTATGTGAGATCAGGGGTGTAATGCACCAATTTTTTTAGGGGGGCACCAGTGTGCACAGCTCACAGAAATGTGTGCATACACAGACATCAAACGAAATATTATAGAGCTTTCAGTCTTTTCCATAGCACCTACATTTCTAGCAATCTGAACACCCCTGCCTTCAACCTATATCCACGTGATTGATTTTAATGTTTAATAATGATTTCAAAAAATATGTTTAGATCAAATTATTAGAGGAACGGATTTTTGCATTAAATTTTACCTCATACGTGAGCATGTGTGATTCCGCGCCCCCACAAACTTTGGCTTGGTAGAAGATGAATCTAGAAATCTCTACTAATTAAACGTTGAGACGGTCACATTTAAACTATAAATTTTCTACACAGAGGAGGTTATCTGTACATTTCCGTACTGGGGTTTGGAAATGATGTTAGCATTTCTTGCACGTTTTAATCCCTCAGATAGCCAAATGCAGCAGCAACAGCAAACCTCATGAGCGCGCTCAGACGCTGAAGTCTGCGACTGCGTTGACTGCAGCGCCTGCCGCCAGAATAAAGTAAAGTAACATGATCAAAACACTATCAAAACAGCAAAAATCTCTGAAAAGTGTCAAGGATGCAGCACAGAATTGATAATATTGTGGACATTAAACAGATTAAAAGACAAGTAGCAGATTAATGGACGCTTCTTTAATTTTGAGGTTGCATTTAAAATCCATTTGGCTCAAAAAACCGAGGGGGCACGTGCCCCCTCAGTTTCAATGGGCATGACGCCTCTGTGTGAGATATTACCTCATAAAGAACAGAGAAAGAAAGAAAGTTTAGAAGAAAGAGAATCAACATTGAGAACTGGAATCTCGGCCAAATGGCCTAAACCCAAGAACTCAGGTGAAGAAGAAAAGCAGAAAGCAAAAGGCAAAGAGCTCATGAAAACCTTGACCTTTATCCTCTATCCCTTGACCATGTGACTAAACCTAACTTGATACATTCAAACTGACCAATCAGAAGACCATCTTTAACCCCTACTAGATGAACTACTATGCCAATAGGCAATGAGCACAGGAATGCAAATGATACAGGATGGAAATGGGGGTTGTGACGGAATAATAAATTCCAGTATTTTCAATCTTACATAATAAAGACATAAACAGATCAGATTTTATTGTGTACTTATTTTTAGACACATTGTGTTTGTCAATACCCTTGACTTAGATGAAGAACAGATCACATTTTAGGACAAATTTATTCAGAAAATCATGAAATTCCAAAAGGTTCACATATTTTTTCTTGACACTGTACTGTAGCCTCCACATATTCAGTCGCTGTCACTGTCGGCCAGGACAGGATATTTTGGTATCAGGTACAGAAATGGTAGATTTGAGGGCTGTCAAAAGATTAATCGCGATTATTCGCGTACAAAATAAAAGTTTGTGTTTCCATAATGTAATTGTGTATTGTTTTTTTGTAATTATTATGTATTTTTGCCCCAAAGCAGAGAACGTCAGGTTACGACTGTAACCGTGGTTCCCTGAGATAGGGAACGAGACGCTGTGTCATGTAATGACATTATGGGGAACGCTATGCAGCGTGACGCGCGTGAATATTGTGTCAACTAGGTCTATATATAGACGCCGGCGGATGACGTCAAGAGTGACGTGGCAACGCGAGGCTATAAATAGGCGGAAATAATATAGGTCAAACAGCTTCTGTTAAAATTGAAGCGAATGCTACAGGCACAAGGAGTTATGGCAAAGGGACACAGCGTCTCGTTCCCTATCTCAGGGAACCACGGTTACAGTCGTAACCTGACGTTCCATTTCAAGGGATACTTGACGCTGTGTCATGTAATGACATTATGGGGAACGAGATACCCACTACGCCATAATTAATTGTGACTGTCTGTAAGTGTGAAGGTGTCTACGCACAACTTAAGACATAAAGACCTGAGATCCCGGTAGAAAAGGGAGGTCTAAAAACATAATACCTCATAAAAATGTGTGGGGGAGATTATCCCGCCACACCACAAAGCACGGAGGTCCCTGACAAAGGGGCCAGATAAGACGCCATACTCCTAGTCGAGTGTGCCCTAATTTTCGCAGAGGTGAAAACATAATGTGCACCTCATACGCTATAAAAATAGCCTCCACAATCAATTATTGATTGTTTGTTTAGAGGAAGAATGTTCTCTCTTGGAGAACCAAACACAGACCAAAGGTTGGTCGGATCTTCTAAGGTGGAAGATCTATTAATGTAAACCTCTAAAAACCCCTCAGGGCATAGAAGATGTAGCCTCTATTGATCCGCCGACTCTTGAGGAGGAGGATGAAAAGCCTGAAAGACCAATGTTCTAGCCACATTGCTAGGAACCTTGGGAACATAACCCGGTCTTGGGTGCAAATAGCCTTAATATGTCCTGAAGCAAACTCCAGGGTAGAGAAGAAGCTGATAAGCTTGGAAGTTGCCCACTCTCCTCGGAGAAGTGATGACTAATAAAAAGGCTAACTCCAGTGACAGAAACTTAACTGTACACAAGTCAATGGGTTCGAAAGGTGCCATAAAGAACCCCTTTCAGAACTACTGCCAGGTCCCATACTGGAACTCTGATTTGAGCAAGAGGCCTCATCCTAAATGTACCACGCAACAAGGCGTTAAGGCAGAGATAGCCGCAGCATATACTCCGATAGTAAATGGATATAAACCGGATGAAAAACCGGTATTGTAAAAATTCCAGAACTGAAGCCAGTGGGCAGTTTGGAAGTAAATGTTTGTCACTACACAGAGTAGTGAATAATCTCCATTTAAAACAGCCTTAAATGTCACCTGGAGCGAAACTCCAGGCATGAAGAAGCAGCTGATAAGCTTGTTAGTCACTCACTCTCCTCAGAGAAGTGATGCTACTACCCATAGAGCCCTCAGGGATACGAGTGTGAAACCAGAAATAGCCTCAGCATATACTCTGGGTATAAACCGGATAAAAAACCGGTATTGTAAAAATTCCAGAACTGAAGCCACTGGGCAGTTTGGAACTAAATATGTCGTCACTACACCAGGTAGTTAAAATAGCCTTAATTCGTCTGAAGCGAACTCCAGGCATGAATAAGAAGTGACTCACTCTCCTCAGAGAAGTGATGGCTAATAAAAAGGCTAACTTCAGTGACAGAACTTTATCTGTACATGAATCAATGTGTTCGAAAGAGGCAATGAGAAGGGCTTCGAAACAACTACAGATAGAGCCCTTAGTCATAAGAGCATAAAAACAGAGATAGCCGCAGCCTATACTCTGGTAGTAAATGGATATAAACCGGATGAAAAAACGGTATTGTAAAAATTCCAGAACTGAAGCCAATGGGCAGTTTAGAAGTAATGTTTGTCACTACCCCGAGTAGTGAATAGCCTCCATTTAAAATAGCCTTAATTTCATCTGGAGCTCATTTGTGTTTTTCTGTATAAACATTAATTACATCTAGATCCTCAGAACTAGAGTAATTCACAGCCCTCACAGTTAAAACGGGTGAAGCCGACTCGCGGGCACCCGTTGAACCATGATGGCTAATAAAAAAGGCTAACTTCAGGGAAAGAAATGTATCTGTACATGAGTCAAATGTGTTTGAAAGAGGCCATGAGAAGGGCTTTCGAAGCACTACAGATAGAACCCTTAGAAATAGGAGCATAGACACAGAGATAGCCGCAGCCTATACTCTGGTAGTAAATGGATATAAACCGGATGAAAACCGATTTTGTAAAAATTCCAGAACTGAAGCCACTGGGCAGTTTGGAAATAAATGTTTGACACTAAATCGAGTAGTGAATAGTCTCCATTTAAAATAGTTTTAATTTTGTGTGGAGCTCATTTGTGTTTTATGTATAAACATTAATTACATCTAGATCCTCAGAACTAGAGTAATTCACAGCCCTCACAGTTAAAACGGATGAAGCCGACTTGCGGGCACCTGTTGAACTATGATGGCTAATAAAAAGGCTAACTTCAGTGACAGAAATGTATCTGCACACAAGTCAAATGTGTTTGAAAGAGGCCATGAAAAGGGCTTTCGAAACACTAAAGAGAGCCCTTAGTAATAGGAGCATAAAAACAGAAATAGTGGATCTTAAATCTGGAGTAATCTCCATTTTAAACCATAATCTTTCGAATAGTATGGGCTTTACAACCTCAGCCCCTGCCTCGACAGGGTGTCTGCTCTCGCATTCTGGACCCTGGGGATGTCTGAATGACAAAAAATTTCCCGTGAGACCAAAGGAGAACCTGATGCGCCAGTCTGTATAGAGGGCGCGACCTCAGGCCTCCCTAATACTAGATGCTGCTGCCAACGGACCTAACACACTAGAAAGTGCTTTACGGTGTAAAATTGGCCTTATCTGATCCTAGACAATGATGCCAGGATCGACTCTGTGTGTGTAGGAAACATACGTGCCTACATCCTCACTGAGTCCCAAGTTACCCAAAGAAATAATATTTTCTGCTAGTGGGTTAAAATGCCCTTTTTGGCGTTGTTCCGTAGCCCTAGGCGCTTCATATGGGCAAGGACGACATCTCGATGCCGAACTGCCATGTCTCGAGACTGGACTAACACAAGCCAATAGTCTATGTAATTAAGTATTTGGATCCCTTGAAGTCTCAGAGGAGCAAGGGTTAAATCCATGCATTATGCGCTGTGAAAGAACTACTCTGAACGGCAGAACCCGATATTGGTATGGTTTGCCCCCGAAAGCAAACCTGGGATTTCCAGATGCTGCAGGAGGATAGATATATGGACATAGGGGTCCTTAAAATGTATCATGACGAATCAGTCCTCAGACCTGATTAACGCCACAATAAAAGGAATTGTCAGTTTTAGAATTTTTATCTCTTCAGAGATCGATCTAAATAGGCCTCAGCCCTCCATCCTTCTTTGGTACAATAAAATAATGGCTATAAAGCAATGACCTGCTCCTTTAATAAGGTGGTCTTTTTCCGGGGCCCACCTCGGTGGGTAAAACCCCTCCGAACCTGGGACGATGGGAAACAAACTGAATTATGTAGCCTCTCTCTATAACCTCTAGCAGCCATTTTGTGACTTTTTTTTTTCACTCATGGAAAAAATGCCCTAAAAAGGAGATGGACTCCAGAATGCTCACTGCCCTGAAGCGGAAAACCGGCAGGGCACAGCTGAGCTACTAAAAATGCCCTATTGTTCTGTTTTATATGTCTTTTTTAATGGAGACAAAAATTAGGTCTTCTTTAATGAAGACGGAACATAAGGGGTTAACAAACTATTTTGTATGTGAGGGCACATCGGGCACAGGTTTATCTGTGCTCCATGAGAAGTGCCTTAAGAGGCCACTTGTGAACGACAGGACCCCTTTAACGCAGCCTTATGATTTGAGATAATGACTGCTCTCAGATCAGCCTTATATGCCTCTCTGGTTGCTGGTTGTTGTTTCGTCCCCCAAGCTCTCTGAGGGAGAGGGGGGCACGAGAGACAACACTCTGTTTTTGTTATCTGTATGTTGTGTTAATACTGTTTAGATGCAGATTCTCGGGGGAAACTGCGACGAGGAAAAACCCGTTTCTTTAGTAGCACGGAGAGAAGCTCCGCTCTCCTGAGCTCATCTAATATTACAGGATTCAGGTTCACCCTTTATTTCATACAATATCTGCTTGATATGCGTGAAGAATGCCAATATTGCGAAGGCATGCTCCATCGCGACCCGCGACCGTATAAACTTGTTAATCCATTTACATTGTTGCTGTCTCTCGCAACAAATAAACCGCGAGATACTTTCAATGCGGGCATTTGCCGTATCTGCATTATTTAAAAACCCCCCAAAAAGGGTTAAGAAACTCGCTGATGTGTTTAACAATAAATGAGAGCAGTCTGCATATCGTAAGTTATGGCTATAACTATGGATCTATGAGACCGAACGATGACCGTCACCACGGTCTTACCTTGAATGATGCCATTCTGCTAGCTCTCCTCGAGACCTAATGTAAACAATGTCAGATGACTGACCCCAAGTGGTTGGTTCCCTATAAAACATCCGGGTGAACCGAACACTTCCTCTTGCCTGGAACGCCTCAGTTCATCCTGAGTGACAAGAAATGGTGACGGTCATCATTCGGTCTCATAGATCCATAGTTATAGCCATAACTTACAATCTATTTCGACCTCACTCAGACCGTCACCACGGTCTTACCTTGGATGACTAGTGCCATCAAGGTCACGAAGGATGGAAGCTTGTCCTTCTTCACCTCCTTGCTTGGCAGCCGAGAGCAGGATTGTTGACCCAATCGAAACAGGGTCCGCCACATTGACTCTGTAATACCTGGCAAAGGTACAAGGCGAACTCCATGATGCTGCTGTGCATATGTCCATTAGTGCCACCCCTTTAAGTGCTGCCCAGGAAGTGGCCAGACTCCTGGTAGAATGAGCTACCAGATTCCTTGGGACTGGTAAGCTTTGACTGGAGTATGCATGTGCAATAGTGTCTACTATCCAATGTGATAGACGCTATTTTGAGGCTGGTTTTCCAAGACTTTTCTTATCAAAACACAAGAACAACTGAGTATGTAAATGTCGTAATGACTGTGTCCGCTCAATGTATGTGCGAAGTGCGCGAACTGGACATAAGGTGGCAAGATCAAGGTCTGTACAAGAAGGATCAGGCTCAGGCTGAAAGGCTGCAAGTTCAATCACTTGATTGATCGTACGATCATTAAGAACCTTAGGCAGGAAAGCCGGGTTTGGCCAAAGAGAGACCCCCGAATAGTTTGCTTTCCATCTTAGACAATCTTCACTCACTGTTAAAGAATGTAATTCGCCCACACGTTTTGCTGAGCAGATAGCCAGAAGAAAAACTGTTTTCCATGTTAGTGACTTAAGATCCGCTTGGGCCAGTGGTTCAAATGGGGCTCTAGTTAATGACTGGAGAACAAAGCAAAGGAAAGCAAAGCGAAGGAACTTCCTGTGATCTGGATGAATGGGCACATGGAAGTATGCATCCTTGAGGTCTAGCGTTGTAAACCACTCGTTTGGCTCTATAGCCTCCAGAATTTGGGCAGTGGTCAGCATTTTGAACGGCAACACTTTTATGTACGCATTCAGGCGCCTTAGGTCTAAGATGGTTTTGTGAATGCCGAGGTGCATGTCTGGCACTTTGACTGCTATCAAACCTCTGGGAATAGGTATTCTGCCCTCTGCTGAACTCCCATGATCCTGACCGACCAAAATGAGGATGATAAGAGGGCTGAGAGCCTCGATATGATTGTTTAGTTGCCTTGACGGAACCAAACGTGCGTTGCACTGAATCTCTTCTACGCCTCGCTTGCTCCGCTTTATCCAGTGTCGTCTGGGAATCTGGATGAAACACACGGCCTGGTGTGACGGGCATGTGGGTCAGTTCCTTCCTGATAGTATCAGGCAGCGATGTCTGTGCTAGCCAAATCTGTCTACGAGAAAGGATTGCAGATGACATAGACGCCCCAATGTCCCTAGTAAGCTGGGCGTGCGTAACCAAGGCTGCATCGACCAAACCCATAATGTCCCGATCCTCTGGATTCACAAGTTTCCGTAGAGAAGCTAGAATTATGGCTAAAGCATTACCAGACCGGGCTGCACGTGTGGCTGAGTTGTAGGTTTGACACACTAAATTGTCGGTCTTCTCACACTCTTTCCGGGGACAGCGTGGGTCATCCGTTACCCGGTCTAGACCCAAAGATGTTAAAGATGCCATCTCACGCTCTACCGCTGGCATACCCCCCATGCCTGTTTCTGCAGCATATTGTATGTTAGCAAAACGTCTGCAACCGGCATTGAACTGGGGTGCAGCTTTGGGATGATTCCATGCTTTGCTTAGCATTTGTAAATAGTCCTCAGCAACAGGGATCGAAACAGGTGGTTGAGACTGTGAGACTCCGGCCCACACTCCTTGCACCGCTGGTGTCGTTGATGGCTCAGCCTGGGTTTCCAGACCCAAAATTCTTGCAGCACTAAGAATTCTGGTAAGAATGTCAGGTTGTGTACTGTCAGTAACAGAAGACCTGGACTCATTTTCCTGATCTTCGTCAGTATCATCATGATCATCACTACCAAAAAGAGAGTCATGAGCATGTAAAGAAATGGTGTCAGGGGTGTTACCTCTTTCTCCCTGATTTAGAGAGATATCATCTTCAGAAACAACAGACGGAACTGTCTGCTGTTGTGTACCTAATCCCATATTTTGGGGCCTAAAATTATCCATTTTCCCAGCCAGATCACGTAAAGTTGATAGGATTTGCATCTGGGTGTCCATTTGAGGGTCTCTAACTCCTGACTTCCTTCCATCAGAACAGCTAGGTCCATCACGGCCTTTAACAGGAGAATGCACCCTTTTCCGTTTAGGGGAGCGAACATCAGTCTCTGATCCTGATGTTCCTCTATCATGAGCTGCTCGACCAAAAAGCGAAGCTCTTTGCACTCTCTCTTGTAGAGAAAAGTCAGCTGCAGCCGGACATGGTTTTTCGATGTCCTCCAACAAATGGGACATACCCAGACATGATGGACACTCCCGGTGTCCATCCCGAGGATGCATGATAGCGTGGCAATAACGGCACACGGGCTTACTCATGATTGTAAGACAACTGCGGACAGATGTCGCTCAAATAACACAGAAAAATATTAATACTTTACTCCTGCGCACAGAAGTCTGTCAAATACTATATATAAAGTGTGTACCTAATTTCACTGAACCCCTGCAGACAATGGAGTCAGTGAGATAATATATGTATAAATTGCAAAGAAAATTAATATTATAAATATATATAAATATATATAATAATATATATATATAATAACTTATAATTTATAATTTGTTTATTGTACAATCACCTATCTACGCGCGAACGCACAGATCAAAAACAGGCGACAGAACCCTCTCCGTTGCGAACAGCAGATCAGCGGGTAAACAATAAAACTCCTTTTACTGATGTAAATAACAAGAGCACAAAAAATACTCACCACATCCGTACGCTAATAAGCGTCGGAACACAAACCCTACAAAAACAAAAGTTAACATGAATCAAGTTCATTCATTTGTAATGTAAATAATACCAACCACCTACCTGAAAATAGAAGAAAGGAAAAACAATTAGCTTACCGCAATCCTCAGGGGCACCAGGCGCCTGCACAATAGTGACGGATTGAATGGGGTAAGTTAAAGATTTCCAATATCAACGTATACACGCAGATTTTCTCAAAAAACGGTCTCTGAAGAGGCGAGAAAGGCAAAGAGGAAGTGTTCGGTTCACCCGGATGTTTTATAGGGAACCAACCACTTGGGGTCAGTCATCTGACATTGTTTACATTAGGTCTCGAGGAGAGCTAGCAGAATGGCATCATTCAAGGTAAGACCGTGGTGACGGTCTGAGTGAGGTCGAAATAGATCTGCATGGTCTTCCGTTTAAAAACTTATCAGTGTAAATCAGGGAAGAAAGTTAAACCTCTTTCGTCAAGTTCACTGGCAGCCTTCACTTTGTGCTGGTCAGTAAAGTCAATATTAGATTGTTACAGCCGATCGGGTCACAACATAATAGTTCTTCGTAACATGGAGAAAGGGTATAAATCAGTAAGCTTTGTGTTTTCTGTATAAACATTAATTACATCTAGATCCTCAGAACTAGAGTAATTCACAACACTCGCGGATAAAACGGGTGAAGCCGCTCACGGGCACCCGTTGAACCACAAGGCTTGCAGGTTTTTTTTTTTGTATAAACATTAATTACATCTAGATCCTCAGAACTAGAGTAATTCACAACACTCGCGGATAAAACGGGTGAAGCCGCTCACGGGCACCCGTTGAACCACGAGGCTTGCGGGGTTTGTTTTCTGTATAAACATTAATTACATCTAGATCCTCAGAACTAGAGTAATTCACAACACTTGCGGATAAAACGGGTGAAGCCGCTCACGGGCACCCGTTGAACCACGCTTGCGAGAGCGGAGCATTTGAATGGTATTTCCTCACAATGCCCGCACGCCTCCCCCTCGGGGAAAGCGTGCGTGTAGTCCGCACCAAACACACAAAGCTCGTGCTATCCCCGTCAATAATAATCTAGGACAGGGGGTAACACACTTCTAAATCCCTTTCTCTTATCCATGTTTCCCTAGTTTTTTAAACTAATCTAATCTAATCTCACTAGATATAGATTTAGACACATTCACATTCACACAAGCGTTCGCTGAAATAGCAGAAGCTGTTTGACCTATATTATTTCCGCCTATTTATAGCCTCGCGTTGCCACGTCACTCTTGACGTCATCCGCCGGCGTCTATATATAGACCTATGCTGCGTCCGAAAACTCAAGGCAGTGACTCGTTGCCTCGCTGCCTCATGAGGAAATGACTTCGGAGGCATGAAGGTAGCTCAGAGAAAGACTTTCGGACACACTTCTAAGGCAGCGTGTTTGAAATTTAAACAGAGGGCGCCTTTGTGATAACTAATCACATATTTGAAAACTACAATACTCATTTCTCGCTAGAAATGCAATTAAAAGGTGTAAAAAGTACAAATATACCTTTATTTACACTAAATTGGTGGTCCAGTCGCGTCCTTGGCCGCCATTTTATTTTTTCGAACTCGACCGGACTCGACCAATCATATTCTTAATGTACGTCCACGCATAGGTATCTCAGGAGACAGGAAGTAAACCAAACATTGAATTCGGACATGCCTTGATGCCTTGCTGCCTTGGAAAGCTGCCTCAGAAGGCAGCAATTTAGAGTTTTCGGACGCAGCCCTAGTTGACACAATATTCACGCGCGTCACGCTGCATAGCGTTCCCCATAATGTCATTACATGACACAGCGTCAAGTATCCCTTGAAAGGGAACATGGTAAAGTATTGAATTGCTCTTCTGAATTTGAGCAATTCATTTTACATTCATTTAGAAGGTTTGTGTTATACTCACATCAATTTCGGGGCTGGACACCGGTTCGACTGTGGAAATATCAAAAGAATAATAGGAAAAGTGAAATAAATCAAAAATATATATTATACAGTGTTTAATGATAACATTTCTAAATGTATGAGCATGTTTTATTTGGTAAAAAAGTAACTTACTCATTGCGGACATTTCGGATATTTGAACATCACCCACATTGACTGTGAAGACAGTGTATGGATTTCAATGAATAAATAAACTTATCAGTTAGATGTTGTAAAGTATGACATTGTTGTACAATATTTTAGAACCGCTCAAATTAAATGTTAGTAAGCATAATTTTAATATTGCTTCCTTTTTAATTAAAAACTGCCCCCCCCCCCAGTAGGCTGACTGGTTAAGACATAGTACTTGTATTCTCCTTTTTATCTGTAATATTTTATATGATGTAGAGTACTGTGCAAAAGCCATTTGACTTTAGGCCAGGTTTGGTCATTTTCAAACCAGCAGATTGGTGCAATTTGTTATATAAACAACGTGGTGCTAGACGTAAAAACAACAGCGGCTGGCTAAAACTAGCAAAAAACAACTACGTAGTGCCTGTATATGACCTATGTAAGATATGGTCCATTACCTTAAAACAAAAATTGTTCTTAATCTGCATTAGTTTACCTTTTCTTAATATTTTGCCAATGTGCTCTTTACAGACTTCATCTAATTTTCTTTTCAGGTCTGTAACAGATTTTTCAACATCCCCAAATTGCACAAGGTTATTAAAAGTCCTCTGCAAAACGGGGAACATACGCGTTTCAGATCTGGAAGCATAATTCTGCAAACGCAAGGAAATAACTGGGTTAATGCTAATGTTTCATTAAAATATATATATATATTTTAAAGATTATATTAATACTTTTCACCTGGAAGAAATTAATGTGATCTTCTGTTTGTAAAAGCAGCTCCAGATCATTATTTTCCTTCTGCAGGTCACTTATCTCCTGATTTAGCTTCTGTATGTGATCCTGAACCTGTGTTGTTTCTTTCATCTCTTGAGCTCTGATCACTTCTCTCACTTCATTTTTTTTTCTTATGATGGAGCTGATTAACTCACCGAAAACTCTGTCACTGTGTTCCACTGCTGCCTGTGCAGAGTCCTAATAGATGACACCAAAGGGTAAGTAAAAAAGAATATGGTGAAAATATCTCATTTAGGGCATAAAAGCTCACAGATAATCACATATTATTTTGTGACGGGCAATTAATTTTATAGCACTATCCATTTATTTCTGTGTTATCCAAGAAGAATGTTGGTCTTATGAGTAAGGGCAATTATTATCATTATCCTTTCTCCAATGCTACAGCTTCTCTGGTAGCATCATTTAGTTGTCTTTGCAACCTGGTAAACCGCAGTTCACCATTGCCAACACAAACCTTTATTTAATTCTTATAAAAACATGTTGAAATTGTTTAACTTTATTTGTTAAGTTAAAGTAAGATAAACATATGTTGATGTGACGAAAATGCTGAATTTTTATGTAAACTTATGGCATGAGCATTTTAACTTTTTGCTACACAGTTGTGTACGTTCAACCCAGTATCACGCTAAAGCGTGTAATAGACACGCTGGTCCACTAGAGGATGCGTGTCAATGTCACGCTTTGCCTCCTCAAGGCGTGAAAATGACACGCATTTATGAGGATGATAACCAATAGGGGGCGATAATTTCTTATTGCCAGCAACTTCAACAAGAGAAGCGACGCAGTGATATGCGTTCTCTGGAGCTCCATGGGTAAGGCTTTCTTGGAAATTTGGTGATTAATGTTATTAAAATGAGTAAATCCTGTATTTATGTTAAGTCTTTGTTGCAACGTTAGCAATATAATATCACCGCTAAGGCAACAGACAAGTCAGTGCACGCGTTTGGTCAGAATCCAATTGGCTCATATTTAGGACATAATTGTTTGTTCAGGTGCGGTCATTTAAGAAATCCTAAAGTTGGTGCAGCATAACATTTAATTTGCGTGTGTGAACTATGGAGTTATCTATAGTGGTTTTTACGTTACTAAGGTCAGAAACATTATTGGATGACTGTTTGATAATCAGCTAATGTATTAATCACAGAAAGCTGCAGTGACTGCATTATATTATGTTGCTAAACAGTTGTTCTAGCGTTTTTAAACCAGTAGTTTTATTAATTTCGCGCGGAATACAGTTCATGAAATAAGCTCTAAATGAAAAAAATAACCGTTTTAAGTAAATAATTGTGTTCATTGTAAATCTGCTCATCTAAACATACAAGGCGGAACCAATCGATCACAGAGAGCGATCGCTGCTGACACCGTCAGCAGCACTTACATTCAGATTACAATAATATTTCACATTATTACATTCAGATTACAATAATATTTCACATTATAAGTGTTTTTATATCAAATAAATGCAGCCTTGGTGAGCAGAATACATTTATTTAATTATTTAATATTATTTATATAATAAGGCTAGTTTGTGCAGTTACATTTATGTCAATTGATCGTTAGAAGGGATTAAAATTGATTGTGTTATGTTCTGTAATTGTTGTTAATAAATCTTTCAGAAGAAAGTGTGTAAAAGTTTGACTACAGTAACCATATCTAACCAAGCTTCATGTACCAAGATAATTATTTCAATTATTTCTCATCAGATCAACTGTTCATTTATGCAGTTTATGCTTTATTTATAGGTAGCATAACTGTTACCTTTTTTTTTACAGTTCTGCATATATAATATGACAAACCTAGGAGACTTTGCTGTAAGAGAATTAATCATGTTTTTGTTTTCTTTTCTCAGGCCCGGTCAGTACCCACCACCCTTCCCTGTTAACATCACCCACACTTTATACTTTTTCTTAGAAAACCAACGGCTCTTTTAAGAGCCACTTCAATAATCAACTCACTCACTCACTCTCCTCAAGTAAGTATTGCTTTTTAATTTTATAATTTTGCCCTGCTTTGTACTTCTCAAAGTCTCTTTCACTCTCTCCCGTTTACTCTTATTTTTATTAGAAATGCCAGGCCAGGGGTCAACAACTAGAAAGTGTGTGGTCTGCCATACACAACTAAATGTAGCTTGGTAACCTGCAACACATGCAAGGTAGAGCAGCCACATAAGCTTCGGGTAAAAAAGAACTGAAGAAATTTGATCAGAAGCGGGAGAGCTGGGTGCATGATGAAGATATGCTGCTGGTATGAAATTGCGATTATTGTTTTATATACATACATACATACAACATATATATGTTATTTTGCGTGTTTGTTATGTTTTGTATTGGTCAAGGCCTGGAAGAAAACCAAATGCTTGGGGGTCTGAGGTTCTGACACCCCGTTGTCACTTGACTGAGACATCCATTACATGCTTGGAAAGATTAAAGAACCTATTCAAGGTAAGATTATTTTTTTTATGTATTAAAAATTACAGGTAAAAATGTGGTGCCTTCTATCAACTAATGTAGTACTCAGCTTGTGATTGATGCTTTTAGTTTACAACTGACTTTTGACAAATGTGTCACACACCACGTGTTGAATGCATGCTTGAAAGTGACCCATGCAATTTAAAGGGATAGTTCACCCAAATAAATAACATTGTCATTATTTTCTCATTCTGACATTGTTCTAAACCAGCATGAATTCCCTTTGTCTATTGAATACAAAAGATATTTTGATAATGTATGATGATGTTGCTCATTGACTTCCATAGTATTTAAAACAAATACTATGAAAGTCACTGAGTACTGTCAACTGCATCCTTGCCATCCTTGCTCATCAAATTATCATCTTTAGCATTCAAAGGACTAAAGATACTCATATAGGTTTAAAATAATGAGTGAGTAAATGATGACAGTGTGAACTATTCTTTTAACCCATCTTAGTGAGTAGTAAACACACACACACACACACTGAACAGTGGGCAGCTATCACTGCAGCTACAACTGCTCTCAAGTGTTGGGAGAGGTTAAAAGCTAGCTAGCTTTATGTAGCTGATCATGTTTAAGTATCAATAAAATAACATTAATAACTCCATCTGCTTGGTTGTCAGTTTAATCTAAAATAAAATTAAATGCACACACCAGATGATCCAGTCCAGACACAGGACGACAGACGATATTAAACTAAGCTTGAACTAAGCTTGAACTCTAATGTGGATTAAAGGGTTGACATTTTATTCTACAAATGCTTGCAAATAGGGCTGCAGGATAAATTGCATGAAATTGTCCTGCACTTCTCATCAGTGAAGTCAGTTCTTTGATTAGCAGTAAATCACCATCACCTGTTTTCAGATGGAGCAGCATTTACTACACAAAGCTGTGTTTCTCTGAAAAGCTAGGCAATATCCAGTTCATTGTCACAGGCAATTTGTCAACGATGATAAATGCAATATTGCGTAGCTTGTCAGTGTACTTCGCTTTCTGTGGTAAATGTTGCTCCATCTGAAAGCAGGTGATGGTGATTTACTACTAATCAAGCAACCAGTGTCTGCATCTAGAGACCAAACATTGGCACTGATGTATGTTAAGATATGTCAGTACAAGTTGTTTTTCTAATTAAAACGCTCAAACATGCATTTTACTTTGGGACTAGTATCAACTCTGACCAGGAAACCACCCCTAAAGGTGATAACACTGGTCCTATCAGAGTAACTTTACAATTGCATATATCATTTGTTTATAACATTAACTATCACATTGAATTGGTAGACACTGTAAATAGTAAATATTGTAGTTATACAATTTCAGTATACCAGTAGAACAAGTGGCACAATTGGTCAACATCCAGACTATCAAACATCCATCACATTTCTATTTTAAATTATTACTGTTTGGTAGAACAATAAGCACTTTTTACATTTGTAAGGTCTACATCTCTTGTTACTACTGTGGCTGCAATTTATTATGATTATTTTAATTGTCGTTTTTCTCTTAAAATAATTGTTTAGGTGTTTGGTCTATAAAATTGTTAAAACGGTTGATCAGTGTTTTCTAAATAATTCTGTATTTCGAAAATGTAGGCGGGACCTCACAAGGTGTTGCAGAACAAGTCAATAAAACCTCATCAGCCCGAGTTGAATCCCCAACTGGACCAACCTGATCTCCAGGTACCAGTGGCCCTGCCTCATACCAGAGCAGCTCCAACTGGACCACCAGCAGCCCTTATTGGACCACCAAAGTCCCCAATTTGACAGCCAGTATCCCTTTTAGGACCCTCAGGACACCATGCAACCCCACTGCAACAATCTGGGAAAAGAAACCCATTACCCAGATGGACCCCCAAGAGCCTCCCCAGTTTCTCTTGGAAAAGGTAAGCAAAAAAGGAGCTTTATGAAGTGCATTGAAAATAAATTCTAAGCTTTATAAAAAACCATACTCTTACTTTGTGTCATGTGAAACTGTAATCAAATTAAGAGTCCTGGGATCCCTGCATTCAAAGCATTTGGAATAGGAGTTGCAGAAATTGATATTTATATACAGTGGTGGTCAAAATTATTCGAACACCTGACAGATCTGAAATATTGATTTTTTTTGTTTGTTTCCAAAACATGATTACTTTTCATAACAATGGTTGCTTTGAGCACAACAAATATCAGATGAGGTGAGTCGTACTGTTTTTATCCACTTTTAACTTTATTATTTGGTATGTTCACCTTTTGCAGCAATTACAGCAGCACATCTCTCTGGCATAGTGTCAATATATTTCCTCAGAACTTTATCGGTAATGTTATCTCATAGCCCACATGGATTTAATAATCTGTCAGGTGTTCTAATCATTTTGGCCACCACTTTAAGTAATGAAAACAGCATTTCATGAATTTTGACGAGAGGTACCATCAATCAAATAACAGTTTTGTGTGTGTTTGGCAAATTCCATGAAATGCTGTTGTCATAACTTAAATCATGCCTGTGTTTGCCTATATCTAAGACATCGTTTTGGTGGGCTCCAATTAGGGGTGCAATATATATTGACTCTGTACCTTTATCACAATATTTCATTGCATAATATCATAAAGAAAAACTGCATACTTTCTGTTGACTGTGTGGCTTAGTTGCGTTAGATTTAGAGCCCACTTGGAACTGCTAATGATCATGTTTCATTGGCCAGTTGCCCAGTCACGTGCAAGTGTCCATGCAAGTATAAACTGTCTATTTGAGAATATAAAGCTGTGGAATAATAGGCTATTTTTTGTTGTGATTACTTTACTGTGATGTACAAGACCTTTTGCGTCCGGTGCTCACCGTGTGTAGCCTTTATGAAAATAAGTTTTTATTATAAACTGGACTAATTTTCATAATAATTTCTACATTTTAAATGTTTCTCTGTTGTTAACAGATGGTGTGAAAGAAGGCTTTCCAGCTCTGACTACAGTGCGGCCAGATCAAAGGAAAGGTGTGTTGACAACGGACAGTTAAATGACTTTTAAGCTAAATTTGAATTGGTTGATGGGGAAAAAGATCACAATCTAACTAGATGAATCAGCAATGGCCTTTAAATTCAGGAGGGGATATTTATGTAGTAGGATGAATCGCGCGCGATTATTAATGCAATATTTCCCCTCTTGTCAGTGAACTACGGCTCTGTGTAGTAAATGCGCTCCATCTGAAAGCAGCTGATGGCCATTTACTACTAAACAAGGACGAGATTTACTGACGAGATGAGCATTACAATCACATGCGATTAATTGTGCAGCACTAGTATGTAGTGTATTACAGTCTGTTGTGAATTAATGAACGGTACTTATCTGCAGTGTAATGTTGAACATGGTGGTTCTTGCACTCTATGGGAAAGTACGGATTTGATTTAAGGAGTGTATATAAAAAAAAATGCAGACTATTACTCCCATTCCATTTTCTAAAATGTATTATTCAGAAATTCTGAATGCCCACACAATGTGACAGGGAGACAGGATTTTTACTCTGTGAAGAGGGTTGCCAAATCCAGAGTTATTAAGGTTAAATGTAATACAACTCAAACAATACGCGGGTTATATAATGTTCCAGTTGAAAAGGGATGATATAGTTTTTTTTTGTTTTGTTATTGATGTAATGGTCTTAAACTTATTGGTAAACACAGTAAATATTTGAAACTAAAAAAGTCCCACTGTTTTTTAGGGCCAGAAATGGAAGCAGGTGGCGTGGGAGCCGTGCAAACTTTGGTATGTACAACGTCTCAGTCATGCCAATGAGAAGTGGCATGTTCACTGTTAATTTTAATCTGTTGTCAGTATATCTAATTGCCACTAACACCTACTGTCCACAATTAACATGCAAAACAATTTAGGCAAATAATGAAATTAAGGTAGTATGCCCAAACTAAATGGCCTACGTGAAGTCATAGTTCTGAGGATTTGTCAACCCATTAAACTCCTTGTAGAAGATTAGGTCGAGACAAAATGTAAGATTTTGGCATCATTGCAAAATGAGCTTTCCTTGTCTCTAGGTATTTATATAGATTTACCTTGCTCATGTGCTTTTCTTTAAAGTCTCATTCTAGTCAAGAATTGTATCAGTTAAAATGCATCTTTGAACATCATAATAAAAAATAATAATATAATATAATAATATAAAAAAAGTTTTGCTTGTCACATTGTATGCGCAGATCTATGAATATGCTAATCTACTCAGTTGCACAGCTAAAACATCTGTATGTAGCATCTACTTACATGTATATGGTCTAAGACCATTGGTCACCAATCCTGGTCCTGAAGGGACGGTGTCTCTGCAGATTTTAGCTCCAACCCTAATCAAACACACCTGAAGGACCAGGATTGGTGACCACTGTCTAGACGCATAACTGCTGAGCTTAGACTATATATACACATACATACATACATACATACACACATTCATACATGCATACATACTACTGATGCACGCGTTCAACTGTGTTGATGTGATTGGTTATATTATGTTTGTGACGTTGGAAACGCAGGTGATTTTAAACTACGGGGAATTAGACTGCGGAATATTTTCTCCATATAATTAATGACAAAGTTGTTGAATAATGAATTTGCACATGGCTTGTCTTTAATTGTTAAAAACACCAAATTGAGACATAAACAATGTTAACATTGTGATTCATTTATCACATATGTTGTCTTAAAGTTAAATGTGAACTTCACATTCCTCTCTTTGGAGTTACCAGAACAAAATGCAATAAGTCAAGTAATGCTTTAACACAAAATTGATGTAAAAGAACAATGAAGGCTTTCTTTTGCATTGTTGACTTGCATATCCTACTGTGATTTAATAAAACCCCACCAAAACACAGCTTTAGGAAAACAGCTGAAGTTTTAATGTGTGTCTTAAAGGAAAACACCACCATTTTCAATATTTACTATGTAACTTAGACAAATGAATACATATCTTTTTTCAATGCATGCACTTAATCTTTGTACAGTGCTTCTTGAATGCTTTAGCATTTAGCCTAGCGCCATTCATTCCTTAGGATCCAAACAGGGATGAATTTGGAAGCCGCCACAACACTTCCATGTTTTCCATATTTAAAGACTCTTACATGAGTAGTTACACGAGTAAGTATGGTGGCACAAAACAAAACATGGAAAGTGTGGAAACCATGGAGGTGTTTGGTGGCTCCTGGATTGGACCCTGTTTGGATCCTGGGGAGTGGGTGGGGCTAGGCTAGATGCTGACACATTCGGGAGGCGTTGTGCAGGGACTGGGTGCACGCGTTGAAAAGAGATATGTATGTATTCATCTAAGTTGAGGTAAGAACATAGTAAATATTGAAAAACTGTGGTGTTCTCCTTTAATGTGTCTACAGTTTATTTGCCCAACCAAACATGTAATTGCATTTTTTCTTTTTGTGTTACAGATAAAAGAAGTGGCCATTGGAGTGGGTGGCGGATGGGGACACTTGTTAGTGCTTCGGCATCTTCTTGGGGACCTGATACAATAAGAAGCACTATTATTTTCTCTGTGTAACTTGTTTTTCTTTTATGTTTTAAACAAACCATTGTTTCCTGGACCCTTTTATTGCTCCTGCTTTCACTTGCTTTTTTGCTCTTTTTTGGATATTAATACTGAATACTGTTAAACTGTTTTGCAACCAAATTATTGTCAATTTAACTGTTTTAATTGATGTTATATCCTACTGTGATGTAATGATGTTAAGTGCAGTGAGTCTATTTACTTTACTTTTTTCAATAAACATTGAAGAATTCATTGGTTTCTTTTTCACACACACACTATTTATTAAAAAGTCTACTTGGTGAACATTCAAGACAACATAAAATGTATTTGCTCAGAGAATAAAAAACATCCATAGCTGCTGATCCTTGTATTATTTATAGGAAAACTGTTTAGTTTCTAGAAAAAAGATATTTTGTTCTGCCTGTCTTGTGTTGTAAAAAACAAATCAATCATCCATTCTAATTGATCACATATTTTACCTACACATTTTATCTATCAAGCA
The DNA here is from genome assembly GCF_027580225.2 of Misgurnus anguillicaudatus. Taxonomy (NCBI): domain Eukaryota; kingdom Metazoa; phylum Chordata; class Actinopteri; order Cypriniformes; family Cobitidae; genus Misgurnus; species Misgurnus anguillicaudatus. The sequence goes on along the minus strand of NC_073347.2, from coordinate 31,563,410 downwards.
ATGGAAATGATGTGGTTTAGAGCACCTCAATTTTTAATGTTGATAGACAACTCTATACAAAGCTTTTTTTACTTGAAGATTGATGGTGGGAAATAAGTAATTGTTTATACATTTAATAATTTTGCAGATGCTTTTGTCCAAAGCGACTTACAAATGAGGTAGCATTAAGAGCAACACAAGAACAACAATACATAAGTGCACCAGAAATAGTCTCAGTATATAAACCAACAATACATAAGGTGTTGAGTAATCACACCATCATTTAAATGTTGCCAAATGCATTGTGAACTTCTGAGCAATAGAAAAGTTTTAAAACATCAGTGTGTCATATAATAGCTCTTTAAATTAGATGATGATTCTGAAAATAACCACTTACCCATATGTGCACAGCCCAAACAGACAGACATAAAATTAAGAGGATGGACCCTGGAGTTCTGCAGTACATCACTTGAAGCTAATTGGGATGTGATCAGCCCCCCTCAACTGTTGCTGCTTTGAGGGCCATCTATAATGACACTGTTATGAGGCTTACAGTAGTGTTTGATTCAAATAAGAAATAAATTCATTAAGGAATTGAATACTATGTCTGAGAAATGCACTGGACCATTTCATGTCTTTGAAATGTGTGATACAAGGGCTGAGTGGGCAGAGTGAAATTAAAAATGTTGTCATAGGACTAAACCAAATATACAGTTGCTTTGCTTTGATATATTGACCTCTGAACTATAAAAATGATGCATATATGTGAGTCTCATCATTCAGAAAAGGAAAGGGACTACAATGATGAGACGAACTGTTTTACAAAGCCCTTGAACTCTTCCATCATGAGGAGTACTGGTGTGATCACTAGATAGCATCACAAAATGTGATACAAATTAAATTTCACTTTGCTGTCATGTATAATTATTAATTCTGACAACACTATTGTGCTTCACTTCTGCATAACCCTAAATGCATACTCATGCTGGTATGCTGTTTTTTTCCAGCAGGGAAATGATGTGTTTTGGTGCTGGTTTGCTGATGACCAGCATAATTCCCATGCTGGGTTGGTGCTGGTGGTCATCGCATACCACCACCAATCCCATGCAGGTCATACCAGCAAGAACAGCATGCTATATGTTGTGTTTTGGTGCTGGTATGCTGGTGACCAGCTAAACAAGCACCAAACCAGCATGGGAATTATGCTGGTCTATGCTGTTTTTTTCCATTAGGGTTTAATATTCCAGACATGAAAAACACTACAAATAATTTCCCTGTTGCAGTGTAATATAGACTGTTAAATATGTAGTTCTTAGGTTTGCAAACTAGGGTTGTAAATAGACCATTTCAAAAGATGTAAACAGTGGTCCAGAAGCACTTCCTGTTTCAGTTTTTTAACACTAGATAAATGTTGGGATAAATTACAACCAACAGAACATATAGAACTGAGTCAAAAAGTTAAACAAACATCTTAAAGATAATGATATAGCCTATGTGTAAAATAACAGTCACAAACTGAAACAGGAAGTGCCTCTGGACCAGTATCCTATATTGTTTACATCTTTTCAAAAGAACTATAGTATAAAGTGACTTTCTAACAGACATGCTATTGCCAAACAATAAAACATATTGTAAGAATTCAAACGAGTTCATGCTAGTTGCTAAGCTAACAGCCTGACCACAGACACATAGCCTATAGGCCTAAGTACGGTAAACGTATTGGGGGGAAAAGATACTGATATTGCTAAGAAATCATTTAAAATGTCATTTTTAATAATAATATAATTGTGTTTCAGATTGAAATTTAAGCACTAAATGTTAGGGGCTGGCTATTTATTTCTATCCATCCATTGCTTATCCGTTTGGTTGGGCTACGGGGTGTTTGCTACACCCTCAAGTCGGACTGGTCACCATCACTGATTTACTAATAGAAACAACACTCCAGAGAAATTTTAGGGTCTAATTATCCTATTGTATTCTTTGGGTTAAGTTTAGTATGTCTAACTTTTAGGTTTTAATACAGAAAACACAGCAAATAATAAAAATAACTTTATTTACAAAGCATTTTCCCGTGCTGACAAGCATTTAATCAAAGACCAAAAGCATTCACACATACTATATGTAAATATATGTATTTATAGTATACATAACTTAAAAGTTAATCATCTTTGAACTGTCTAGTATTAATACCCTACTATTATCTAGAGCAAAGTTATGCAGCAGTATAATGAAAAACTTGTATTAATTATAACAACTATGCCATAAATAATACAACACAACTGTATATACTAACTAATTAACACGTTTTTATTAATATTTACCCTGTATTAAACTATCATATATTTTTAAGGCATAAATAAATAAAGCAGTTTTACATCTCTTTTTCAAAACAGGGAAAAGTAAACAATTTTGCAGGTACATATATGAAACAGTTTAATAATTACCTCAAGAAAATGGCATTGTAAAACATTTCCTTTCATTGAAAAGGTAACAACAGTATTAACTCATGCATCAAATATGGGTAGGTTATTGATCAGTCATTTATGTAAAGTATTTCATCTAATGACATACAGTTAGTTCACTCCAAAAGTATCCACAATCACTGTGAAAAAAACTTGATACAGTATAAAACTATATAACAATAATAGTAACATATGTAACACAGGCAAAATAGATTTGCACATTTTTCTACAGTAAATGTCATTATGTTGACAAGATGATATGGGCACAGTTTGGTAAAGTAACCACTGCAAGAGGATTGTGGCATTTGCAAGTTGTAGCAACACAGTTGACTGTAGGAGTAGTCTGTGAAACATCGGAGGTGGAGGGGAAACCTAATAGCTAACCTGCTGCTTGTAAACGGAGATATGGATTATCATACAAAAACTTATTTAACAGTAGTTTCCCATCAATCTATGAGGCTAATGTTGCTTACACACTGCAGGAAACGGTTGTCTAAAATAAAAGCACTGTATCAGACATCCATTACATTTCCAAATAGTTTTATGTTTTCCATGAAACACACCTGCAGTTCAGTGTGACACACAGTCTAAATGCATACACCAGTTCAGAGTTCCAAATCCAAAATGTCATCTGAACTCTCATAATCCAGCTCTTTGTGGTCCTCCAGTATCTCCTAAGGCTCATCCTCCAGTAGAGAAACAGCATTTAGTCCTAAAGCAGTGTTCTTCACTCTCCATCCCGGAGAGCAGGTGTCCCGCAGAGCTTAGCTCCAACCTTAATCAAACACACGTACCTGTGATTTTCTAGAGATCATGAAGACATTGATTAGCTTTCAGATGTGTTTGATTAAGGTTGGAGCCAAAGTCCGCAGGACACCGGCCCCCCAGGGCCGGGAGCGAAGAACACCGTCCCAAAGCCTGGCTGTAACTTGAGCAAACTTGGAACTTCTCTACATCTGCAAGCCTTTTCTGAAGACGACACAGTAGCCAGCGATGATACACTTCACTTAAACTGCCTAAAAGGAAAAAATTGAAGGGATGCATGAAAATACTTAGAGGTTTTACTTGAGGCTTATTTTGTACATTATGTTAATACTGCTTTCATTATGAAGGTCCAATTATATTCCTAAAGATTTCACATTAGTATTACTAATTACATTATACTATTAGGAAATAAATCTAAATACCTCCATGTACTCCTTTCTAAACTATATACAACAATTGCCATGCTTTCATTGTGTCTTGATTTTCTTTGTTTCTATTCTATGTAAAGAACTACAGATCATTAAGATCCAACCACAAGAAAACTATAACGTAACACTTCAGGATCTAAAAATGAGTGGGGTTTTATTGTCGTATTTGCTATTCAGTGTGTCTAATCATCTAGATTAGCTGTGATTTTTATCACCAAATGACAAAGGAACTTGATTTCAGAATGTAAAACTAACATGTGTCTTGAGACTTTTGTAAACCTTATTTATAGAAACCAATGGCATGTATCATTGCAAGATGGTAATAAAAGTTAACCTCTTACCACTGTTTTTGCCTGAAGACATTTCTGATATCATTTTCCTGATGTTCCTAGCCAGGCTTCTGAGATAGGTGCGGTGCAGTGGTGTCTCATCTCCCTCATCACAATGATCTTTGCTTCTTGAAGGCGCACTTTTGAAATCTTCTTGGTGAGGGTGTTGCTGGATTCTGAAGTCACACAAATAACAACATCTTAAACACAATTTTGACTGGTATATTCTGAAAAGCAAGCAAAACAAAAGCAGTGCATGTACAGCCCATAATCTGGTGCAGGGTGCAAAATATTTGATTCAGAAAGTCGGCTATGAGAGGTTAAAAAGAAACACTCACATAGTAAAGATTGTCTCCCTTTATCTTTATATCTATACAAGAAACATTTATTTGCTGCTTATGAGCCTTTAAATAATTCTCCTTATATCACATGTGGTGTAAGCCTGCTGAAGACCTAGTTTCAACATCACCCTAATGAAAAATAATGGACTAAATCTTTAGAGTAGCAGTAAAATTAAAATGAATATTGTAATTGTGTCATTCAATAATTTAAAAGTACAGACAAAAAATATTATGTTTGTTCTTTATCTGTTGTTTCTCTCAAAAGCACTTTTGGTGCAAAAGCACATTTGGTGCAATGAGGCACGACGCCAACTGGATGCCCCGTGGGTGTGCATTATTTTCAAATAATTCAAAGGACTGGAGTCAATTATTCCTCTTATACCACAGTTACCACAAACATTGCTCTGGTGCCTATTTTTAAGACATCTGACAAGTTAGGTGTGCAGTTATCAGAAATTAATGCATACCCACAGAACATTTCTCAGCCAATCAGAATACAGCATTCAACATACCCCTGGTATAACTGCAATCAACAAAAATGACTAAATGTTTTAGATGAGTTATCAACATACCAGTGTGATTATAAAGGCTGGCTTTTCGATGAAGACTAAGAAACATTTGTTCAATTCATTTCTGAAGGTTGTGTAGGTCATCACATCTGGTACCTACCAAATCCTAAAGCAAAAAAAATAATACAAGTAAATGATTATGATGTCTTTTAGGCTGTACATGTCCCAAATCAAATTAATGTCTCAAAGTTGTTTACAAGGACACAAGTTTATTGCGATTAAAACAGGACATACCTTTACTTAAATACTTATACATCGCAAAGATTCTCAGTTACAAAATTGATTACCACACTGCAATATTGTAAACCAATTTCAATAATGTCCATAAAATACATTACCATCAGTAGCCTTTTGTCTGACATCTTGTACCCACTGATTCACAATGTTCTCAGGACACCCCAGTTCACTGCTCAAATCTTTCCGTCTCTGAGACTCAGCCTTTCTGAAAGAATGCCATAAAAATATGTTTGTCCTTGCAATCTTTAAAAGTGAGAAAAATCTTTGTGTCTATATAACTCAGTCATAATATAAGACCTTGATGTATCTGCTGGATAATGCTGAAGGCCTTCTTGCTTCCGTTGGTTCCACCCAATAGCATGGACAGTTAGCATGTCATTCCTGGCTATTAACAAGACATGTATGTGATGAAGGAAGAAAGGTCCCATTAATGCTTGTGGTATTTCAATTAATCCAGAAACTGACAATTGAGTTTAAAATTTAAGAGAGAACTACATGCCAATTTTTTATGTACTTTGAACAGTTACAGCTTACTCTTATGCAATCCCAAAGTACTAGACAGAAAGAATAAAAAAGTGATAAAATAAAGACAGGTTTCCTAAAATATTATAAATAGGCATCAATTAGATACTTGGTTGTGAGGCCACAACGAGACAGGTAGCTGTTGACCATTTCGACCTCCTCAACTGCAGTTGTACCAGCACCTTCCTGATTTTTGCCAGATTATCTAACAAATGTGTGACACCTATATTACAACCATAAACAGTTACAGTGTATTAATAAGTAATACAAATACAGTTTCAGATGGTACGATAAAGAATATGCATTACCTGACACTTGGTTGAATGAGCCTTGGCATGCATGACAGAAAGGAAAGGTCTCATCTGCAGTAAAGGTCTGAGTTCCAACATGGAGACTGACGCCTTCTCAAGGTATGGCCAATACTTGCAAGCAATATCTGTTCAAAAGAACTCTCCGTTTGTGGCTGCTTGAAGCTCCTTCTGCAGGTATAGGTGGATAAGAAAATATTACTCCCCAGCACATTAAGAGCTTTGAGTAGCACTCCGTGTCTGCAAACAACCACCTCAAGGCCCTCTTCATCAAGTTTGCTTACTTTTCTGTTAGTTTCAAATTACATCACACCAACAGGCATCTTTATAATGATTGTAGACAATAAAGGTTTACTTTTAAACTAAGGGTTTTTCAAGATTCATGGAGCATTAAAAAGTTAATCTTCTGCTTTCTCTACTCCAGGCAGGTACACAAACTAGTTGAAAGTCAGGGTGACAAATTGATATGTAATAATGAATGACCAAGCTATTAAACTAGCCACTTTGGGTGCCAGCACACATTCCCATATCCAAATGATTATTTTTGTAAAACGCACACCTAACCTGCCAAATGTCTTAAAATACCCAAAGCAATGTTTGTGGTAACTGTGGTATAAGCAGAATAATTGACTCCAGTCCTTTAAATTATTTGAAAATAATGCACACCTGCTGCGTAGCAGCCCACTGTCAAATATTCCTTACGTATTATATAAGCTCACAACAGCTGGGATACATTAACTATTTAATAAAGCAAAAATTACACATTTCAAATGATGGATTTAAATCAAAAAGTTTATTTTTCCTTAAAACTACAAGAGTAAAAGAACTTACTCTTTTGACTGACGGAATCTGTAGGTTTTTCTGTTGCCATCTGCACAAAGAGCAAGCATTGTTGGGTGTACATGCCGGGCAGGTGAAGTGCTCTACACTGGATGTTTGCATGATCACAAGTGCAGAAATGTGGAGGTCTCACTGTAGGCAATAAACAGACTGAAAACAGAAGTTCAATAATTTGTGAGAAAGCATTAACAATGGGCACAGTAATATAGCTTAGAAAAAATGAGGCTGACAAATCACAAATAATCTGGTAGAACATGGATACCTGTAGCTGAAGCTTTGTATCTCTTCACTTCTGCTGCTTTTTAGTAGTGGACCTCCTTCAGCATTTTCTCCACCTATCTGACATTAAATGTACTCCCTTTAATGGCTGTTGCTTTGCCCTTGGGTTCCTCTGCCTTGCATAAAAGAAAGTGTGCCTTGTATGGTAATACTGAAATACAGCCAACTCTTGAGCAGTTCACACAATTTTTGCACTCTAAATCGCACACTTTAGAATTATCACAATACTGCAAGAACACAATCTCAACAAATATACTCACCTTGATTTGAGCAAGAAGCATGTCTGCTATGAAAATAACACCCTTTGCTCTCCCTCTGTCTTGCTCAGCAGCCATTTCAACAATACTACATTGGTCAGACAAAGAGGCATAGGCTAAGTGTTTTGGACAGTGAGAGAGAGAGAGTAAAATGAATAAAATTACAATACTTACTTGAAAACAGAGAAGCTTGCGAAAGAGTGAGTGAGTGAGTGACCCTTTTACTGTTTGTACACAATGATGACGTGGCAACGTATGCGCACGCAGTTTGGCAACGGAAGCACGGCAAGAATCAGCAGTGAAGCAACACAGACAGAGAAAGTTAGTTTAAAAAGTTGACTTATCTTCTACACAGTTACCAAATCCGTGTACTATAGTGGAGTGGATAGAAGACGTTAGAAGATGGCCAAATACTAAACATATATTATATTAGTGCAACCAAATGCTACAACCAGACGTTTTGATGTGGGGAAATCGTTTTAATAAACTTTCTGAGTTGCTTACACGTTAGAACCACTGGGAAATAACATCACTTCCGTTGCCAAAATGCGCACGCAGGCTATTTGATCACGTGGGCTGTAAAAGGGTCTATTGAAGTGGCTCTTAAAAGAGCCGTCGGTTTTCTAAGAATAAGTATAAACTGTGGGTGAACAGGGAAGGGTGGTGGGTCCTGACCGGACCTGAGAAAAGAAAACAAAAACATGATTAATTCGTTTACAGCAAAGTCTCCTAGGTTTGTCATATTATATATGCAGAACTGTAAACAAAAAGGTAACAGTTATGCTACCTATAAATAAAGCATAAACTGCATAAATGAACAGTTGATCTGATGAGAAATAATTGAAATAATTATCTTGGTACATGAAGCTTGGTTAGATATGGTTACTGTAGTCAAACTTTTACACACTTTCTTCTGAAAGATTTATTAACAACAATTACAGAACATAACACAATCAATTTTAATCCCTTCTAACGATCAATTGACATAAATGTAACTGCACAAACTAGCCTTATTATATAAATAATATTAAATAATTAAATAAATGTATTCTGCTCACCAAGGCTGCATTTATTTGATATAAAAACACTTATAATGTGAAATATTATTGTAATCTGAATGTAATAATGTGAAATATTATTGTAATCTGAATGTAAGTGCTGCTGACGGTGTCAGCAGCGATCGCTCTCTGTGATCGATTGGTTCCGCCTTGTATGTTTAGATGAGCAGATTTACAATGAACACAATTATTTACTTAAAACGGTTATTTTTTTCATTTAGAGCTTATTTCATGAACTGTATTCCGCGCGAAATTAATAAAACTACTGGTTTAAAACGCTAGAACAACTGTTTAGCAACATAATATAATGCAGTCACTGCAGCTTTCTGTGATTAATACATTAACTGTTAGCTGATTATCAAACAGTCATCCAATAATGTTTCTGACCTTAGTAACGTAAAAACCACTATAGATAACTCCATAGTCCACACACGCAAATTAAATGTTATGCTGCACCAACTTCAGGATTTCTTAAATGACCGCACCTGAACAAACAATTATGTCCTAAATATGAGCCAATTGGATTCTGACCAAACGCGTGCACTGTCTGTTGCCTTAGCGGTGATATTATATTGCTAACGTTGCAACAAAGACTTAACATAAACACAGGATTTACTCAATTTTAGTAACATTAATCACCAAATTTCCAAGAAAGCCTTACCCATGGAGCTCCAGAGAACGCAATCACTGCGTCGCTTCTCTTTTTTAAGTTGTTGTCAATAAGAAATTATAGCACCCGATTGGTTATCAACCACATAAATTCGTGTCATTTTAACGCCTGGAGGATGCAAAGCGTGACATTGACACGCATCCTCTAGTGGACCAGCGTGTCTATTACACGCTTTTGCGTGATAATGGGTTGGTACGTTAGACACATAATTTATAACTAACAGCTGGTGGTGGGTTATAAAAAGTAGTGCAGTTTTTTTACTGATGCTCTTTCTTCAGTCATTAGTTGCTGCCTATGTACTGTTTCAATTCAAAATTCACATCAGTTGAAAATGCCCAGATGTGTTTTTGCTCCTGTCATTTTATTGAGGATGCAGTGGACTTATAACAGTCAATCGCTCGGGTAGGAGTGTGATATTCCTGTATATCATCACGGCAGTAATTAGGCCAGAGGCACGAGGCCATCACAGCCATGATGATATAGAGCTATATGATATTGCTTTTATACAACAGTTCAACAGCACATATTTAAATAAAGAAAAGTAGAAAACAACAACGGAGTTATTTTAAAAGCCTCTTTTTGGGGGAACTACTTTCTTCCGCCATGGATTTGAAGGCCAGAATGACAGGTAACACTTTCGGCTGTGTGTTTTGAATGTAGTAACTAAATAGTTAGAATAGCCGTTTCTTAATATTACCGTTTCTTGGTCACAAAGTGCTCTGCTAGCAGCACTTTTCAGTCAGAGATGAGCGTATGACTCACGTGTTTAAAGAAGCCTCCCTCACTTATTCTAAAATGACGGCGGAATGATACAAATGGTGAAGCCGTTACTGTGGTGTTATTAGTAGAATATCGCATAGCTGGGAAGAGTTCTTAGCCAATCAGATTTGAAAACCAGAAAGAATTGTTGTATAATAAAGCAATAAACCCCAAGAAGCAGTGGGTTACCAGTGCATTTTTTAAAAGCTAAGGGACGTTGTTAGGCACAACGTGAAGCGGAGTACTCGTCCAAAACAACAGTCCTTCAAACGCAAGATTTCTGTTCGCGTATAAGTTATAGTTTTACTAAGCTGCTTATGCAGAGGTAGCTCTGGGCCGCTGCGACCATACGCGCCGCCATCTGATGATGTCACGCCGCCGCCATCTGATGATGTTTAGTTTAATGCCTTGCAGAAAAAATATCTTCTTTAGATAAACATAAAATATCAAATGCAGGGCTCAAAATTAACTTTTTATTTGGTAGCACTGGTGCTCCCAACTTTAAAGAGTTAGGAGCACCAGCAAAAATTTAGGCGCATCCATCCAAAAATTTAAAAGCACCACAACTACAATGTAAATGTTAATATGTTTATTTTATTAAAAATAAAACACCACCACCGGGCTTTACACATCCTATGGCCAGCATTTAAAAGTTGGTCTTCTATTTTATTTTATTTTATTTTATTTTTTGCTGCATAAATTCCTAAATTAATACCCAAATGCTGTTGAAATAGTATAGCAGCAATAATAATTTAACAATTTAAAAATTAAGATTACATAGAAAATCTAGCAAACATGTAAAACACTGATTAACTGTGACATTACAAAAGTGACCCTAATATAGAAGGCTAATATATATTGGTATTGATAACTGCATTACCAGGATGCTTTTACTACTAAATAGGCAATGTTTTAAAGAATACAACAAAAACATACCATCAGCATTGTCGTGTTCCACAGCAACATGGACCACAAGGATGTTTGTCGAACGTCCATTCACCAGCGCATGCGCACATACACCATTAAACACACTGACAGACAGGTCGGTGTCTCCATCAATAATAAACACATATGTCATGACACGTCTTGAGTTTTTGGCACTTTCGCCATGTTTAAGCAAGGTACGTCTGGCGCTTAAAATGTTTTGATTCCGCCATTAACGCCGTTTTACAGGATTTACAGTAAACACAATGGGCCCTATCTTGCACCCAGCGCAATTGACTTTGTCAGTGACGCATGTATCATTTCGTATTTTGCACTGGCACACAGCGGGTTTTTCCCTCCACAGACGCACGTTGGCAAACTAGGGAATGAACTTGCGCTCCCTGGGCGGTTCAGCGCAAAAAAGGAGGCGTGCTCCGGCGCAAACCATCTCTTATGCTATTTTGCAGTTTCAAAAAAACAATTGCGCTACTAACCAAAAAAAAACTAGTCTAAAGTCAGTGGCGCGTTGCGCGTGGTTCATTATGCTATTTTAAAGGCGCATGCTTGACCATAATGTATAGCGTGCACAATGCGCATTGTTTATCTAATCTACACAGATGCAACAGTTATTTTTGCAAATCATAAATTGTTACAATAAAAAATAGAAGATAAGGGAAATCATTAAATCATAAATTGTTACAATAAAAAATATTAACACATGAGATAAGGGAAATCATTGTGGTGAGCATTGTGGTGATAGTTTTTATTTATTTTCAGTGGCAGCGTTAAACAATTATCATGCAAATAACGATTAAAATATTTTCATAAGTTTGTTGTGTGGCTGTATTACGTTTATTTTATCTAAATAATAATTAAAATGTTTTCATAAGAAACCTTCATGTATGTGAACTTGATTTGTAAGTGTACTTTGGGGTTAGTCCTTGCTTGCGTTTCTTGTGTCCGATTTCAAAGCCCCCAAACCCTTTCAGCGGTGAGGGTGGACGCAGCGATGTCCTCCTGTGTGCCCGGCGTGCCCGATTTATGCTGGCAAGCTTGGGATCCCCCCGTCTCCTGACATCATTGTAGTGCTTGGCGCAGCTGATGAGACAATTGCGGCTCTTTCCTCTCACGCCTGTTTAACCGACGCTGATTTGGGCGGGTTTCTCCCGTCCCCATACAAAACAACTTCTCTGTCTTTGACTGCTCTTACAAGAACGTCGGTCTCCTCGGCTATGAACCGCTCCTGGCGTGAGCCTGTCAAATCCGTCATAATAATAGCAACCCGCGATGGAACTTGCTCACTTGCATTTAAAGAGAATGTTGGATATCGTTCTGATTGGTTTATTTGACGTTACGCCCAAACCACACCTATGAATAATGAACCTACTTCAGACCAACCCCTTTTTGATTTGCGCCCGGCGCAAGACTTATTTCTCCCGCCGGGAAAATAGCAACAGCGCCCAAGATCCGCCCACAAAGTCACTTGCGCTTTGCGCTTCGGACTTGCGTTTCAGATCGTTAAAATAGGGCCCAGTAAGTTATTCATAGCGGAGACACTCGAAATCTTTAAGCCACTCTCTCTGAAAGGTTTAACGTCAACTCGTATTTTCCGGTGGTGGAGTTACATTTGAATCCGGATCGTCGTCAAAAAATACAGTAATAACCTTGGCTGTAATCGGCTCGCTCTCATCATGCTCGCGACGCGTTCGTCTTTTCACATTTCCGCGCTTCACGGCAACAAGGAATGACTGACGCTCATATTAGCCAATCTGCGGTCTTCATGAAATGCAAGAACTTAATGGTGAAATTTGATTGGTTATGTATCGTTGGAGAGAACACTGAACCTGGGACAGCGACAGCACGCAGGATCACAATCAACTCGCATCACAACAAAATGGGCAGTCGCACAAATGCTCCCAAATATATTTTAAGGTCGCACATATTAAATTTCGGTCGCATATCGCAATTTCGAGCCCTGAAATGAAAGAACAGACCATCCGTTTTCAAACAACAACAAAACAACGTTTCATCCTACCTTCATTTGTTCTCTTATCACCTTTCAGATTTTCAGAACTTTTCTAAGAGATCAGATTCAGAGCCTGATCAAAACTCGCTGTTTTTATGGCAAGCTGTTTTAACTTTTATTCATTGTGTTCTTGATATCAACAATTCAATTTTCACTAGTTAAAATTGTAATTCTTGATATCAGATATTACATTCCCACTAGTAACAATGTTAATTCTTGATATCAGCAATTTAATTCTTGATCTCAACAATTACATTTCCACTAGTAACAATGTTAATTCTTGATATCAGCAATTTAATTCTTGATATCAAAAATTCAATTCTTGATATCAACAATTAAATTCTTGATATCAACAATAAAGTTATTGATATCTGTAATTGTATTTTCACCAGTGAAATGTCACCATAGGCTGCCATTCAAATTCAATTGTTGATATCAAGAATTACATTTTCACTAGTAACAATGTTAATTCTTGATATCAACCATTCAATTCTTGATATCAACATTTACATTTCCACTAGTAACAATGTTAATTGTTGATATCAAGAATTCAATTGTTACTAGTTAAAATGTTAATTCTTGATATCAATAATTAATAAGCCTGTATGGGCCCTATTTTAACAATCTAAGCGCAATGTGCAATAAACCAGTAAGAGTCTCATCTCCTTTACAAGCCAGTTGCGCTTGCGCCATCCCGATTCCATATTTTGGCAGAATTTGTAAACTAAAAAACTGAGCAGAGGAAGAAGACCACCAGTTTAAGATTGATATTAAAAAATTGCGTTGTGTCAGGATTCTGCCGGAGTCTTGTTTGGTATTAATATCTAGTTCAGTATGGCAGGGTTCTGACAGTACAGTGTTTTGTGTGGTGAATATGTGGTCTATATTAACTATACTAGACCAAGTATTTACTGTGTCTTGTCACTTTTTACTCTCTCACTTACTTGTTATTATTTTCACCTGTTCCCCTCATTAGTTTCCCCTATTTAAAGTCCTTGTGCTCTTTGTTCTATCTGTGATCGTACTGTTTTGTTCCTGACCTGATTGTTACTCTCATCAAGTTAAGTCTAGTTTATTGTTCTTTGTCATTCTAGTCTAGTCTAGTTTAGTCCAGTTCTTTGTCTAATGTTTAATGTAGTATAGTCTAGTCCTGTTTGTGCTTGGTAAATCTTGTTTCATGTTGGTTTTGCCCCATCGTGGGTTTTTGTTTTCTGTTGGTTAAAATAAAGTCTTCAGTTTTTCACACTACGTCTGCTCTTGGGTTCATTCACACAAACCCTGACAGCGTTGTTTATATTTGTAATGAAATTGTTATTCTTTGGTATTAAAACCTTTAAAAGTCGTTTTCTTTCAGTCATGATCATTCAAGTAAAAATAGCAGGCTTTTAATTGCTGTAAATGTATTGATAGCCCAGATGATCCGTGTTATCTCAAAGAATACACTGTAAAAAAAATCCGTAGAAATTGCAGCTGAGTTGCAGGTAATTTACCGTAGATTTAAATTTATGTTATTTACTGGCAACATTTTGTTCAAAGTTAAATGAACATTGAACATTTACGGGTCTTTGTCTTTACAGAGTAAAACTAAAAAACAGCATCGAGCAAGACATTCTGGGAAACAAAATCTGAAGCAAAAAACAGAAAAAGGTTGATGATGATTTCTGGTTCCCAGAATGCTTTGCATGAGGCTGTTATTGTATAGTTTTGTTCTGTAAAGATAAAGACTTGTTAATGTTTAAAGTTTATTTAACTTTGAACAAACTCTTGCCAGTGGATAACATGGATGTGAATCTGCGGTGAATTACCGGCAACCCAGCTGCAATAACATTGAAATTTTTACGGACTTTTTTTACAGTGTAGTTTACAAATATGCAAGAAAAGCTTTATAGGCTTACTTTAAAAATACTTTAAATAGTAGCTTAATTTGTTGGCATTTGAAAAGTTTCGTTGCAAAAGAAATCTCGTTTTTTGGTTGTGCATTCCAATTAATATCAATTCAACTGCGGTTGGTTTGTTTTGATTTAAACCTTCATAACTTAAAAAATACAGCTAAGTAGCACTATAAAACAAAATAATAACATGATAACATAATAATAATTTGACAAAAATGTTAAAAACGGAGTTCTCTCGTTTCGCAACGAAATTCTTCATTTAAACCTTTAAAAGTCGTTTTCTTTCAGTCATGGAAGTAAAAATAGTAGGCTTTTAATTATTGTAAATCTATGGATAGCCTACATGATCAGTAATCTCAAAGAATAATTTACAAATATCATATATGCAAGAAAAGGTTTGTACTTTAAAAATAGTTTATTTGTAACAATAAATAATTTATAAACGCAATTTCAGCACTAGAACAGCGCTGTGGGTGTTTTGAAATTTAAGCATAACATAAAAACGGTTCTCATCTCATCATATCCACAGATACAAAGTCATCATATATAATAAATCTTTGGGGTAGCATTTAAAAAATTCTAAATAAATGCAATATTTGCATTTGTTTAAAGCAAAACATTTAATTACTTACCAGGCTACAAGTGAAGCAGGTTTTTACGCCTTCTAACGTCTCATAATCGGTCCTCATTTATGTCCAAGACACACAATAATAATCTTTAAAACATTTTAACATTTTAATCCTTTGATTTTTCATATTTTAAACGTTTGTGTGCTGCTGCGCATCCATGTGATAAGCAAATGCACGTTGCCGTTTATAGGCGCAAATGCGCGTTACTGTTTATAGGCGCGTATGCGCTCATTAAATAACAAAAGCAATATTTCTCCATTGGCAGGTTTTAGTTGGTCAGTGGCATAGGCTAGTCTATTTTATTTGCCTCAAAATAGCAAAGCACCAACTATGCGCCTGAACACACATCGTTTTCAGACCAGAAGGCTCATGGGCGCAAATGTTATCTGCAAAGACTTTCCTTTTTTTAGCTGCTGAACCAACACCTCAGGTTCAGAAACCTCAACGGTAATGTTAAAGGTTGCACCATCAAGCTGTAATAAAGTCTTCTCACCGAAGGTCTTCGTGACCTTCATTCTAAGACAATGAAGCAGCGCAGCTTTCATTATTCCTTGCGTGTCAGCCTTAAACCGGGTGTTCATTTCTATGATGTGGGGTGTAGGAGGGGACAGGAGGCTGTTCGAAATGCGCTATTTATTGCACTACTATTTACAAAATTAACTTATTCCTTATTATAATAGCAAACACGAGTTTAAAAAAAGATTTATTTTATAGGTCAATGATAAATGCAACATAATTTACTCTTTAGGATAACTATAGGCTTTACTGGATAGGCAGGACAGGTGGGTGGACCCAGGCCCACCCAGGCCCACCCATAGCTACGCGACTGGTTACTAGTGACAATCAAATTATTAATATCAAGAATTAACATTTTAACTAGTAACAATTGAATTGTTGATATCAAGAACTCGATTGTTGATATCAATAATTTAAATTTTGATATCAATAATTTAATTGTTGATATCAAGAATTAACATTGTTCCTAGTGGAAATTTAATTCTTAATATAAAGAATTGAATTTGAATGGCAGCCTGTGGTGATATTTCACTTGTGAAAATACAATTACAGATATCAAGAATTGAATTGTTGATATCAAGAATTGAATTGTTGATATCAATAATTAAATTGCTGATATCAAGAATTAACATTGTTACTAGTGGAAATGTAATTGTTGATACCAAGAATTGCCATTGTTACTAGTAGAAATTTAATTTCTGATGTCAAGAATACAATTTTTAACTAGTGAAAATTGAATTGTTGATATCAAGAACTCAACGAATAAAAGTTAAAATGGCTTGCCATACTGTTTTTAGTGTTGAGTGAATGCGTCAGTGTTTAAGTTGGGTAAGATTGCCACCCAGTGGATAGCGGAAATATGAATTTGACATAGAAACTCATCAGGAAGCGTTTTCTCTTTATTGAATAGATGACTCAACAATATTTATTGAGATGTTTCTGGATATCGCCATAATTGTACAATTGTATACAAATTAAAAATATGATTAAAGAGTGTGGTGTTTATTTTCATAAATCAGTACGCAGCAACAGTGGCACAGCATACCTGTCAAGTATCCCGTTTTGGCCGGGAAAGTCCCGTATTTTACCCTTCTTTCCCCTTCTTACGTCCTCGCGTATTAGTATTTTCCCGTAAATCTCCCGTATTTTAACCTGCGTTATTACAAAAATAATAATGCCCGGGCGGAGCAATAAAAAAACATTCCCAATCCCAAATCGCTAAAGATCCACTGATTCCGCTAATCCACTTTGTGTTTTCCCACCCGCTCCGCAGCATCTCTGTGTGCACTCTCTGCCTGGAGAGCGAAGACGACAGTTTCTGTCTGAAGTTTGTTGCATTAACAGGTAGATTTATTACATTATATCAGTTGTTAAACCGCAGAATTACTAATTTGGAAGTTTGTTTATGTATTTCTTCGGTTAATGATTTGCTGTCGGTGTTCTAAAAGTGCTAACAAGTTAGCGAACAAACAGCAACAAAATATCCACATTATTATCGTTACAATGCTTGTCTAATGAATTAAATGTTCCCGGTCAGATCTAAGTTAACATAAACACTAAATTTGCTGTTGTTGGCACACTTTGTAGACAAAAAATACAAAAAAACACCAATGCCTTCACAAAATAAAGACAGAGAACGGAAAGGGAGGCTGGTAAAGGCAGTTCAACATTGCAAACATTGATTCAAAGCTCCATCAAGCCAGCAGGTAAATCATATTGAATATTTATTGTCACACTTTAATTCTTGTTATTATATTTTCCCATTATAATCACTTGTAATCACTTCTCTAAGTTGATGCTAGTAATATAGTAACACATTGGCATTAAGGTATAATGCAAAAGAAGTTAAAATAAGGCTTTTCAAACTAAGGCCATTGGGTTTTGTACAGATGCAAATTTGTGTGTATAGTATGTAGGCTACAGTATGAGTGTGACTTATGAAATGTAGTTTTCAGAGAGCTGTGTGTTATACTAGTTTTCTTGCTAATGAATTAGTTTGTTTAGTTAATTTTAACACAATTATCAGCACTAAGGTTTAAAAAATATTATCTGGCCCTCACCAGTCTTAAAATGTAAGGAATACTGGAGCTTGTTTGAGTTGGTGGTGGGACTGTTCGCGGTAGGCGCCGGAAAATTTCCCTTATTTTCAAATCCAAAACTTGACAGGTATGGCACAGTGACACTTCTGTAATGCGGTCTGAACCGTGGGTTTACCGGGATATTTTATCACGGCTTAGAAAGCGTTTCAACCAATCAGAAATTAAGAACCAGAATTGCCTGTTTTATAATTGTAATTTTAGCATGCGATTTTATAGACATTTGTCTTGCCCCATTCAAGTAGATAGGACTTTAGGCTTGCATGACTGAAATAACTGCCTGGAGCTGGAAGGGTTTGGATTTTGATATTACTAATAAGTAAACAAGAATGTATTTAGAATTTAACTGTGTACAATCTTGGATTATAGTACAATATAGTTGTGAATGATTGTCAGCCACCTAATAATTTGTGGTAAAGCTTTTGACCTCTTTTTTCATGGGATTTACTATTGCAGCGGATTACACAACACGAACATACAATTTTTATTACTGAAATGAAGCAAGTGAATAAACAGCACTCTAGCTACTGAACTCCATATGATGAATTCCCTACAACCTGTCTGATGAGAAGTTACTGTGCGTGTCCAGATAATGACATTTATGTTTATTCACAGCAATCAAACTAAGCACTAAAGATAATATTTAGACAATAAGAATTATTCCTTTAAGTTGAATTTAAGTGAAACTCTTCATACAGTTCTCCATTGCACTCACCTTCTGAATTTTTACAGTGTTATTTAACTCCTGGACATTCCTTTTTATTTCTGTTATATTCTGTATAACAACATTCTTTTTTATTTTAAGCTCCTCCTGGGGATGAATAGAATAAATAACTGTTACAATACAATAATCAGTAATGGAAGGAAAGCAGGTCAATTTTTTTTAAATAAGCAAATAAATAAATAAATAAATAAATAAATATATATATATATATATATATATATATATATATATATATATATATATATATATATATATATATATATATATATATATATATATATATATATATATATATATATATATATATATAATTTAATAAGTAGTTTAATTTAAAAGTGGCTTTAGTTCAGAATTGTAAGGACGCATCATGTGCCACTCCAGAATAATCTGGAAAAAATGGAGAAACTAAATATATTCAGCCATGGAAAAAATATAATCCAATTTCAATGGTCCCTTTCAGTTTTTCTAGATTAACTATTTATAGGCGTTTAATAACAATTATAACTTTTGTTTCATTCTGTCAACTACCGACAACATTTCTGCCAAATTCTTTATAAAAATTATGTTTTTATTTGCATTAATTTACTGAAAATTTAAAATGGGGAAAACATGGTCAAAATAACAAAAAATGTGGTGTTTTTCGATCTTTAATACTGCAGAGAAACAAGTTCAAGTTAATTTTTCAACAACACAATAATAATGTTTATACATTTATTTTAGGAATACCGGTACTTCAAAAATGAAATTTTATGGGAAAACACTGATTTTAGTCACATCTTTTATGTGTCTCATCATGCTTCTCAGTCTTTTACATTTGCTGTTGGGTGACTTTGTCATTCCCAAGGTTTGCTTTTGTTGAAATTCAACAGACACTGGATGGAAATGTTCACAATACATCTAGAAATAATGATTAAAGTCAATACTGGAGTGTTCTCTTATTTTTTTCCATGGCTGAAGAATAATAATATAAATAGGCCTATATAATACATTAAAATTATATATTTATTTTCAATAGCTGGTTATCAGATATAATGATTAATGAACTTAATCACCACACCTTTCTCTCTTCCTTCAATTACACTTATCCAATATGGTTGTGTCATCCAATATTTGTCATCCCCTTGAGCCTTGCCTGGTTTTTCCACTAGGCTCTTGTTGCCACTTCTTTGTGTACAATTTTGAGTTTTCTGTATTACCTGACCTGCCCCTGTATGATCTCTGTGCCTATTGTTTGCTGATTTGGACTTGTTTGACTGCACTGTAAAAAATTTGCTGTAATTTTGCAGCTGGTTGCCAGTAACTTACTGTAGAAGATAAAGTCTAAAAATGTTTCATGTTCATTTCACTTTGAACAAAATGTTGCCAGTAAATGACATAAATGTAAAATCTACAGTAAGTTACTGGCAGCTAGATGCAAGTAACAGGGACATCGTTAGGCCTATTTTAGGGGGGCTGAAGCTACCCCAAAATGTTCCTAAGCCCCCCTAAATGATTATAAGAACAACAATAAAATTTGATTTATCAAGAACCGTATCCTCATTAATATTTAGACTCAACAAATGTTATATATCCAGCTACAAAAAACACCTGACAAGTCGGACAGAATACTCTAGATGTCGAACGTCAAGTGACCAAACCGGAAAACGGCGATCGCTTCCGGTTGCCTGTAGCTTGTTATTACAAATTGTGCTCCATACTCCAATCCAGTAGGTGGCGGAAAATGCACCTTTAGTTGGTTTGCCAACCGCCATTAAACACCAGAAGAAGAAGAAGCTTGTTATTACACAATACATACAAGCCGTTTCTCAATATGCGTTCTTGTCTGTACTTGTGTTCTTGTGGACTTGTGGAACGTCATCAAACGCGGACCAAGTACTGTTCCAATTCAAAGTTCGCATCAAGCCCAAGTTCACATAAAATCCCCGGATGTGTTCTTGATCCGCCCATTTTATCGAGGATGCATCAGAGGAGACTTGTGTGGACTTATGACAGCGAAGTTTCCCAGAATGCATTTCGCGTCAGAAGTTCGTTCTTCCGAGTCTGAACTTGCAAGTTCAAACTACGAAGGACACAAGTCCGAGTTTGGCGTACTTGGTATTGAGAAACGGCTACACACACACAAACTGATACTGATACACACGCTAGTACGCACGCTAATGGTGAAATAAAGATTGGTAAGTGTCGTGATACGGAGGAGTGAAATTGTAAGTTGTTTTTAATTACCTGCTGGCTGCTTACCTTTAGCTACGTTTTCTTGAGGTAAAGGAATGGGAATATTTTGCTTTGCTATGTCATGAAAAACTTTAGTCTTGCACAAGCAAAATACAAGAAATTGTTAACTTAGCAATCTAATCACAACTCTTTATTCTTTGCCAACAATATAGGCCTAACAATCTTTAAAATAAAATATCTCTAAAAGAGGCATATTCAACAGTATCAATCCCCATAGAATGTTGTTGTCACTGAAAACTAAATGTCATCATAGGGTCCCTGTTAATGCAATACTGTTGTATCCTTCAATTCATTGAGCAGATGAGATGGATATTAGAAAATATTTTAGGAGAGAGAAAGAGAAGCAGCTGCAGGAGATTGGCAGGCCAGTTGATTCTGAGGGAGCCGGACCCGGTGTGATTGAGGTCAGTAATGGTCTATAGGTCTAAGGATAGTTTTTCTTTTCTTTTCTTGAATTTCTTATAACAATAAGCATTTGTTGGCAGGTCTAGGCACTATGCATAGCATACACTACATCTTTTTTTCATTATATTTAATATGCTAGCTATATTCTAACTAGGCCTGAGACTATTTTAATCATATAATGTGATAAATTAAATATTAAATACGTAGATGTTACCTAAAAGTAGGCTAAAGATGAGTAAATGCCCACACTCTCCACAGATACACATGTGAAACAAAAATGAAAGCAGTCATACAGTACATATATTATACAGTAATCATTACATGATTTAATTCTTTGGTTTTTATTTATTTGAATACTGCCTTTTTGTTGTTGATTTATATTATACATTGTATTCATTTGGCAGAATAAATCATCTTTAATTGAGAAATGCTCAAACCTGTGTGTTGTCAAATATCACTATGACTTTAAAACTCTAGTCTGATTGAACCTATCCACCATAGCATTCTGTGTGTGGACAACTTAATATAGAAATTAGATATAGTATGCTATTACTTTATCATACAATTACAAAAGCATACAGATAGCATTTAAGTCATTGCTTATAGAAAAACTAATCAGGAGCAAAGTCTGGCCTAAATTCCCCCATGCAGCTTTGATGTGTCTAAAAGCTAACATTACAGTAACTTTTATTTAACAGAGTAGAAATGGAAGAGGAGGATATGTCTGTCATGTTTTACTTGTTAACATCTTGGTTTCTTGACTGGTTGTTGACATAATTGTAGCTCAGATGCGAGTGCAAAAATTTTGCAAACACAAGTTACAAATACTCTGTGGGCTGAGCCCCCCCTGTCTTCCAATCCTAGTGACGTCCCTGGCCAGTAATACTGTAATTTCTACAGAAATTTTTTACAGTGTGGATTTTATTGGTAACTGAATTGTGAAAAGTGAGTTGCCAAATCTAAGGCAAGTTTGTCAAATGAATGCCTAAACAACCATTTGGATACTTTTATTTACTTTTGCCTTTACTTTTTAATCTATAATTCCAGTAAACTATTCCCTTTCCCAAATAAACATTTACTAACTTAAGTGCAGTAGGTATTCCTGAATGCTACAGGACGTGTCCTAGATGAAAATAAATCCTGTGACGTCATTCTCTACATTATTGGTAAATGCTTTAGGGGCATTTGTCATGAATTATATACTAGCGCTCTGTCAGAAGGGGTTCACTTTATATATGGGTCAGTGAGAGATAAAGATCTTTGAGATGATCATTTAAAAAAATCAAGGCCTTAATGGATTTACTGACTAAGATCAAGAAAATACCAAAATATTTCCTTATCATCTTACCTTTTTGTCTGCCATTTCTTTTGCAGCTGAGAATATGGTATGTCCTCTGTGCTCATTTATACATTCTACACAAATACACTTCTGGTCATCATGACAGTAAATCTCCGAAGCTTTGTGATGTTGAGAGCAGATCTGCTGCTGTAAATTTGGGGTAGCATTCACCAGGTTGTGTGACTTCAAAATTTCAGACTGGACATGAATTTGACAGTAAGAAGCTAAACACTCCAAACAAAACTTGATAGCTTTTAGTTTTGGTCCTGTACAAACATCACACTCCACATCTCCAGGTCCCGCTTCTGGAACATTCCTCCTTTCCTCTACAAGTTCAGCCAACACAGTGCTTCTGCTGAGAGTTGGTCTTCTGTTGAATTTTTGTCTGCATGTGGGACAGCTATACCCTACCCTCTGATGACTCCTATCCCAGAACCTACCAATACAGTCCTTACAGAAACTGTGCCCACAAGATGTAGTTACTGGGTCCTTGAATAGCCCTAGACACACTGAACAGTTTAAAGGATTTTGAGCATCAGAAATATTACCTGCCATTTTGATCCTTTTAAATCACGTATAAGGTTTCACAGAAACAAAGTGTGCTTGGTATCCTTGGTGTACTCATTGCAAACAATTGGGAGTGGCTTCTTTCCAAATATAGGACAAATGTTTCGGCTAATTTCCAGTGGGTCTGGTTTCTAACAAAGAAAAATGGAACAATATTTACTTTGGAAAAGGGTTTGGAAAAAAGCTTGATGTACCACAGAGTGGTATAGTCGCAGGTGTAATCAATAAGTGGAGAGAAGCGTTGTAAATAGTTTATTTATTATTTATTTATTGTGTGTGTGTGCGCGCGCGTGCATAATGTTTTACTGATGATTGAGTTCATGCATAACATCTAAATGTTTACATTTACTGCTGTTATTAAAGCGAACTCTGCTACTACACATTATTTTAGTTTAATATTATGTTGTTTGTGTTTCCTGACATTTTATCCTACCCATTTGTCTGCCAAATAATTCAGTTCATTTGTGAAATCCATTAAAATTAACAAAAGTAACGCATTACTGTAATTCCACTACTTTTAGCAGTAACAAGCATGTAACGAAGTATTTTTTTAAATCCAGTAAGGCAATTACAATTACTGAAATTTAAATGAGTTCGTTACTCGCGTTACTCTATTTTGTAAAAAATAGACAACATATCTGACGTCGCAGGACCGTGGTTGGCGGCGCAATGATTCATTACACTTCATCATAGCTGACAGTGCATATAGAATGAACATGAAAAATCTAAACGGGACAACCAATCTTTGGGACAATCTTTGTTTAAAAATTGTGCGCAAGTCATAATCCATCCGGTCCCATGTTTGTAAATTATCTTCGCCAAGCACTCCCGGCATGACATTAACTTGCATTTGTAGTCCACAAAAGTAATAAATCTGAGAAATGTTCATATATTCTTAGATGTTTACATCGGCTTTATGGAAGAGAACGATCCGCGATTGTTGTTTCCACTAAAATATTTATGCCGCGAGCTTCACAAGCTGTGTTCCAATTCAAGGGCTGCACCCTACTAAGCATGCGATAAAAGGTGAGCACTCGGCCTTTCAAGGCGCTCAGAAGTTCGCGAAGAGAACTGAAATGAGACTGTCTAACCTTCGGAGGACCCATAATTTGCGTCACCTGCTGCACGCGCACCGCGCCTGTCAGCAGGACACAGCGGAGACGTTTCTAACTTATTAAAATAAATATGAAATCAGAAAAATATATAAAATAATTTATTTTAGAAAATATGACATGTTGACACAATTGTCTCCAAATTTTTAAGAGACACCACACAATTTTAACACATTATATATTTTTGAAACATGCAGAATATTTGTCTAAATGATATACATTTAAAGTAAGTTTACATATTAAGATAATTTCTAACAAAAATATTCAAAGGTTGAATCTAAAGCAAAATAGCCTCCTACAGTATGTGATATATTAGAGTCTTACGTGTAAAATAGCCCATCCATATTATTTTATTGTTTGACTTTTCAGTACTGTTCATATTTACATTTAAAAATCAGACATAAAAGTTACTTAGAAGTTACTTTCCCTAGTAACTAATTACTTTTGATATACAGTAACTGGTAGAGTAATTCAGTTACTTTTAAAAGAAGTAACTAGTAACGGTAACTAATTACTAATTTTCAGTAACTTGCCCAACACTGATGAAAAGCTAACTATACTATGCCAATGCTATGCAGCATTCTGCCTAACATCTTTTGCAAGTCAAATGGATATGGAAATGGAACAAAACAAAGTAGCTACACTGAAAAAAATGATTCATTGAATTTAACCAATTTTTTTAAGGTAAGTGGTTGCAATCAATTTATTTAAGCTACATTTAAACAAAAAAGATTAGTAACGTAAAATAAAATATAAAACTTTTGTTTAAATGTAGCTTAAATAAATTGATTGCAACCACTTACCTTAAAAAAATTGATTAAATTCAATGAATCATTTTTTTCAGTGTAAACAATATGTTTAACTTTTGAATAAACAATTTTTTTTGTCAAAATGCTTCCACTATTAAAAAGCACTCATGAGCCAGATCAAGCAGTAATGTATATACAATAATCTATATGGAGAGTAATCTATACCGCTTTAGTGTAATGTGTGTTTTGTGCTCACTCACCTCAGCATTTACATCTCTTGATCATGCCGTGATATTTTCCTTTTGTGGTCAAACATGCATGTTGTGCTCCTATAAAATGAAAACTTTCCGAAACTCTGCTACATAAGTGCTGTGTCCTCTAAAGCTTTGTCCGAATACAACCCACACTTTCGTTTTTGCACACCACACATGACCTAGTATTACATTATTCCTGTATTTGTATAAGTGCTCTTGTGGGCGTGAAGATACAAAGTTTGCATGTAGAATTACTCACACTATGTGACACTAACAAGTGTAAAAATGTCAATTTCACTAACAAGTGCAGCAATTTGCACCAAAACATTTGTATTTTTTTATTACTTTTTCATGAAGTTTTTTAAGAGTATAACCAGCAGCATGGTCGTTTAATCCAACCAATCAGCGCGAAGAGGTGTCTATATATATAGGCTGTCATCACCTTGAAGCTTGCCTGGTTTTTCTACCCCGCTCTTGCGGATGCTTGTTGCCACTTCTTTGTGTACAATTTTGAGAGTTTTTTATATTACCTGACCTGCCCCTGTATGATCTCTGTGCCTGTTGTTTGCTGATTTGGACTTGTTTGACTGGATTTTATTGGTAACTGAATTGTGAAAAGTGAGTTGCCAGATCTAAGGCAAGTCTAAACAACCATATTTTCATTTACTTTTATCTTTATTTCCCTTTACTTTTTAATCTATTATTCTAGTAAAATATTCCCTTTCCCTAATAAACATTTACTAACTTAATGCTGTACATTATTGTCACAACAATGGATTTATTACAGCAGTGAATCAGGTGCTTTAGGGGCATTTGTCATGAATTATATACTAGTGCTTCGTAGGAAGGGGTTCACTTTATATATGGGTCAGTGAGAGATAAAGATGTTTGAGATGATACTTAAAAAAAATAGGGTGAGTAATTCTACATGCAAACTTCGTATCTTCACGCCCACAAGAGCACTTATACAAATAGATGAACTGTCATACTAGGTCATGTGTGGTGTGCAAAAACGAAAGTGTGGGTATTTGGACAAAGCTTTAGAGGAAATGTAGAATTACTCACCCTATGCAACACTAACAAGTGTAAAAATTGCAGATTTCAATAACAAGTGCAGCAATTTGCACCAAAACATTTTTATATTTTATTCACTTTTCATGAAGTTTTTTAAGAGTATAACCAGGAGCATGGTCATTTTATCCAACCAATCAGCGCGAAGAGGTGTCTGAAAACTCTAAATTGCTGCCTTATGCCGCAGCTTTCCAAGGCAAGAAGGCATCAAGGCATGTCCGAGGGTGCTTCTCAATTCTTATTTGTGCATCCTTGTTTGCATGAAGTGAAATTATATATTCTCTTTCCTTACTCTCTGTATAATGTTTATTAATTGTTATCAAATTATCAAGTGAATTAAAAACCCCAAATATTTAATAAAATAAAGTTAAGTACATACTTGAGTCAGAGTTCATATCCTTACTACATTAAAATAAAGACATTCTTTAAAATACATACATATTTCACGAGTTCGCATTAACATGTAATCGATAGGGAATGAGATAAAGCATATTTGGCGTGCTGTCCGAGGAGAGGGCTCCGAGCTCGGAATTTTAGCCCGAACCCAGAGTACTCCCCTCTCTTTAACTGTGATGAATGAATCTAGATGAGAGTGAGGTGATGGGGTGGAGGAGGGATGCTGCAAAAAATCTGTCACGGGACAGAAGTGAGGGACTGCCATTTATAGGCACCTCTTTGCACTGATTGGTTGGATCACATGACTATGCTCCTCCCAAACTTTGTTAAATAAACTTCATTAAATATACAGTCTGAAACAAGTGGACATTTACAATAATTTAATGATTGATAGCCAGATTTATGGTGTTTAATGACGTGACGATGTGAAGGGGGAGGAGATTTATATGTGCGTCTGGTTTAGCTGACATTAGCTTATCTTAGAGAACTATGTTACATTACGACACACATATTACATTATTACTCCGCTCACCAGTTTAATCTTAGCTGCTGTACTTTGCTATTTTGTTGTCCTGTGAGTTTTCTGTTTTCTTTATTTTTTATTGTAAAGCTGCTTTGAAACAATTAAACAAATGTGAAAAGCGTTATATAAATACAATTGACCTGACCTTAATGAATAAAATGGTAATGGTTTAAAAGGATCCTATTCTTTTCCCCCGGATAATATGTACTGGCTCACAGCATGGTGTCCACTACAAAACATAGTTTTGAGAAATGACTACATACTAATCTCAGTCTGAAACTTGTTTTGCATTTGTTCCTGTTCTAATTTGCATGGATCTTGGTTTACAATGCTGTTATGGGCCTGTGATGGTGACTTGTTTCTACACCATATTTTTTTACATTAATGTGGGCATGCCATCTTTGAGCTCCTTTGTGTAAGACCTCCGGTGAGCCACTTAAGCTGTAGTCGTATTGCGATTGACACAGGTGTACCGTTTTGACTGGCCAGTTTATTATGAGATCTAGAAAGGCCTGCATAATTTGTGTAGTTAGGGGTTGCCATAATAATTGGTATACAAACTCAGTAAAGCTCTACAAAACGATGTAGGAATCTGTAGTGTTTCAAACCTATCGTTTTTTGTTTCTTAAACTCATTTGTTCCTTTGCCATCATGGGTTGAAATTCCTCTTGGAAGAGGTTTAATGAGGTATACACGTGTTTATGAATGAAACAACATTGTAGACTTTTCATACAAGAAAGCAGCTCCACCTGCTGGGCCAAACTGCGAAATAAAGCATCAGATCTGTTTACATGAGGTTTTGAGTGGCTTAGAGCAGTGGTTTTCAATTCCAGTCCTCGGCCCCCCCTCCCAGAACATTTTAGATGTCTCCATATATAAAACACCTGATTCAGTTTATCAGCTCGTTAGTGTGTTAATTAAGGAGCCTGATAAGTGAAATCAGGTGTTTCATATAAGGAGACATCTAAATCATTCTGGGAGTGGGAGGGCCCAAGGACTGGAATTGAAAACCACTGGCTTAGAGCTTTTATGAAATAAGAGTGACCAGACATAGGATAAAACTGGCCATAGTTAAATAAAAATTGCATATACAATAACAATAAATACAAGGATAAAACAATAATCACCATAAGCAATTTTATTCTTGGTAAGTGTGGCAACTTTCTTAAATTGTTAAATTACAAATAAATGTAAAATAATTGATTTTGGCTGTGTGGTTCCTGTTACAATTACAAGAAATCAGCATTACTATTTAAAGTCATTAGCAAAATAAATCTAATAGTTGATTTTCCACAGTGAACATTTAACATTAGTCCATTCTGTACGCTGTTTCGGCACATGTGATATATGTAAGCAATAAGGTACGAGAGGCTGTGCTGTATCGTGAATAAGTAACGGCTGAAGGGCGTTGTTAGGCACGACGCGAAGCGGAGTGCCTGCAACCCCTTCAGCCGTTACTTATTCACGATACAGCACTTGCCTCGAGTACCTTATTGCTTTTATAAAACGGTTACCACACAATATTAAAGTAAAAACAAATATTAGTGCAACTTTCATGAAGTTAAATCAATAAAAGCATTCCTTCCGCTAGAAAAAATAGTCCCTGACTGCGAACAACAACATGAAAGCTCAAATAAAAACAACAAACTGTTCTCAGACTTTGTCTCATTATATGTTTATGTGTTGCTAAGGGTGTTGCTAAGGGCGGAGTGATATTAAATAGAACCGTTGGGTAAAGCGGTCATAGCAGTGTTTTATTGTGAATAAAGCACACCTGTTGACCAATCAGAATCAAGGATTGGAACTAGCCGTTTTATAATTAGATATGATAATTCCCTTTTGAGGTGCAGTTGTATTTACTTTAAGATATAAATGTATATAAAGAAAAATGTCTGGGTAACACTTTAGTATGGGGAACACTTATTAATTATGACTTTTGCCTCAGTAAACTCCCAATTTACTGCTAATTAATAGCTAATAAGGTAGTTATTGTAGATGTTAGGTTTAGGTATTGGATTGGGTTAAGGGATGTAAAATATGGTCATGCAGAAGAAAGCATTAATAAGCACTAATAAACAGCTAATATGTAAGCTAATAAGACACTAGTTAAAAGTGAGAATTGGTCCCTATACTAGAGTGTTACCAAATGTCTGATTATTTACAGGCATTGTAAAACTTTTATTCTCACAGACCATTGAAAGATCAGGGTTATTTCATCAAATACTCATTTTTGAATTGTTCCTAGAATAGGCTACATTAGCATTGTGTTGTTTAAAAATGAATATAAACTCTACCATCGATTAGATCCGCATCTCATACTTACTAAAATGTCCCTATATGTGATTTGTGAAATGTTATCGGCTATGGTTTTAAATTTGCATGATTTGACTTGATTTGGCAAACTGTCAGAATCCTGCCAGATCCTTGTTTGTATTTAGATCTAGTTTAGCATGGCAGGGTTCTGACAGTACACATGTTCTATGTGGGAGATGCGTGGTTTAAGTATTGGTTTATTCTGATCACGCATTTCTTGGGTCTTGTCACTTTTTCCCCGATCCCTTACTTGTAATGATTCCCAGGTGTATGCAATTTACTTTGTCCCTATTTATTGTCCTTGTGTTTGCTGTTCTGTGCACATTCGTTTTTCTGTTTTTTTTTCCCTGTTGTTTAATAAATTCCCTTTTTTGTCAATGTCTGCATTTGGGTTCGTGTCTTGTGTATAAATCCTGACACAAACTCTTAAAGGAATATTCCATTTTCTTAAAAGAAAAATCCAGATAATTTACTCACCACAATGTCATCCAAAATGTTGATGTCTTTCTTTGTTCAGTCGAGGAGAAATTATGTTTTTTGAGGAAAACATTGCAGGATTTTTCTCATTTTAATGGACTTTAATAGACACCAACAATTAATACTTAACTCAACACTTAACAGTTTTTTTAAACGGAGTTTCAACGGACTATAAACGATCCCAAACGAGGCATAAGGGTCTTATCTAGCAAAACGATTGTCATTTTTGACAAGAAAAATAACAAATATACACTTTTAAAGCACAACTTCTCGTCTAGATCCGGTCGTGATGCGCCAGCTGACCCCACGCAATACGTCATGATGTCAAGAGGTCACAGAAGATGAACGCGAAACTCTGCCCCAGTGTTTACAAGTGTCTTGAAAGAGGACCGTTCCTACATTGTTATATGTCAACTGATACTAATTAATGTCTTTGTGTCAGTTTATTGTTTACAATGGTCCGCAAATGTGCGTTTTATATATGTAACACGTGACCTCCCTACGTCACTACGCATTTACTCTAGGTCGCGTTGGACCGGATCTAGACGAAAAGTTGTGGTTTAAAAGAGCATATTTTTTATTTTTCTTGTCAAAAATGACAATCGTTTTGCTAGAGAAGACGCTTATGCCTCGTTTGGGATTGTTTATAGTCCTTTAAAACTCCGTTGAAAAAAACTGTTAAGTGTTGAGTTAAGTATTAAATGTTGGTGTCTATTAAAGTCCATTAAAATGAGAAAAATCCTGCAATGTTTTCTTCAAAAAACATAATTTCTTCTCGACTGAAAAAAGAAAGACATCAACATTTTGGATGACATGGTGGTGAGTAAATATCTTGATTTTTCTTTTAAGAAAATGGAATATTCCTTTAAATTAAATTTAACAGACAGATTTAGATGTTAAAGATTGTTAATGTGTCCTTTAAAATGTGACTGTTGAAAATACGAGCTTACTGTAGTGAGCATGGTTTCTGTTAAAATTAAAGTGATACTTTACCAAAAATGAAAATTCTGTCATCATTTACCCACTCTCATGTTGCAACCCTATATCACGAAATTGCGTGACTATTTCACGCATGGACCAGCGTGACAATGTCACGCTTTGCCGCGTTTGAGCGTGTGCATGTCACGCTTTCTGTTTGTGTCGCTGTCACGTATTGGTTACTCAACTTTTTTGTCCTATTTTCAAACCATTGTCGCTTCGGTTTAGGATTAGATTTGGTGCTTGTGTTATATGTCACTTTAAGTATTTGTCACTTTAAGTATTGGTTTATAAAATAAAAAGATACAATACTTATTCTTTTATATTTTCTAAACTTTAACCAATTGTCACCTGACGTTGGGGTTAGAGTTTGTTTAGGTAAGGGTGTCATTTTATGTAACTAAACCGAAGCGACAATGGTAAGAAATTAGGACAAAAAAGTTGAGTAACCAATACGTGACAGCGACACAAACAGAAAGCGTGACATGCACACGCTCAAACGCGGCAAAGCGTGACATTGTCGCGCTGGTCCATGCGTGAAGTAGTCGCGCAATTTCGTGATACTGGGTTGCATGTTGTTACAAACCTGTATACATTTTTTTGCTCTGAATAACGTGAAGGAAGAGATTTTGAGGAATGTTTGTAACCAAACTGTTCGTGAGCCCCATTTACTTCAGACCTATTCTTTTTTCCTACTGAGGAAGTGAAAGGGGCTCACAAACGATTTGCTTACAAGCATTCTTCAAAATCTCTTCCTTCATGTTCATCAGAACCTAGGAATGAGAAGTAAATGATGACAGAAGTTTCATGTTTCGGTGAACTATCCGTTAATGTATAAGAAATTTCTTTTTGTTCATGTGTCTTTAAAAATGTGACAAATATGAGCTTATTGTTAAGAGCATTTTTTGTTATTGCACATGTACAACATGTACAGGCCTAGTCTTGGATTAATCTAAACCCTATCCGGACAACCAAGTTTACTTCAATATTTTTCATGTAAATGTTAAAGGAACCGTATGTAGGAATGTGGTACGGCAATCACAAAACTTCTGGCTAAAACTGGTACTGCAATCATACAATTGGTGGCCAATACACAAAATGACAACATAAACATCAGTTGAGGGCTGCAGCTTCACTTTTTAAATGACAATATCCTGGCCGGACCCCTGTTGTGAGTGATATAAGTATTTGAAATGAAAATGATTTCTTAATGTCTAGTGACATATCAGGGCCATTTTATGATTAATTGATATACATTTCTTACATACTGTTCCTTTTATCATGACAAACTATATATTGTTGGAAAGATCTAAAAATTAAATTTTCGTATTTTAAAACCTTTTAGCAGCAATAATAATGCAGTGACTGTAATTTTTTTATTTGTGACAAGAGTATGCAGCAAACCTCATTTGTTTTGATAATTTTAAATAATACTATATTGCATTTGTTTTATTTATTACAATAAATATAAACAGCTATAATAATTTTTATCATTTAAAAATTTCATCTCCAGACACAAGTGTCTGCTTTTAAACAATACCAAAATCGTGGTAAATTATTAAGTAAATTAGCTTTTTTTGCGGGGGATCTGCTCATTTAGTTTTTTTCTGTAAGTTGCCCTAACAAAGTAAGTCTACATATGAAGAGTTTCATTGCCAAACGAGATAAATCCATTTTTAACATTTTTGTCAAAACATGTTTATTATTATGTTATGATGTTATTATTTTGTTTTATGGTGCTACTTAGCTGTATTTTTTAAGTTATGAAGGTTTAAATCAAAACAAACCAGCTGCAGTTGCATTAATATTAATTGGAATCACTGATCTATATAAATGACTGAATTGCGCATGACGTCACAACTGTGAAGCCACCGCGCCGCCATGTTGGTATACCCAAACATTCTATTAAATCAATGGACGCGATCAGATTTTGATGATAAAACATCACTTTACTAGTCTTCGTTTTTATATCTGAAGTTACCCGGTACATTATTACAACACAAACGTCCTAAGCATGTACATAGTTATTTACTGAAAGTTGTACATTTTAGTTTTTAATCAGTTATTATATATTCATCTTCATTACATTATCAGATCGGCAGACAGACCGCAGCATATTTAGTA
The DNA here is from genome assembly GCF_027580225.2 of Misgurnus anguillicaudatus. Lineage (NCBI taxonomy): Eukaryota > Metazoa > Chordata > Actinopteri > Cypriniformes > Cobitidae > Misgurnus > Misgurnus anguillicaudatus. Next base: position 31,530,260 of record NC_073347.2, on the reverse strand, counting down.
TTAATGACAAACGTGCTCATTCTGAAATCTAAATAAACAATCATACTTTGTACCGTATTTGCATGCAATAATTTGCTGGTTTTATGTTATCTAAACTTACAAGTTACCTAAACTTATTTAGAGAAATAACGCTGACCGTGTAGCTGAATGTCAAAAAAAAAACTTTATTTATACCCGTGTCATTAACAGAATGCAGCAGACACACTCACCTTAACGGTTTTTTATAAATCCATTTTACTGATTAAAGCATAAACATTGCAAATAACACCAGAATTAACAGTTAATTTACGTACACATATCCTAAAAGTAATCTTGCGTGACTGATTTAAAAAATGATTTATGGAAGTCAATGACGCTCTCTGCCGGTTGTGTATACCAAGATGGCGGCTCGAACTCTTGCGCTGGCTTCACCTCACGCTGTTACGTTAAGCGTTCTATGCGCAATCCAGTCATTTATATAGATCAGTGATTGGAATGCACAACCAAAAAACGAGATTTCTGAACAATTAAAAAAACGGTGGTTATCTCGTTTTGCAACGAAACTCTTCATATGGTGCATGATTGACGAACTTCCCCTTGGTGAACTTCTCTAAGACTGACAAGTTACTGACAGGTAACTGCAGTATGTTGAAACAAAAATAACTAAACAATGTGTCATGCCTGTAATTAGTGAGGAAATGAAAGGGTTAAACAGAAACTTATGTATGAAGTAAAAATGAAACTAAACGTTTTCATATAAACGAAACTTAAATTGTAACGTGCACCTGCAAAACTACTAAATCAAATTTGATAGAACTTGTGTTTTTGTATTTTAAATGGTGTTGGTGTGAAGGTTAAACAAAAATACTCTTTTGCTGACCCCAAAATATCTACTTTTGTGTTCAACAGAATAAAGAAACTCATGGTTTAACCTGATGTAAATTGGGATGTAATTATTATTGTATATGAAGTATCTTTTTTATTGTTGATGTTATTTAGGAATAAACAACACATGGGCATGTGATGCTCTGTTTAACTTGATAAAACAATGAATGGCCCTGAAAATGAATATGCAATGAAAACAGACAATCTTGGCTTGTTTTTTTATGTTGCTAGTAAACAAGCATGTGACAGTAATAAGTGCGTGTATAGGTTGAAATGCTGATCATACTTACATTAATGTAATTTTTATACACCACTTATAGGCTAGTGAAGAAATCACTAAAGTTTTGTATGTGTGGAATGCAACATCATTTCATCATTGCATACAATAACTTTATTGTGCTGCTGGTTTACATTCCTGCACAAACCTCCCATTATACCATGCTGAAATATAATACTCGTTAAACCAAAAGGTATGAGGAAAGCAGTGTGTTAATTATTAGTTGGCAAAACTTAATAAAACATGTAAAGCTATTTATTAACTATCACTCAGAATTGTTACTTAGTTTAACTTCTTACAGTTTTTCTCAGTTGCATTTGAGCATTTCTCTGATCAAAAACACATTTTTTAAACACTTTGTTTATCATTGATTATGTAATTTCATCAAAATACATTATACGGTTTCTGTTGAATAGTCTTACACTTCAAAACATTTAGGGGCGGTTTCCTGGAAAGGGAGACTAGTCCTAGATTAAAATAAATGTAAGAGCTGTCCAAACTAAAAACAACTTGCACTGACATATCTTTAAATACATCTGTGCCCTTTGTTTTGCCTCAAAATGCACACAAGTAATGTTTTAGTAAGGCATGCTTGTTAAAACTAGTTATATTTCCAAATTAACTAAGGCCTAGTGCTGGCTTAAGCTAATCCCTGTCTGGGAAACCACTCCTTAGGAATTAGTTAATCGAATAAGTCATGACAAATGGTTGACCTTTTTGTCATAATCTTTTTTCCATTTTATATTTTTGTAGACTTTTGTAAATGTGAATTGCTAAAGGTGAATGAAATTGTGAAGTGTTAGATGATAAGACATTTTAAGTGATTATTTGCTATATTGCACGGAAAGATATCTGTTGTAATGTGGACGAGAATCTGTCTGACAGCCTGGGACAATTAGATTTTTGTACATTATACAGTGAATCTTTCTAGTTTTGTTATTTTGTATTTGTACTATAAAATGATTTTTTGTAACTTTTTACAGAAAAAATAAAGGTGTACATTTTGTCCAATCTCTTGCAATCAATATTTTACCTGTACAAATAACTTTATATTGTTAAAATTGCATGCAATCATCATCTTTATCAAAACAGCTATAAAGTATACATTAGAAAATACTGACACATAAACACATTGTGTACTCTTGTTATATTGACAACATGGCTAAACATTTTTAATTGTCTTGTTCATGAACAAGGCCATGTTTGACTGACATGTTCACTTCACTGTAAAAAGTGTTTCTGTGCCTTAGTAGATTTAACAAAAATAAATTGAGTAAACTGTATTAAAAAATTTTAATTCTTGTTTTTTTTAATCAAAATATGAGTTAAAATAACATAAAAATTGGAAAAATTTGAGTAATTTTAAATTAACACATTATTTTGTAAATTCAACTTAATTGTATTATGTGTAATCCATTTAAATTTGTAAGAAAGAAATTAACTTAATAAATTTGTGTAAAAACTACATGATTTATTTTTGTAAACATAACTAACTAAGCTTTGGACTTGCAGATCCCAGCATGCTTTGCATGGGACTGCATTTGGAGAGTAACATTTGAATTGAAGCTTTTTTTGTTGTTTTTAACTAAAAAGAAAGACTTGTTAGTGTTTAATGTTCATTTATCTTCAATATTTGGAAGAGTTTCTGTTTCTTTTTTTTTGAGTTTTGTAGTTACCATTGTTCAGAAGACTGGTGTTACGCTTTACAGCTGCCCAAAATGAAACTGAGTGCGTTGATTGAATAAACGTTTCGTGCCCTCACCTTGCGGAATAAAAAACAACAACTAACCATAAATATATAACCTGTACCAAGAAAAGTAGGTTTATCTACCTGAGTAATACTAGTACAATTAGTTAATTCAACTCAATTTTATTGCATTCATATTAAGTAATGTTAGTGTGTTCAATATACTTAAAAAAGGTTGCAAGTTGACTCAACCTAAAACTTCCCATGCAGTCACTTACATCACTTTTTATATGTTAGATCTAGGTATTACTTTTTACAGTGTTACATAAAAATTTATTTTTGATAGATGACCTAAGGATTTTGAACAGGTTACAGGCTTTGCCAGAAAATACGTGATGTTGTTCAGTTGGTACAAATTATTCTGCGAAATGCATGCAATATTTTGCAGATTTTAAGAATGATTTGAGAAATGCTCCAAAGCATCTGGGAAAAACTGTAATAACTTGTTATAACACCATGAGCTTACTTCAATATTTTTTATGTAAATGTGAATCTATCACAACAAACTTTATATTGTTGGAAAGGTCTAAAGGTCTACCTAAATTAAATTTTCATGTTTTAAAACATTTTAGTAGTAAAAAATAATCCAGTGACTGTAATTTATTAATTTGTGACAAGACAAGAGTATGCAGCAAACCTCATTTGTTATGATAATTTTAAGTATAAAATAATACTACAACCCCAAATAAGAAAAAGTTGGGACACTGTAGAAATTGTGAGTAAAAAAGGAATGAAATAATTTACTAATCTCATAAACTTATATTTTATTTACAATAGAATATAAATAACATATCAAATGTTGAAAGTGAGACATTTTGAAATGTCATGCCATATATTGGCTCATTTTGGATTTCATGAGAGCTACACATTCCAAAAAAAGTTGAGACAGGTTCTGTAGCAATAAGAGGCCGGAAAAGTTAAATGTACATATAAGGAACAGCTGGAGGAGGACCAATGTGTAGGAATAGGAATGTTGTCCTATTCTTGTCTAAAACAGGCTTCTAGTTGCTCAACTATCTTTGGTCTTCTTTGTCGCATCTTCCTCTTTATGATGAGCCGAATGTTTTCTGTGGGTGACAGATCTGGGCTGCAGGCTGGCCATTTCAGTACTCAGATCCTTTCTACGCAATCTTGACGTTGTAATTGATGCAGTATGTGGTCTGGCATTGTCATGTTGGAAAATGCAAGATCTTCGCTGAAAGAGACGACGTCGAGACTGGGTAGGAATGGCAGCAAATGTTGCTCTAAAACTTGGATAAACCTTTCGGCATTGATGGTACCTTTCCAGATGTGTAAGCTCCCCATGCCACACCCACTCATGCAACCCCATACCATCAAAGATGCAGGTTTCTGAAATGAGCGATAATAACAACTTGGGATGTCCTTGTCCTCTTTAGTTCGGATGAAATGGCGTCCCAGTTTTCCAAAAAGAACTTAAAATTTTGATTCGTCTGCCCAGAGAAAACGCCTGTGCTTCTGGGTCATGTTTAGATATGGCTTCTTGTTTGACCTATAGAGTTTTAGCTGGCAACGACGAATGGCACGGTGGATTGTGTTCACTGACAATGTTTTCTGGAAGTATTCCAGAGCCCATGTTGTGATTTCCATTACAGTAGCATTCCTGTATGTGATGCAGTGCCGTCTAAGAGCCCGAAGATCACGGGCATCCAGTATGGTTTTCCAGCCTTGACCCTTACGCACAGAGATTGTTCCAGATTCTTTGAATCTTTTGATGATATTATACACTGTAGATGATGATAACTTCAAACTCTTTGCAATTTTTCTCTGAGAAACTCAGAAAACAGCATTGGGGGAATTGGTGATTTTCTGCCCATCTTGACTTTTGACACACACTGCCACTCTGACAGGCTTTTTTATACCCAATCATGTTGCCAATTGACCTAATAAGTTGCAAATTAGTCCTCAAGTTGTTCCTTATATGTACATTAAAATTTTCTGGCCTCTTATTGCTACCTGTCCCAACTTTTTTTGGAATGTGTAGCTCTCATGAAATCCAAAATGAGCCAATATTTGGCATGACATTTCAAAATGTCTCACTTAAAACATTTGATATGTTGTTTATATTCTATTGTAAATAAAATATAAGTTTATGAGATTAGTACATTATTCCATTCCTTTTTTACTCACAATTTCTACAGTGTCCCAACTTTTTCTGATTTGGGGTTGTATATTGCAATAAATATAAGCTTCTACCACAATTTTTTATCATGTCATAATTTACAGACACTTTTGTAAAAAACTTATTTGAAACAAGACCAAAATTAGGCTTCTAAACCAGTTACAGTATAAGATCTGTAGGGGTACATCACCTTTTCACCACCCACTCAAAAAAGGCTGTGCCAGGTAAAGGGTTAAATGATAAAGTTTACTTAACTTGATGCATAACTGAAAACTGCATATTTGTCATGCATTGATGACATGCACATCCTCATTGTAAAAAGAAACAGATAAACCTGTTTTCCAAACGCACACTCGATGAGATATAATGCACGTATATACAGTATAACTTGTTCTCTATATTTGTACTACACCGTACACACGCGCTCTCAATCTGTACTCTCTCTCTCTCTCTCATGTGAAATGGCAGAAGCAAGTATTTTATGGGCTGAGGAGCAGTTCAGATGCTCCATCTGTCTTGATCTACTCAAGGATCCAGTGACCATACCATGTGGACACAATTACTGTATGAGATGTATTGGATGCCACTGGGATCAGGATGAACAGAGAGGAGCTTACAGATGCCCACAGTGCAGGAAGAGCTTCGCTTCAAGACCTGTTTTATTTACAAATGTAGTGTTTGCTGAAATCGTGGAGAAGCTGAAGAAGATTACAAAGCAAACTGATGTGAGATGTGACGTCTGCGGTGACACGTGTGGGAATTGTCAACATCAAGATGAGAATTCAGTTAAAGGTAAGAAAGCAAATTTAATTTATTATACTGGAAAACTTCAGGGATGATTTATCATAAACACAGTAAGTTATGGAGGTTTTCTGTCTGACTGATAATGTATTTGAATGTTGTGCATGACAGATAAACCAGCTGTGGCAAAAATGACCAAGATTCAGGTATAAAGTTACATTTCACATGTTATAAATATATTTATATAATTTCTGTAAATTAACTTTTTGCTCTCCAGCAGGGTCATTTGGGGCAGATGCAAAAAAACCTTCAGCAGAAGATTCAACAGCGAGAGCAAGAACTTGAGAAGCTAAGAGAAGTTGTGGAGTCGCATAAGGTGAGTATTGAGAAGAAGGCAATAAGACTCATCTGTAAAATGATGGATTTGAATGATTTTTTTTCTCTGTGACCTGACAGCGTTCTGCACAGACAGCAGTGGAGAAGAATGAGAAGATCTTTACTGAACTCATCTCATGCATTGAGAGAAGTCGCGCTCAGGTGACACAGCTGATCAGAGATCAGGAAAAGACTGCTGTGAGTCAAGCTGAAGGTCTCTTGAAACAGCTGGAGCAGGAGATTGAAGATCTGAGGAGAAGAAAAACAGAGCTGGAAAAGCTTTCGCAAACTCACAATCAAACTCATGTCCTCCAGGTAACAGAACCCTCAAACGGTCCTCGTTTTTTGTACTGGCCCTTGGGGTCTTTATGACCCCAACATTTAAAGCATAATTGTAAGAAAAATATACATTTTCATTAATACAAATAATATATAATTTAATATAATGTAATCTACACAATAAAGCTGTGTTTTTGGAGATATGAAGTTTTGTACCCACTTTCCACTAAATTCCTCAACTACAGCATTAGCTTGCCTGAAAAATATTTTTTTTTTTATAAAATGTTCACATAAATTGTGATCTAAATTTGATTTAAATTGTTTTTAGATATTGATAGATGCTATGTGTTGAATTTGGCCATTTGTTATTTAGAAAAAAAACATAAAAGAATTAAAGTTTAGGAAATAAATCATTTCGACCAGCAAATGCCCAGAGAGACCTATTCATTTCACTGGATGTGGCCATGTGCTCAAATCACTACTTTAGTGATACATTTTGTGAATTTATGTTTATATAAGCATTAGAAAGCACATTAAAAATAAATATTATTTCCAATAGTAGAATTTTTTTGTAGTTGTTGATGCATTCTGAAATGTCTGTTTTTACAAAATGCCACAAAATTTGCGAAATTTGACTGAATGTGCCTGTTTGTGTGAGCATGTGTTTTCTGCATTGAATTTGTGCACAAGTAACAGGCTTTAATTTCTGTCTCAAAATATTTATATTTATGCTGGATTTACTGATATTTATTTTTTGACAAATGGAAAAAAATAAAAAAAATAAATTAGCATTTCCCATTCATTTTCAATTGGGGTCAAAAGGAACAGATCAATATATATTTTTTACATGCCTGTAAACAACCAAATCAAGTCCAGTATTTTTTGTGTATGTATAGATAGATTATTTAGGAAAAGTCACAAAAATGTATATCTCTGATATAAAGGGAACCTTTTTTAATGAATGAAATGTCGTTTTGGGTCATTTAGACCCCAAGGACAGTTTAAGGGTTAATAAGATGTTGTATTTGAAGGACATTTGCCTCATTAGTGAAGTTAAAAAAGATAGAAGTGTGTTTACTTTGTCACTAACCTTACATTTTTGTTATTAATTACATAAAACTAATGCCATTGAGAAACTAATAACCCAACCACCTAAAACATCCTGACATTGTGATAGCACTCATGTTTGTAAGATGTTTTGTAATGTAATTTGATCTTTTGTTTGTTTGTGTAGAGCTGCAAGTCTCTTTCTGTCTCTGGATCTTCAGAATTACCCAGAATCAATGTCAGTACTCTCCTCTCTTTTGATGATGTTGGCAAATCTCTTGATAAACTCCGAGACAAACTGCAGAGTTTCTGTAGAGAGGAAATCAAAATGATATCTAGTACAGGTACATTTGTTTATTCATTCAATATAGTTGGTGTAAATTAAATTGAATTATCTTGACATGGTGTTTACTAGTGATAGGAGTAATACGTTACAAAGTAACACGTTACTGTAATTCCACTACTTTTAGCAGTAACGAGCATGTAACAAAGTTTTTTTTTAAATCAAGTAACGTGATTACAATTACTGAAATTTAAATGAGTTTGTTACTCGCGTTACTCTATTTTGTAAAAAAATAGACAACATATCTGACGTCGCAGGACCGTGGTTGGCGGCGCAATGATCATTACACTTCATCATAGCTGACAGTGCATATAGAATGAACATGAAAAATCTAAACGGGACAACATACCTTTGTTTAAAAATTGTGCGCAAGTCATAATCCATCCGGTCTCATGTTTGTAAATTATCTTCGCCAAGCAATCCCAGCATGACATTAACTTGCATTTGTAGTCCACAAAAGTAATAAATCTGAGAAATGTTCATATATTAGATGTTTACATCGGCCTTCATGGAAGAGAACGATCCGCGATTGTTGTTTCCACTAAAATATTCACACTGCGGCGTACGCCCGTGTTAAAACTCCATAGTATGTGTGAGCTCGCTTTTAGTTTTAGTTTCAGTCTCTCCGTATCCGAAAAAACAATCCACTCGCTCTGTGTCCGTTGGACAAAACAATCCACATAGCCTACTCCGTTTTCTGATTAAATATCTTCCTTTAATCCTGTGTATCATTTAAATCCAAAAGAAAATATATACAAACAGTATATGACCAAAGAGCACAGTCCCTGCCGCAAGCTTCACAAGCTGTGTTCCAATTCAAGGGCTGCACCCTACTAAGCATGCGATAAAAGGTGAACACTCGGCCTTTCAAGGCGCCCAGAAGTTCGGGAAGAGAACTGAAATGAGACGGTCTAACCTTCGGAGGACCCATAATTTGCGTCACCTGCTGCACGCGCGCGCACCGCGCCTGTCAGCAGGACACAGCGGAGACGTTTCTAACTTATTAAAATAAATATGAAATCAGAAAAATGATAATTTATTTTAGAAAATATAACATGTTGACACAATTGTCTCCAAATTTTTAAAGAGACACTACACAATTTTAACACATTATATATTTTTGTAAACATGCAGAATATTTGTCTAAATGATCTAAATGATATACATAAATAAAGTAAGTTTACATATTAAGATAATTTCTAACAAAAATATTCAAAGGTTGAATCTAAAGCAAAATAGCCTCCTACAGTATGTGATATATTAGAGTCTTACGTGTAAAATAGCCCATCCATATCATTTTATTGTTTGACTGTTCAGTACTGTTCATATTTACATTTAAAAAGCAGACATAGAAGTAACTTAAAAGTTACTTTTCTTAGTAACTAATTACTTTTGATATACAGTAACTGGTAGAGTAATTCAGTTACTTTTAAAAGAAGTAACTAGTAACTGTAACTAATTACTAATTTTCAGTAACTTGCCCAACACTGGTGTTTACACAGCAGATGTCTGTGGTGTTTAACACACTTTAACAGGACACACTGCACGCTGTGTACGACTCACATCATAACTTTATTCTTCTCTTGACACATCACTCAACACAATTGCTCACTAGAGCCCCTAGTGGTGCAGTTCCACATTAATGTGTTATATAGCTCTTACTAAGAATTGAACAATAAATATTGTATGCTTCTTAACACAACACAACAATGTCTTTTTTGTTTTCATAGTGAAAAAATGCCAAATCGTTTCTGGTCCTGGGAATGAAATTCGAGAGGATTTTCTCAGATGTAAGTTCAAAACTTTTCAATAATAATGAAATTGAATCAATTCAAACAAACTTTATAGTTAATGTTTAAAGGGACTGTACGTAGGATTTTAAATGTTTTATTAATCAAAATCAATGTCTTTATTCATAAATATGTCCTTGTTGGTTGAGCTCTTCCAGTGATCTGACTTTTCTTTGTAAGCTTAGAATTTCTCCTCTTTACTTACATTGAACGGGTAAGTCCAAGGAGGCGTCCATATCATTCCGCCGTATTGATAAACTATAATAGCAGAAAGGGACAAAAAGTACTAGCCTACCAATGCGTTTCCACAACGCGTTTTCATTAAGAACAAGTGAACCAGCTGAAACGGACAAGGAGATCAGCGATTACATTACGGCTATTTGGAAAGGGGAGGCGCTAGAGAGCACTGTTCGTTGGAATGCAAAGTACAATTCCACCACTCAATGGGGGTAAATCCTACTTATTGCACCTTTAAAGCCCGGGTAAAGTCTGTTATTAAATGTGTTCTCAGTTTGTCACACCACAGAAAAATGTGTTGTTAAAGCAACACTATGTAGTTTTTTACCTTTAAAGGTGACATAGAATGGTTGAACGGAGTATTTATCCTTGTTCTGTGATGTGACATGTAGACAAAAAAAATTATTTTGGGTCTGTAATGTCTTAGAAGCTTCCTAAAAACCTCTCTCAGATAGCTCTATTAGGGTGGGGGATTTCAAACGGTTTTGCACCTATTTGGCTCCCCCTACTGGCTTAACTTGCAATCTCATTACTGATTGGCTGACTTTGCTGTCACTCAAAAAATGTAGCCAATTATTTTAAAGTGGATGGGCAGTTAGATGCCTATGATGTCATAAGCATCAGTTTTTCAGATTGGGCTGTTTTCTGACTGACATTTCTAAAAGAGGAATTTCTATGAGACTGAGATGTTAAGCATCTTTAGCACTTTTTGTATGTTTGTGAATGGTAGACTACCATTATTCAACAAAGACAAGCTAAAAATGGTTTTTCATTCTCTGTCCCCTTTAAATAATGTCTCTAAAATTATTTCAGTGATAGAACAACTTTTAATTGGACGAATTGTACTGTTGCTGCAACCTGAGCAGCCTCCTAGCTGCTACAAGCACACTCTGAAAGTGGCAGTGGAGGGTTGAGCACACAGCCCCGCCCTGCCCCTCCCCCTGCCTGCAGAAGAGTGTCTGATACCAGGCACTGTTGCACTTTTCAACCACATGGGGGAGCTGTAAGTCATTTTTACATGGAAACTACATAGTGTTGCTTTAACAACCCAGCCAAATTTGAATGATTAATAAAAAAAGTTATAAAATCTTGGAAAAATAGGCTGGATTCTGGATGCTGGGGGCGTGTTCACTCTCTGTTGAAACCACGCCCAATCACGGAAAAGCTGTCGTCTCTCAACTTTCAAAATTCAAATAATGCTACAACTTAAATAGATGCTTGTGATTGTGTAAGGGGTGGGTCATCAGGGCCATTGCAGGCATAGGCGAACTAGGCGGTCGCCTAGGGCGCCACCCGCTGCAGGGGACACCAAAGAACGCATATACATTTTAAATGCTGCTTGACTGACTTGAATAAGTGAAAAATGAGCACTGCAACAAAATAAAAGATAAACTCTAAATGCTGCGTGTTAATGGACAGCTTAAGAGTTTTTCAAGACCAACAATATATTTTTAATGATATTTAAAATGTAATAATATCAAGCAATTCACTTGTGATGATTTGCCATTAAAAAGAAGCACTAAACTATAGTAAACATACACTGTAAAAATACTTTGCTGCCTTAACATTTTTTGTTGAATCAACTCGGATTTACAAGTAATTTCAATTTACTTATTTATCTTGACTAGAGATGAGTTGTTATAGACGGTTTCAGCAGTAACAACAAAAACAAGCCGCTGTCGCGGTCTGCACGTAACTTCCGGTAAACTCCCCTAAGAATAAATAACAACAAAATTCTTTAAAAGTAGTTTATTTATAACAAGCAAAAAAACAACAACACACAGATTACATAGGAAACCAAAACATTTGTTATTTTCGACGAGGCATTTGTTCAAGAGATCAGTTTAGCAACTAGTCAGACCATTAAAAAAGTTCGGATCCAGACGTGTATCACGTGCGTCCGATGAAACCGTCTATAACTTATCAAATTAAGTTGACTTTTCTCAACTATATTTTCTAAGTCGCGACAACCCATCTCTGTTGACATGACTTGTAAATCTGAGTTGATTTAACAAAGTATTTTTTTACAGTGTATTTATTGTATTTTCACTATAATAACAATGATATTTTATTTGTAGTAAAACTATGGCCTACAACAATAATAATAGACAAAACATTTTTTTAACTGCTTTGTTGAATTTAATGCATTTAAGATATGAGTGCATGTAAAATTGTATGATCTTGTTTGGGAGCGTGCCAATAGGGGTTTCACCTGGGGCGTCAAAATGGCTAGAAACGGCCCTGGGGCCATACTCTGTGCCGACAGTGCGTCATTGAGACACAATTTCAGTCCCGCCCAAATCATCCTGAAATGTAGAAAAACTGTTCAAGGGTGTAACTCCACATTTCAGTACTACATAGTTCTTTGCTATGTGATTCAGCAATACATTTCTAACAACTATAATTACTAACATAAGTTATTAGTTATAACATGAGTTATTGAGTTTCTGAAATGTGATTGTATGTTTGTCTTTACCAGATTTCCGTCGGTTTACTCTGGATCTAAACACAGTAAATAAAAACTTTCGTCTGTCTGAAGGGAACAGAGCGATTACAGACACGGACACCACCTATAAATACCCCGAACATCCCGACAGATTTCATGGTTGGAAGCAAGTGTTGTGTAAAGAGAGCGTGAGCGATCACTGTTACTGTGAAGTTGAATTGACTCGGAGTAATGCCGTGTCTATATCAGTGTCATATAAGAGCATCAGTCGAAAGGGAATGGATGATGAATGCAGATTTGGATATAATGATCAGTCCTGGAGATTATTCTGCTCTCCTTCCAGATTCTCATTCTGTCATAATAAAAAAGTCACAGATCTTCCAGTAATAAGCAACTGTTGTAGAATAGGAGTGGATGTAGATCACAGCGCAGGCGTCTTGTCTTTCTACAATGTCTCTGATACAATGACACTCATTCACAGAGTCCAAACTACATTCACTAAACCTCTCTATCTAGGACTTGGATTAAGCATGAACTCAACCGTTAAACTGTGTTCATTAAACAGTTAAAAGATATATACTATTTTTGGCATAAAGATGCTAAATGTCCAAATATAAATATGAAAATATAATGAGTCTTATTTAAGTTCAGTGTTACGCAAACTTATAATAATTTCAGATACAGCATACAGATCATCATCATTGTGTGAAAATGAATTATTAATACTGAAAATGTATGTGGTTTTGACATCTTTTATTATTATTTGATGTAGCCTTCTGAATAAATAATGTAATAATATTACAATAAATGCACACAGCATTGTTAAAATTGTTTTATAGAATTATTATAAATGTTATATTTTATATTCTGACTTTTATATTCTGAAATTTTTCACATATCAAAGACTTTATTAAACTATCATTTACTGAATCTCATTATTTGTTATTATTACACCTCCCTCTAAAATCAAGCTAGATTCTGATTGGCCAGTCGCGGCATTATCTTTTCAGATAAACAATGACTCAAAACTAATAACACACAGTAACCCAGATGCTGCAAATCATTTTGACAGGTATAGTTTAATATTACAAAAAAAATGTTTTTATAACATACCCGGCATTATATTTACAATTGATTAAACCAAATAGTGTGTTCGTGACATGAACAGGTTTTCCTCAAGGAAGAGGAAACTGTCGACTGCGTGCTTACCATCAATTTTCAAAATATCTTGATAATTTATCATAATACTTGTAGTATTTGTTTTTCCTGCTAAGAAAGTTGGCAGCTATGTGCTTACCTTTGTTGATCAAAATTCTTATTTTGTGTTCATAAGAATAAAGAAACTCATACAGGTTTAGACCAACATAATGGTGAGTAAATGATGACAGAAGTGCACTATCACTTTAAGGTAACCTGCATTTGGGCATGAGCATGCAATAGTCAATGTTTCAAAGAACTGAACATTCAAAATATATACAGTAGATATACACTCACCTAAAGGATTATTAGGAACACCATACTAATACTGTTTGACCCCCTTTCAGCCTTCAGAACTGCCTTAATTCTACTTGGCATTGATTCAACAAGGTGCTGAAAGCATTCTTTAGAAATGTTGGCTCATATTGATAGGATAGCATTTTGAGATCTGGTGACTGTGGGGGCCATATTAGTATGGTGAACTCATTGTCATGTTCAAGAAACCAATTTGAAATGATTCGAGCTTTGTGACATGGTGCATTATCCTGCTGAAGCAACCATCAGAAGATGGGTACATGGTGGTCATAAAGGGATGGACATGGTCAGAAACAATGCTCAGGTAGGCCGTAGCATATAAACGATGCCCAATTGGCACTAAGGGGCCTAAAGTGTGCCAAGAAAACATCCCCCACACCATTACACCACCACCACCAGCATGCACAGTGGTAACAAGACATGATGGATCCATGTTCTCATTCTGTTTACGCCAAATTCAACAGAAATCGAGACTCATCAGACCAGGCAACATTTTTCCAGTCTTCAACTTTCCAGTTTTGGTGAGCTCGTGCAAATTGTAGTCTCTTTTTTCTGTTTGTAGTGGAGATGGGTGGTACCAGGTGGGGTCTTCCGCTGTTGTAGCCCATCCACCTCAAGGTTGTGTGTGTTGTGGCTTCACAAATGCTTTGCTGCATACCTCGCTTGTAATGAGTTTATTTCAGTCAAAGTTATTCAGTCAAATAAATAGCAAAAAATCGATACCACACTTCCGTAGTAGGAAAAACAAATACTATGAAAATCATTGGCTAGGCTACTGTCAACTGTATACTTACCATCATTTATCACAATACACAGTAAAAAGTGAAAAGTTGGATCACCTAAAAAACCTACATTTTTCACAAAGTATTTTCACTTAAAAATATAAGTAAAAAAAATTGGTGTTACCATTTGATAATCTCTAAAGAGGACATATCATGAAAATCTGACTTTTTCCATGTTTAAGTGCTATAATTGGGTCCCCAGGGCTTCTTTCCACCTAGAAAATGTGAAAAAGATCAACCCAGTAATTTAGTGTAGATAATGGTTTACCAAAATCATGTGAAAAATGTAGAAATTGAAATTTGGCCCCCCTTGTGATGTCAGAAAGGGATAATACTGCCTCTTAATCTGCACTATCCAACCACAGCACTGCCATTTATTGCAGAGATCAGCTAATTTGCATTTAAAAGGACATGCCACATTTTTAATTACACCTACAAAGTGGCAATTTTAACATGTTATAATAAATTATCTTTATGGTATTTTGAGCTAAAACTTTACATACCTACTCTGGAGACACCAACGATTTATTTTACATGCATAATCCACAATACATTGGGTATTATTTTTAAAGAATTAAACATTCATAGTATATAGAGTATAAAAAACATGAAAGTATGTATATTTAATAATAAGTCAAACAAGGGATACAACAAAATGAATTTACTTGACAAGCAGAATAAGATTGGGGGTATTTATATGAGGTTTCCACTGGAGGGCAGCAGAGTCCAGGTTTGCACTGTGTCATGTTTATTTCCTGTCCAGATCTTCTCTATTACACCGGCCTCATGCACTACACATGACCTCTTTCATGAATACAAATCACTAGTAAATGACACGTTTAATGTCTGTCTCTAGTTCCCACCACTCTGAGATGCCAGATTTCTGCCCTAAATCCTGCCCATAAAGTAGAGTTCACGTGGGAGAACAGACTTCATGTTTGTACAGTAGCACACATTGTATTTTTTCTTGTTTTTTAAAATATTGATGAAATAACTAGTTTCTGTGAGCTAGACTTTTCCTCTGGGAGCTTCAGGATGAATGAGCTGGATGAGCGATTGTGTGGAATCCTGATCCGATTCATCCATATCAAAATAAGAGTTGTGCTGGAGGGATATGGCGCCGTTTTCAGTCTATCGGCGTGCAGATCTATCACGACACCTTCTGTCCTGTATTTTATCTGTGAATCAGTGTGAGGTTGAACGGGTAAACTCCAACAGCGTGAACGAGCTATTACGCACATTGATTCAGCACACTGAGCAACTTAGCAAAATAAACAGAAAAAGTCTTTGTGAAGCCCACCGCTTCCTCATAGACATCCTCAGTTCATTTGAAATCACTCAAAGGTTGTAATTACAAACCTTTTTTGTGTGTGAGATAGATAGATGTGTAAAACTATGTATTTTCATGCCTTGTGAATCAGACAGGACATTCCTACGCTGCAAAAAATGATTTTCAAGAAAAAAAATTCTTAGTATTTTTGTCTTGTTTTCAGTAAAAGTATCTAGAAATTCTTAAATTAAGATGCTTTTGCTTGATGAGCAAAACGACCCAAGAAAATAAGTCTAGTTTTTAGACCAAAAATCAAATTTTAGTGATTTTGTGCATAAAACAAGCAAAAAAAAAAATCTGCAAATGGGGAACTCTTGAATTTAGTGTTTAAGAAAAATGTTTTTTGATTGTTTCTTGCACAAAATCACTTAAATTGGTATATATTTTGTCTAAAAACTAGACTTATTTTCTTGGGTCATTTTGGTCATCAAGAAAAAGCATCTTAATTTAAGCATTTCTAGATATTTTTACTGAAAACAAGACAAAAATACTAAGAATATTTTTCTTGAAAATCATTTTTTGCAGTGTACTACAGTACACTGTAAAAACAAAGCAGCATTTTGGTCAAATCAACATATATTTTTACGTTACTTTAACTTAGTTAAGCAATGTCAACTTGTTTTATAATTTATGTAAATTTTTCGCAGGTAAAAACTTCAAGTGCACCTATTTCATTGCTAAAAAGCAACGTTATTTTGTGTATTTGAAAACAATGTGTTCGCGTGGTTAATGGTTAAAAACACAAAATTTTCCACATTTGTCCCTGATTGGCCAGCTAATCTGTACGTTGTGATTGCCTGAATACCTATGACATCAGCCGGAAATGTGACGCTCCTTACCATGTTTGAAAGATTCGGTTGCTAACAGGAGTTAACTTACAGGCTATGTGCCTGAAGCGGGAGGAATTATGATAATGTCGGTCTTGTCTACATCACCAATCCCAGGAAGTAAACTGTTGCCTACAATCTGTGTGTTTGTTGTAGTCCAAGAAAAGAGATTTACGTTGGAGACGATAACTTGCGTCTTTTGCAGATCGTTAACATTTACTAATACACACTTACAAACCAACGGAAATGTAAAACCGTGAATCAGACGATAGGTGCTCTTTAAAGTAGTAGGTTGAATTGACTTGCAAAACAAAGTTGTTTTAACTTTTTTTACCATGACTGTATGTCTTAATATATGAGATTAAATTGTGAAAAAGTAAATAATATAAGTTATACTCTTTTTTACATTACAATTAAATTACCCAATTACTTTGGTAAAAGATTTTTATTAAGTTTTTCTTTTTTTTGGTCCTGTTATGCAGGCTTGTGCACAATTCAGAATTTCAGAATTGGCATCCATTCAATTCATGAATTGGAATTTGAATTGAATTGACTCCGCCCTACAGGAAGTTGAATTTGAATTGGAATTGGAATGACAGGAAGTGGAATTAAATTCATGGCAATTCAAAGAAATTCCACAAACAAAACAGAAAGAATCTCACTTACATTCAGTGTTAGGAAAGTTACTTTGGAAAATTGTTTGGAAACCATTTTAAATACTTGGTTAAAGTAAAACATTCTGGGAAATGAAATCATGTTCCATCGTGTTCCACAAAATAACAATTACAAAAAATCTAACTTAATTATTTGTTATGTGACTAGAGTTTTGAACATTAATTGCTGGGGGAAAACATTTTCTGTTAATGTAATCTGTACAAGTAGTTCAAACTAATATAATTTATAGTTTATGTAATGCAATCATATCTGACATATACTGAAAGCTTCATTTTTAACACTTTACTTACTGTTTAATATATATATGAATTTCTTTAAATTTCTATTGAATTGCAATTCTGCTTCCTTTAATTCAAATTCGAATTGTAATTCTAGATCCTGTTTTTGACATCAATTCAAATTCAATTCAAATTCAAGAATTGAATTGGAATTTAGGAGTCATTCTCAATTCAATTCTGAATTGTGCACAAGCCTGCTGTTATGGGAGTTTCTGTCTTATAGGCGTACTATTATTGACCCACCCTGTAAAAAAAGTTGGCTTAAAGGTGCAATGTGTACCTTTTAGAAAAATCTCTTGACAGAAATGCAATATAATATACAGAACTATATTATCAAGGGTGTATAAAGACCTTACAAAATGAATCATTATATTTTTATTACCTTAGAATGAGCCATTTTTATCTACATACACTGTGGGTCCCCTTACATGGAAGTCGCCATTTTGTGCCGCCATGTTTCTACAGAAGCCCCTTATGGACAAACTTTGTTTGATAAGTTGTCTCCAATGATGACATGTTTGTCGTGTGGCAGCTACCGTAGCTTCTCTATGCATTTCAAAAGCGAGGGGTGAGCCGTGGACGAGCTGGTTGCAACTCACAGTCTCGCCACTATATGCCGCTAAAATTTACACACTGCACCTTTAACTAAGTTTCCTGTAAGTTAATTCAACTTTAAAAAAAGTTATTGTCAACTATATGTTTAAGTTGAATGAACTCAAAATTTTATAGCAACCAGGTAACTTACCTTTTTAAGCTGAATCAACAAATCTTATTTTTTTACAGTGCACCCAATGTGTAAAATTATAAATAACTTAAATTGTTAAATGTCTTTGACCCAAACATATTTCTGAACATCTGTTGTACATTTTATTAGCACTGCCATAAAAATATTGTCGAAAAATGGTCCCACGCTGTCACTGGGGCATAACCTTTCAAAAACGTACAGCTTTGCACCTAAAAAGTTCATAGTCTTACATCAAAGGTATATTTGATACCAAATGTATTCATTTCTGTACCTAAAGGTTACAGGTAGGACCTCTTTAAAGGGCACTGCCCCAGTGACAACTTGGGACCATTTTTGGACCTTTCATTCTGATGTGCACGAGCATGTTCATTTTTTAAGCTTTAAAACTTTTAAACTTTTTTAAAAGTTTAAAATGCACTGCTTGCCAGACATAAACAACAAATAAACATACAGTTAATACAAAAAAAGTTAAAAAGTGACAAACCCAGCTGTTTTTATATTTGAGCCAACAATGGGTTAAAAGAACCCAGCATAGGTTAAATTAGCTACAACCATTTTTGACCCAATGCTGGTTTGAAAATAACCCAGAACCTTTTAGAGTTTATAAACGTCTCTGTGTTCATTTTAAGATTCATCTGAAGACATGACACAGACTGCAGTAAGCTTTAGCACAGGCATATCATCTTAACACACCTGCATAAAGCCCAGCATCTCTTTACCCATTAAAAAGTGCACAGCTGCTCCAAGTTACTTAAACCCTTCATTTAGAAATAACTATTAAAAAATGTGATTCATAGTGATTCAGTGTTGTTTCAGATGTAGACGTTCTCCAGAAGTAGTGAATGGGACCAGTCATTACCAAACACTCGTAAAACCACCTCAATGTAAATGAGGTATGGGCCCTTTTTAAAAAAAAGTCTTGCCATTTTATTCGAAAGCCAATATAAATTCCCAGCCGGCAATATAAGTGCCAGGGTGGGCTGTGTATGTGTGTGTTTGCTTGTTTAACTGTAGGCTTACTTATCTCTTTCCAAATACTGTAAAACGTTTAAAAATTCCACTTTTCAAGATGGTCCTCATTAGTACAAAAATATAATAATAACATCTTAATTTAAACAGTGCCAAAGATGCCAAAGTCTGGTGTGTTTCATGATGCCCATGATGCTAAAATGTTGCTACGGTCTATAAATCTGGATCCTGTGGACCCATATCAAGTGTCCAATGATATTGCAGTCCTATATAAGGATTAACTGCTTCCTTCAGTGTAGGTCTTTGGGATCATCAGTTTTATCATCCACCAGATGAAAATCATATGTCTGATTCCTCTGACTATCAAGTCTTTCCTCAACAAGCCGTCTTTTGAGGTATCATTCGTGTCTGTAGCACAAACAGCATGGAATGAAGTTGAATATTCAAGGTTAGGAGTTTGTCGGCGTAATTGCTCGTGAAGGAAGATGAATGCGTGTGTTACCTTATGCTTACGCCCAAAGTTTGTCATCAAGTGCAAATTAATTTCATGCCTTAACCAGTATAACAACCCTCAGCTGTCAAGCTTCTTAATCACACCACACATATTTTATGAAGAGACTGTGGCCGTCATAGCGCACATGGGTCAAATTTCAAACCCTTGAAGTTTTCCATAGGGAATAAATCACAGGATCTGGCAGATTAATTTAGTGTATTTTGGAAACCGTCAGATATATTACGGTGCTTCGACTGCTTCTGTTTTTACATGCGTCTGTGTGCCGTGGTGAATTTCACTTGGATGTTTTGAGTTCTCGTGACAAAATCCACTAACGGTATCAGATTTTTAAGACTATTTACATGGCCTCGAGTAATGTTGGCAAGTCAAGCCCTTTAAAACACTGAATGCATCAAATATCCATCCATTTAAATATATTTTCTCTTAGCTTTATGTCTTAGTCATTTTAGCCAGTGAACATAAAAATATATATATATTTGTGAACATATTGTTCCAGATAACACTTTTTTGCATGGGATGGGAACTTTAAAATATTTCAATCATAATAAAAATAGGAGCTCATTTTAGGATTTAGGAGTATGTAGACTTTTTCCTATACACTGAAAAAAATGATTCATTGAATTTAATCAATTTTTTTAAGGTAAGTGGTTGCAATCAATTTATTTAAGCTACATTTAAACAAAAGTTTTATATTTTACTTTGCTTTACTAATCTTTTTTGTTTAAATGTAGCTTAAATAAATTGATTGCAACCACTTACCTTAAAAAAATGATTAAATTCAATGAATAATTTTTTTCAGTGTACAATATATTTCTTAAACTAATTGTTAGTAGACAAGTGAGTTTTTAAGTAAAGTTGCTCTGCAGTGCCACACTGTGGCAGTAGGCGGTCATTACACTTTAACATTGAGTATCAAATTGATTTTTTTATTGAATCAATCACATTAAAAAAAATGGGGATAAAAGGAAAAAAAGAAAAATTAAATTAAAACATTAAAATGCTTACATACATTAATACATTTAACAGCAGATTATAAATAGATTTTAGGTATTGCTTAACTTCTGATAGCAAAATTTTTACATTTATGTATAAACTTTGCCAATAAAAGTGAGTCTCAAATT
This sequence comes from Misgurnus anguillicaudatus, assembly GCF_027580225.2. Taxonomy (NCBI): domain Eukaryota; kingdom Metazoa; phylum Chordata; class Actinopteri; order Cypriniformes; family Cobitidae; genus Misgurnus; species Misgurnus anguillicaudatus. The sequence continues at coordinate 31,509,221 of NC_073347.2, read as the reverse complement.
CATTTGTCTGTTTAGAAAATAGTAAATTACGTCTTTTTAACGTAATTTATCTTTATTTTTGTTAATTTATTTCCTAAATGATCTGTTTAACAGGGGGAAGTAGAAGAAAGATAAAATACATTTCAGTTTGTAGTTTTTACAAAATACAACAAAAATAAGTTTTAGCCTATTTATCTTTATAGTTTCTTCCAAGACTCTAAGGGGCAGTTAACGGGATTGGGTTATTTAAAGGACTTAGTTTTAGTTATATTAGGACATTTAGTTACAAAATAACAATACTGGTGTGCATTTTATAAGACAAGACAAGGGCCCTGATATATGTTAAGATATGTCAATGCAAGAGGTTTTAAAATTAAGGCAACTCAATCATGCATTTTAGTCTAAGATTACGATAAGACCTGTTCCGGGAACTGCCCCTAAAAGGGTTTTTATCAGCATCCAGTATAGAGATGCTAGGCATCTGATATTGATTTTACATCTGAGTGATCCTGGCACAAATTGGGGACCAGCTCTCATCTCTATACAACACCACATTATCTGTGTGGTCATTAATAGACAGTGTCTTAAAGACAGAAAGATGATGCCGTGATATGCACACTTTTCAAACGTTGTTCTTTTTGTTTCAGCATCATAGCAATCTCAACATACTGTAGAGACACTGGTGCGATTTTGGGCCAGGACCATCTGTTTGTAGGTAAGGATGGGGTTCATTCTCAGTCATGAGAGCATTTTAATGAACAAGGATTTATATACCCCATGCATACAATAAGAATGATGAATTTTTGTCTGATTTGTTGGACTGTAAATTTAAAATGTATCTGCAAATGTTTAAAATGTCAGTCATGCACTTAAAGCCACAAAACTCCAGTTTTGTTTACCTACGGATATTGAAAGGAAGTGCACAAGATTGTGTGAACCCAATATGGGCTTCAAGTTCCTGGCAATTTTGTAGCATTGTTCACCTGGTTATTAGGGAGGCCTTTCTGCTTTTCCTGGAATCCCATTTAAGTTATTGAGCCCCCCTTTGTGCCTGTTCAAATGACTTTTAAAACATCCTTTACAGAGACCTGCCTCTGACTGTTAGTTCACTTTGACATGTTAGCTACCAGCTCAAATGCAAACCAGACATGTTTGCACACCAAAGAATCGCAAATCCTACTTTCTGTCAAACCTTCATATTTTCTACATAAATGGCATATTTTAATGTGATGTTAAAAAAAGTAGCCAGTAAATAAATCATAAATTGTAACATAACAATTTCATAAATTATTTTTCCCAATAATATATTTAGAGATAAAATAAATTAAGTTTTTGTGTTGCAGAAGCTTTAAAAGATTCTCATTTACACAAACACATCGCTCCAATAAAGACACAGCTGCCTCTCCAGTGAATCATTAAAATAATTACAACTTTTAGTTTAAAACTCCTACAGCTAATGGATCATTATAAGGATTGTGAATCTGGGGGCACCTGAGAAAATTCAGAGTAAAGAACTTTCCAAAAAACGAGTGATGTTAGGAATCTTAGGAATTTAGGGAAACATTTAATCAAAGGTTTATTGCAGGGTGACAAATAATATTAGTATGGACAATATGATATTTGCAATATTTGTAATTCAGATCAATCCTAAACTGGATTACCTGTTAAATGTGTAGTTGGAGAGCGTCTCAATCACTTTTGTTTATAGCTGAATGGAGGCAGGGGAGGGACAGGAGGCGGTCCTCAAGGTAATGTAAGCCAGGTGCTGACATGACATATAGCAAATTTCAGTGCTGGGAAAAGAGGAATAGTGTAATGAGAAGCAGCCGCAGATTCCCATTCACAGCTGGCCTGACTTACACAACCTTACAGATGTGAAGAACCATATCAAATACTTAAGGCCACATTTGCACACAAAACGTATAATCCACTTGATTATGCAACCCAGGACCACCGGTCTCTTTAAAGAACGGCTTATCCCAAAATGAAAATTCTGTCGTTGTGTACTTTACTTTATCTCATTCAAAACCAGACAAAGATATTTTGCAGAATGTCCAGTAGATAAAAGAGGAAAATGTCAGGTTTGCTTTTTCATCACTCAGGAGATTTGATGCAGTTCTCATTTCATACAGAAATCTTCAATAATATTTACTTTTGACAGCAGATTTAGCAAATCTGAGCTCTGGGATGCAGGAGAACTAATAAAGGTTTTCATTTGCTTTCTGTTTAATCTCGGATGTCTTAGAGAAATAATTAAGATATTGAAGAAATCTCTATTTGTATTTTGTTTTTCTTTGTTTTTTTTGTTTTTTTCCCCTTTTCATTCATGCATTTTTCCAAAACTTTAACAAAATACTTTATGCAATCAAGGTTATAGCTTTTTCCCCAAAATTACCCTTCCCACCGAAATAATTAAACTAACAAAATAAAATACAATTAAAAGAACAACAAAAATAATAAAAATAGACAATTTGGAGAAAGAATATATATATAAAATACAAAGAATTTTTAGAACAACTAAAATTAAAAAGAACAACAAAAATAATAAAAATAGACAATTTGGAGAAAGAATATATATATAAAATAAAAATATTTTTTTATGATTATTTTTTATGATTATATATATATATATATATATATATATATATATATATATATATATATATATATATATATATATATATATATGTATATATAATCATAAAAAAATTATATACACATAATCATAAAAAATGAAAATAAATACTCTATAATTAATGATATAATTAAAGTGGTCTTTACATAATTATGAAACCAAACAATTTTAGTGATCACATTTAACCCATTTTCCACAAAGCTCTTTATAGACAGTTTCAGCAGTAACAACATAAACAAGGGGCTGTCGTGGTCCACACGTAACTTCCGGTAAACTCCGCTAAGAATAAATAACAACAAAGTTCTTTAAACGTAGTTTATTTATATAATAACCCAAAAAACAACACATAGGTTACCCAGGAAACCAAAACATTTGTTATTTTCAACGAGGCATTTGTTCAAGAGATCAGTTTAGCAACTAGACAGACCATAAAAAAAATGAAACCGGAAGTAAGGTTCGGATCCAGACGTGTATCGCGTCAGCGCACGTGCGTCCGATGAAACCATCTATAATAATCAGTTAAAGGTATTGCGGAGGATTTTCTTTTTCCGGGTGGACCATCAAGACCTACTTGTCCTCCTAGTTTTCAATCAGGATTGTTGCGCAATTGCATTTTTTAAAAAGTGAAGAAGGCGGTTCTTTTCTAAAATTCGAGAAAATCCTCCGCTACACCTTTAAGGGGGGAGAGTCTTCATCTTCTCAAAATATGTGATCATAGGTTGCCATGTCTCATAAAAGTTTTGGACAGATGTCATCATTAAATATTTCATTCTTTTCTAATTTTAAATATAAAACCAGGTCACACATCCACATTGAAGCTTTAGCTGGGACTGTTGATTTCCACACAATATTCTTCTCCTGGCTGTTTTTCTTTTTTTATAGAAATACATTTAAAATGTTATGAATCATATTTAAAAAAATAAAATAAACGATGTATAGACCCCTTCACGGTTCACGTCACAGGCTGTTCCCACTGTGCATGTCGGGGTCAGAAAAGTCATTACAGCAGATTCAGTTGCGTATTATTCGGTATCGTCAAAAATGCATACTTACGTCGTGGGCTGTGTGAAAATCGCACCAGGTCTTCCGTTAAGTTTCCGCGAGTCATGCAGAATCTCAAAAACAAAAAAATACAACATCTGCGTCTGCAAGCAATTAACGTGCAGACTGGGACAATGCAAAGATCAAAGAGGCTTGTGTTTGTAGTGCTCACTTCATTTGAGGTAAGTCATCATTTTTCAGCACTGTTAGATTAAATTATAAAGCCTAAATGGTATGAACAGTTCGACCCCGTGCTGCGCGCGCACCCGATAGTCATTCAATGTTTACAAACCTTGAAGGGGTCTATTGAATGACACCTGATGGACAAGAAAAATTGTTAAACCATTTTTTGGGGGAAAAGCTGCTCAACCAAATATTGAACTAAGAAGAGAGATGGCAAATAAGGGTGGCCGTGGATCTGATGTTGACAAATATTTATGTATAATACAGACATGAGGGTGTACAGTCATTTCTGCAATGGAATATTCTGTACTATATTAAAGGTTGGCATAAGCAAGAAGACAGAACATGCTTGCTTTATTTATGGGGCATTTGCCAAAAGTTTGCTATGCTATGAATTAAATATGAAATAAGAAGGAGTTAACAATGTAACCAATCAAATGTGTGTTAGTATATTATTTTCATTTCCAAACCCAAAGTTATACAGTATGTAAAAAACTCGGACCAAAATTCTGTCTAAAGCTGGTCAAATGTGACAGATGCCAAAATGTACAGGTTAAGTAACAAGCTCACATCCTTAAACAACACTACACAAATACAATTTAGGCTAATAAAAATAAATATTTACAAAACCGATTAAGATTGTTTGTGTTTCTCCAATCCTGTCATTATACAGATCACATTACTTTGCAATGTGACACTATGAATTATTTTACTATGGGATCATTGGACTAATAAAATGGGAAATAAAATTGACTGAGACCATAATTCCCTACAGTAGCTCACACGCATTGGTTTTAAAACTGCTTACTCTTCATCATAGGCCAGCTGCTATTGTGTATATTTGTAGATGGCTTCCTCTCTTTATATAGGACAATGATGGAATTAAATGCCATATTTGATACGGTGTTAAACAGCTTCAGCTTATCTATATCAAGATTTATTTCAGGCCCTTAGTACAGTCAATAAATCCTATATTCAGTTGATAACTTGTGACACTAAGGGCCCTATCATACGCCCAGTGGCGGCTCGTGACTGCACTTCCGAGGATGCGCTAATTCATAATAAGTGTTCGGATAGTCACGTGTGTGGTTCCCTTTTCCAAAATATGTTTCATGCGTGTGGAGAGATCCTGTGTGCATCACGTGTTTTGTCAAAATAAGTGCCTGCTGGAGATGCGTCAAAACCGTTTATGATAAAAGAGACGCTCGCGTTCCCTAAATACATGCAAGACACTCCCTTAATAGTAAACTCTGATTACGCATGAGATTGTGCGAATATCTGGCACATGCGAGCGTCTCCTTTCAAGTTCAAGTTTAAGTTCAAGGCAGCAGGCACTTATTTTGGCATGACACGTGATGCACACACGATCTCTCGCAGAACACATATTTTGAAATTACGAACCACACACATGACAATCTACATATATGTTGTGACGAACTTTGCATCGTGAGCTTCAAAAAAAGAAGTAACCACTCCACTGCATACGCCCAGCGCAATGCAGCACAAAGTGTGACACAAGTGTTTTTTGCTAGTCTCAGCCTGGCGCAGTTATCCTTTTCACATTTAGTGCCACACTGTTTAAATGGTCTGAAAACCAGGTGTATTGTTGGCGCGTTGTTATTTTGAAGCAACTAAAATAGACTACACTGTAAAAAAATTCCATAGAAATTGCAGCTGGGTTGCCGGTAATTTACCGTAGATTTACATTTATGTTATTTACTGGCAAGAGTTTGTTCAAAGTTAAATGAACATTAAACATTTACAAGTTTTTGTCTTTACAGAGTAAAACTAAAGAAGACAGCATCAGGCAAAGCATTATGGGAAACAAAATCTGAAGCAAAAAACAGAAAAAGGTTGATGATGATTTCTGGTTCCCAGAATGCTTTGCATGAGGCTGTTATTGTATAGTTTTATTCTGTAAAGATAAAGACTTGTTAACATTTAAAATTTATTTAACTTTGAACAAACTCTTGCCAGTAAATAACATAAATGTAAATCTACGGTAAATTACCGGCAACCCAGCTGCAATAACATTGAAATTTCTACGGATTTTTTTTACAGTGTATGTCATTGACCAACAAAAACCTGGTCTAAAGTCTAAAGTCAATGCCGCAATGTTGTTTTTGTCATTTAAGAGCGCGTTAGTAATATGCACCTATAACGCTGGGATGACAACACGCATTAGCTTATTACACACATAGATGCATAGCAGTGCACAAACATTTTTAAATAAGAAAAATTTAAGAATTACAATGTAAAAGATTAGTATTAGGAGACCGGGGCTGGTTGTCTCACGGGTTGGTTGTCACACTGCTTATTCCAGACACACTACATGGCACTGTGGTACAATTTTGATATCAATTTGTTAGCCTTTAATAGCTTACTCATTTGCACTTGAAATTTTGCTGAGCAGACACAAAACATTGATGTTAGGAGACAATTTTTTATTTTTATGGGTCAGAGTAAATTTTCATGTTGGTGTTGTTTTTGTGTTGAGATCTTGTAGGATATTAGTCATTCAAAAACAAAACACTCATTAAAAAGCTAAAAGTAGTAGCTTTATTTTGAGTCATCTTTTAGCGATCAAGTTAAAGCCGTGTGACAGCTAGCTTAGCATGTTTGTCAAGAAATCAGTTGGGGATGGTTGTCACATAGCTTGCGGGATTGGTTGTCACATAAGAATATTGGACATGTAGACCTTTTAAGACTGTTTGTGTGTTTTTGTTTGCTGTTAAAATCAAATAAATAAAGCATTAAATAAAGAGGTTTTAACACTAAAAATTATTTCATTTTATTTCTCAACACAGTAGACAATATGGGCTTTATGCCCAGCTGCACTACTTCCTGAACTTCGGCCAGCTTCTTGTTTCCTGTCTGCCATTGTTGGACGGACGGATTAATCCAGGTGTGCCTGACCTCAGTAGTCACAACAACAATAATCAGACACACCTGGATTAATCAGTTTGTCCAATAATGGCAGACAGGAAACAAGGTGCTGGCTGAAGTTCATAGTGCAGCTGGGCATAAAGCCTATTCAAGTTACTGATCACCCACTTTAATCCCATTTTTTAAACATAAGGGGCATTAATAACAACTATCATAGGGGTGGATTCATATTAAAACTTATTTGCAGTTTCTATCTTAAAAAACAAAAAAATTACACATTATCTTTTCAGATCCCAATTTATCATTGAAATCCTATTGAATCACTATAGGGACAACCAACCCCATACCCTGTGACAACCAACCCCGTGATGGGGTTGGTTGTCACATTGTGTCAGAGTGTCTTTGATGGTTAATTACTTCCTGTTACAATACATTCTAAAAGTAAAAAGTATACACATTTAAAGCAAAGACCCCAACGTTTCATTTCATGTAGGAATTACTGCTCAAAGATTTTTTGAAGATGAGCAATTCATGCATGAATAAAAATTGTGACAACCAACCCCGGTCTCCCCTAAGTCTCTTGGACATAAATGAGGACCAATTAGACAAGACATTAGAAGGTGTAAAGATCTGTTTCACCTGTAGCCTGGTAAGTATTTAAATGTTTTCCTTTAAACGAATGCAAATATTGCATCTATTTTTAAATATTTTTTTTTGGGGGGGGGGGGGGTGCACCGGTTGACAATCGGCAACCGGACGTTTTTTGTATTTTTTCGGCCGATTTTTTCGGAAGTGCACCTGCGTGCAAAGACTACATTTTTATAATTCGCAAACAAGTCTTTTGTGTAAAAGCATTTCGAAATATGTGCGCACACAGTAAAATCCCCAGTGTTAAATTAACACTGCTCGGTGTTTATATAATCCACACCAAGATTGGTGTTAAAAAAACACTAAATCAGTGTTAAAGTTAATAAGATAATGAAGTGATTGAGTCATTAATAGTGAACACCTGCTGGTCATTCCGTGTCAACTAAATTTTGGAATTGTTTCTGTCTTAAAATTTTTATTTTGTTGACTCTTTTTCTGGAGAAAGTAATACTAAAATGAGGAAGAAAGCCAAATTATTAAATGCAATAGATGAAATCACCATAGTTAAATAAACACTATCATCATCTCTGTTTGAAAACTAAAATTACAAATTGCTTGCAGAGTTACATGGATGATTAGTTTAACTTCTAAAGAACTGCTGTAAATCTGGTTAATAAAGTAAGTCACCATTGCTCCGATTAGTGTTTCCTTTAGTTGGGTACTTTGGTCTTGAAGAGTAGTGTTAGTTTTCTTCTGCTAATTGTGGCAGTGTGGTTATAAAACACATCTGTTAAAGCAGAGGAAGATGAGAGAAATGAAGTCTATAACTGTTACTATGTTAATTAGTATGAAAGCATGAGTCTTGGGAATCAATGATATCATAAGAAAGTAATTAACTGAATATACGGGTGTTTTCACACCTTGTTCGTTTGAGCCCTCCAAACGCTCTCAGAGCAGTTCAGGGTGTATATGTGCACAAACCAAGTGATCTCAGACCCCCCTAAAAGGACCCAAAAGCAACCGAACTCAGACCACTTCTGGAGGTGGTCTGAGTACGGTTCGCTTTTGTGTTCTTTTGTGGTTTGATTTCTTTTGTGGTCCAATGTGAAAGCAATGAGGTCCGGGTCCACGTGTGGTTTTGACATCAAATCAACTGCTGCACAGAAAGCTGGGGTCTGAGTTCTTATGAAGTTGTGATGTGAACAAGAAAGGGTCTGAGATCACTTCAGTTCTGAAGAGGACCAAAAAAAGAACTGGGTCCTCTTTTGAGTCCACTATATTGTGAACACCAAAAGGACTGAGGTCACATTCGGCTAGTCCCTTTTCTGGTTCACTTTAAGTGAACTGGGTTTGGTTCTTTTAAAATGAACTATATGTGAAAACACCCTAAGTGTTTAATTTATGTTCTGCCAACCCTGTGAGGCTACCATGAAATCCAACAGTGCTGTAAAAGTCCACATACCCTGAAGAGTTAAATACTGTTTACCCAAATCTAATCTGTGGTGTAAGTCAGACACACTGAGACATCAACAATCAGCCTATAAAACACAATCATGGTGACAATCAACAACAAAGCTTCATGCCGCAATGCATGCTGGGTACACTCTAAAAAATGCTGGGTTGTTTTTAACCCAGGGCTGGGTCACTATTGGACAGAACACACTGCTGGGTTAAAATGACCCAACTGCTGGGTTATTTTAACCCAACTGCTGGGTTGTTTCAAGATGGTTGATTGACAATAACCCAGCAATTGGGTTAAAACAACCCAGCAGTTGGGTCATTTTAACCCGGCAGTGTGTTCTGTCCAATAGTGACCCAGCCCTGGGTTAAAAACAACCCAGCAATTTTTAAAGTGTACCAGGATTGTAGAAAACTCATTCATAAATCCCATCATGCATTGCAACATGACAAAAATTTAGCAACTTTCTTACCATTAACTGTCACCATTGTTGAGATTTGTATCAGAAATCATCAAGTCGCTCTTAAACAAAAAACAACAACAACAAAAAAAAACACACTAAAGAATTACAGCAGTTTCATTTAATACAATGTCATTTGCATAGAGCTTTTTTATATGCCTGTTTGTTCATAATTAATTTGTGATCAAATGTTTCAATGATTTGTAGAGTAGAATATAATAAAATTAAACTTTCTGGTCTGGAAGGTTTTTCCTCTACATGAAGCAATGAACAAGTGGTCTTACTAAAACATTGTTGCATTGTTGCTAAAGAGGAGAGTTAGATCAGAGAAGATCAAGGGACAAATGCCTAACTAAAGGAAACACTAATCACAGTAATGGTGACTTCAAATGAACTCATAACAAACACAAACTTAAGATTTAATGTGCTACATTTTGTAATAAATATCTATTTGACTTGTGAGACATCACGTCAGAAAGAAGATTTGTCTACTAAATCACGCGTGTGGATACTGGAATAGTTGAGCACTTGTATTTTGTTCTGACAGCTGTTTAGAAGTTAAACTTCTTCATTTAGAAAATAACTCAAGTTGTTATTGTGTTTTTCAAACAGAGATGATGATAGAGAGGCAAATGTGAAAGATTGCAGCTTTTGGAGGCATACACCTAACAGTATTCATCTATTGCATTTGGTAGTTTGTCTTTCTTTATTGTTTTAGTATTTTCTCCAGAAAACGAGTCATCAAAATAAAAATTTAGAGACAGGAAAATGTCCAAAATGTAATTGATTTGAATGACCAGCAGGTGTTCACCATTAATGTCTTAATCATCACTTCATTATCTCATTAACTTTAACACTGATTCAGAGTTATATTTTTAACACCAGTCTTTTTTAACACCGATCTTGGTGTGGATTATATAAACACCAAATAGTGTTGATTTAACACTGGTAGAGTTAATTTAACACTGGAGATTTTCCTGTGCAGGACATTAAGATTGCAAGCTGCAATGTCTGTAAAGGACAAGTTAATCGCGGAGATTAACAACAGTACATTTGCAGGGCTCTCAAGTCTCACGCATTCACTGTTAGAGATACACGCATTTCAGTCAGTTTACACACTCACACCTTATATTTTTAAGAGACTGATAACTTTTCCTGCTATATACAATTAATGGACGAGGTGCAGGGAAGTTATCTGTCGAGTTTAGCTGTCTCGAGTTTTTCTCGCGCTCCTCTGATGTCAATCACGTGGATGTGCGGCGCGTGCACGCACAGAGTGAAAGTTAGACGAGCAAGATCCGATAAATGCGGTAAATAATGCAGGTTTCTTGAATATAGCAAATTTTATAAAAAAACTCTCCAACTGCTTTGCAATCAAAAGCTTTAGCTTACCTGAAACTAACGTAGAGGCTTCCTGAAATTAATGAAAGGACCAGAGATGTATTTCATTATTATTGCCATGTAGTACTGAACATGTAACCTTATCTCTCTTAAACACAGCTTAAAATACACGCTGATGGCAAGTGCTGCAATCCTTCTGTATATAATACAAATTTCATTTTAATTTTGATACATTTGTATTTTTTAATATGTAGAGCAATTTATTTAATTTGGATCAATTTGTTTGTCTTTTATCAGACTTACCAATTGTTATAATCTATATTTGTGCTGGTCAGTTATGAATAATAGGTAACATTGAATTGCTAGCAAAAACTTGAGAATTTGGTGGGGCAGAGGGGCTCCTCCCCTAACAGATGTTATCTCACTCCAAACTTTTAAATAAAACCTGAGAGCCCTGCATTCACCACAACAAACTTGGTCAGACATTTAAGTTCATCACCTGATAGAACACAATAAGTATCAAAAGTCTGTTGATAATGCAAAACAGGCAAGACCATCAACCTTCACTCAACCATTCATGTCATGGTCTCATTTAACCACTTATGTTTGTGTTGAATGTAGCCTACTGCACAGTTACTGCTGTTAATTTTAGATGGTTACAGTTATTGTTTTCAATAGCCAAACCAAGTTTAGCCTGTTAAATACCAAATAAACATTGTTTATGTATACTTTCATTCTTTCTTGTTTGTTGCTTGATAAGAAAATAAAACGGAAATCGGATCGGAATCGGCCAATTTGCTTGTTAAGAAAATCGGAATAAAAACCGGCCATGAAAAATCAAGATCGTGCATCCCTAGTTTTTTTAAATGCTATTTATTGTATATGATGACTTTGTACCTCTGAATTACCCTTTAATAGGATTAAATACAGTTATTAGTGTTTCGTTCTTACATAGTTTGCATGCATTGACTAGAACACTATGTTTCTCTTTTAATGAATTCAAAGTCTCTGTTTCATCTCTGCATTTTTTATCTTCCATCTCAAGTTCCTGTTTTTTTGATCAGGAAGTTTGTGTGTCATATAGATTGACAGACTCATTAGAATCTGATTATTGCATGCATTCTTCCACAAGACCTCCAGTAGAGAAGCTACAGGCTCTTTCTGACCCCGCTCATGCACCCTACAGGAGAAGATCTATAAACCTTAAATGTTTGGTTACACGTCTGCAAGGCGAGTCATTTCAGGTTGAAACTAAATTCAGATTTCAAGATTCCTAACGTTCAATTCCGAACATGTTTAGACATCAGTTAATGAACTCCATGGGCCAAAAGGCAGGGAAGCGTATAAAAGGATTAGATCTCTGTGGCAATTATGAGACCATTGTGTTTGTGGATTGTTTTTGTTTCCAAGTGCTTCTGGCACAATTGGGTTCAAAGGCCACTGTATTGAAAACAGATCTTGTAAAGAGAGCAGAATCAGAATTAAATTTATTCGTCAAAGTGTGCAAAACACACGAGAGGATATTATGGTATCCAGGAGCTTACGAACAGTATACATAAACACAAGAAGTAGACAAAAATATTAAATATATAGGATTAAAAAATAAAAAGTATGCAATATACATCAAGATGTAAGCAGGGAATACTAATAAAGGCTGCTTAGAACAATAAAAGACACAATGATGGTTTAAAATCAGTGTTTGATAAGCCCTGCAAAGTTGACTCTTACTGTGGGTTCACACCAGATTCGAGTTCAACAATTTGCGCAAGTAGATTACATACAAAGTCAATGCAAAGACGTGATCAGATGCGTCCTCGTGTTGGGTGATGCGAATGACACGATATGGGCGGTGCGTTTGCTGAGAAAACACACGCTATTTGCCTCAAACGCGCCTTCACCCAAGTTGAAAATATTCAACTCGAGCAAAAAATTTGCATGACACAAAGTTAAATCCATGAAGTTAAATCCCGCGAGTAATTTAGAGCGAGTAACGCGATGCCCCGCATTTGGTGTGTATGTAGTATTACACTGCGTTCACACCAGCCACGGTACACTGTAAAAAATACTTTGCTGCCTTAAAATTCTTTGTTGAATCAACTAGGATTTACAAGTCATTTCAACTTACTATTATTTATCTTGACTAGAGATGAATTGTTATAACTACAAGTGAGTTGTTATAACTTATAAAATTAAGTTGACTTTTCTCAACTATATTTTATAAGTTGTGACAACTCATCTCTGTTGGCATGACTTGTAAATCTGAGTTGATTTAAAAAAAATTTAAAGCAGCAAAGTATTTTTTACAGTGTAGAGGCGTCAAGCGCGAGTGATGTCAATGTTAAGTCAATGTGAAGACGTGTTGCCACGGGAAACACGCGAGTTGGAAAATTTTTACTTTGGCGGAAAAACGCACCGCATTAAAGGAATAGTCTACTCATTTTCAATATTAAAATATGTTATTACCTTAACTAAGAATTGTTGATACATCCCTCTATCATCTGTGTGCGTGCACGTAAGCGCTGGAGCGCGCTGCGACACTTCGATAGCATTTAGCTTAGCCCCATTCATTCAATGGTACCATTTAGAGATAAAGTTAGAAGTGACCAAACACATCAACGTTTTTCCTATTTAAGACGAGTAGTTATACGAGCAAGTTTGGTGGTACAAAATAAAACGTAGCGCTTTTCTAAGCGGATTTAAAAGAGGAGCTACATTTTATGGTGTAATAGCACTTTTGGGAGTACTTCGACTCGGCGCAGTAACACCCTCCCTCTCCCATTATGAGAGGGAGAAGGGGAGCGGACTTTTCAGGCGAGTCACAGAAGCCCCTCCCATGATGCGAATTTCCGCGTGATTGTCTCGATGCGTAGAATTTCACGCGCAGCTTTCACAAAATGTTCAAGCGTCCAACTACGCGCGGTAGGTGCGAATTTGACCCCTCAAATGTGTTATACCAGCGTTCGACACATGCATATAATGACAAATTGCAAAAACTCTCTCGGCACGTGTACGTGTCAAAAAGTGTGCATACTATTTTAATGATGATATTTGCATCATGCACCTTGTACGCTGACCCTCATGTACATGTAAAAAGCAAAGTATAAAAGTATAAAAAGAGATGTTTGTACACCCAAAAATGTTTGTATCCAAACTGATCAGGAACACCATTCACTTCCATAAAATAATTTTCCTACTATGGTGCTTCTGATTGGTTCAGTAATTGTAAATGTAAATATCATTATAGCTGTTTAAATCAGTGGTTTTCAAACTGGGGGCCGGGGCCCCCAGGGGGGCCGCGAGATGGTGCCAGGGGGGCCCCAGTTTTATGACATTTTATGAAATAATTTATCATGAATTCTGTGTAATTAAACCTAAAAAATAAGGCTATACCAAAAGCACTACTTTTTTGTATAATTTTTTTTTTTTTTATTAAATGTTGAGTTTTAGAACAGTTTTTTCTCACAAATTTTCTTTGTGGGGCCACGAAGGAAATCACCGTACACAAGGGGGGCCGCACGCTGAAAAAATTTGGTAACCACTGGTTTAGAGAATGTTTTGGTTCTTGTGCATGTAGATTAACAATCAAATCTAAAGTGTGTATAATGTTTCTTTTGTTCTAGCTTAATATATAGAGTTTCAAATAAATGCCATTTAATGTTAAATGTCTCCTTTGTACCACGGTGAGCACACATTTAAGAATGAGAGATCTAATATTCGCCCAACGTAATATATCTCCAGCCGGTTGAAATACAGACGTGATGCTGCGGGTTTGTGTTAATGATGATAAATGAACACTGGGTGTGTGTGGTGCTTATTGATACAGTCTGGGTTCAGTCCTCCGAGCCAAAGAAATCTGGCCAGACACTTCAAGAAAAGGCTTTATGAAATATAGTATGGGTGTGCAAATATTGTTTTAAGTACAGTAAACCCCTTTCTTTCTACAGATCCCTGTTTCTTACACATTTTTATAACTTTCAGGCCAAGATAGATGATTTACAATGGTAGCCATCTCACAGCATGTTTCACATCAGCCGTGAAAATAAAATAGAAAGGTAAAACAACACAGAGCTTTTCTTTTGATACAAGCTCTTCAGCCGTTAAGAGTTTATGCGTTGCAGACATTCATGTAGAAAATTTAGTACAGCATTTGTACATGCATGTGTGCTTGTGTGTTAAGCCCCAAACATGGTACATAGTCTGTTTTGGCCTGTAAAAGATCAGTAACACAATGTCATTTAATTCATACAAACACTTGCTTTTTACATTTATGAAGATTGTTTGGCACATCTTGATACTTTATCTGTAGACAAATGTCAGTACTTGACACAACAGGAACGGATGTTATTCTTGGTAAAACTGTTAAGATGCCACTTGACTTAATGGAGAGGAAAGATGGTGGCCAGAAGGTAAAATGTTAAGATTAAAAAGTATGTTTTTATAACCTCTCTGTATTACTGATGGCCAGAGAACACACAGTATTGGCGCTGTGATAACTGTTATGGATAATTACATATAATGTTTGTGATTTATTACACTCTTTGACATTTGTGATTTATTACTGTTGGATTTCATGTATCAACACCTGATGCCCAGGAGTCTTTATGCTGTTTGCTATTCTTTAAATGATTGCATTTCTCATCTTCAGAAGATCACCCTACTGTCCTGATATATACTCCCTGTCACTACTTAATTCAATGCCAAACATATGTGACCCTGGACCACAAAACCAGTCATATGGGCCTTTTTTTAAATTGATTGCTTTCTATTGATGTATGGTTTGGAAGATATTTGGTCGAGATACAACTATTTGAAAATCTGGAATCTGTGGGTGCAAAAAAATCACCTTTAAAGTTGTCCAAATGAAGTCCTTAGCAACACACATTTGATATTTTTATGGTAGGAAATTTACAAAATATATTCATGAAAAATGATCTTTATCCTACACTGTACTGTAAAAATACTTTGCTGCCTTAAAATTTTTTGTTGAATCAACTGGGATTTACAAGTCATTTCAACTTACGATTATTTATCTTGACTAGAGATGAGTTGTTATAACTACAGGTGAGTTGTTATAACTTATAAAATGAAGTTGACTTTTCTCAACTACATTTTATAAGTTGTGACAACTCATCTCTGTTGACATGACTTGTAAATCTAAGTTGATTTAACAAAACATTTTAAGGCAGCAAAGTATTTTTTACAGTGTAGTAATTTTTGGCATAAAAATTATAATTTTGTTTTTATATATTTTTATCTTATTTTAGGGGTTTTATGTAAGATGTAAAGGCATGACAATATAATAAAAAAAGCAACATAAAGTTAAAACAACCTGGTTTGCAAGTCAATTCAACCTACTATTTTAAAGTTTGACTTGCGATAAGTTGACATAACTTTTTGAAATTATATATATATATATATATATATATATATATATATATATATATATATATATATATATATATACTTATCAAATTCAGTTAAACATGTTGATTTGATATACTTTTTTACAGTGATATTTATTATAAAAAATTAAAGTCCGATAGTCAAAGAAAAAGCATTTTATTCTACACATCCTCATGCCCATGTCGTCAATATTTGACGCACTTGACCATGCGTCAATATGTTACGCGGAGGGTATACCTTTCGCGTCATTTTTTGACGAACTGGGGACTTCAATACTATTATGTCCGTTGCATTCTCTTTCCTATTTTCTTACCATTTTCGCGTCGGTTTAGGGTTAGATTACACAAATTACACAGTGTACGCGAAATTAAACAGTTTAAACAGTTGTCACCTGGCGTTGGGGTTAGATTTAGGTACGACAGTTGTCACCTGGCGTTGGGGTTAGAGTTAGGTTTGGGTAGGGATGTCATTATGTAAATCTGGCCCTAAGCCGACGCGAAAATGGTAAGAAAATAGGAAAGAGAATGCAACGGACGTAATAGTATTGAAGTCCCCAGTTCGTCAAAAAATGACGCGAAAGGTATACCCTCCGCGTAACATATTGACGCATGGTCAAGTGCGTCAAATATTGTTGTTTTATTATATTATATTTTATTTAACGAGGACAATACAATTTGCAATAATACTATATATTCTAGTCTATGTACTGTATATTTAATCATCTTCTGTGGTTTCTTCTTTCATGTAAAGTTGCATTGAAACAATGCAACATTGTAAAACAGTGCTAAAAGTAAAATTAAACTTAAAGGAAAACACCACCGTTTTTCAATATTTTAATACGTTCTTACTTCAACTTAGACAAATTAATACATACCTATCTTTTTTCAATGCGTGCACTTTTAATCTTTTTACAGCGCCTCGTGAATGTTTTAGCATTTAGCTTAGCCCCATTCATTCCTATGGCTCCAAACAGGGATGAATTTTGAAGCCGCAAAACACTTTCCATACTTTCCATAACGTTTCCCCATTTAAAGACCGTTACATGAGTAGTTACACGAGTAAATATGATGGCACAAAATAAAACTTTTGTTTGGAGCCATACGAATGAATGGGGCTACGCTAAATGCTAACACATTCAAAACTGTACAAAGATTAAAAGTGCATGCATTAAAAAAAGATAGGTATGTATTAATTCATCTAAGTTGAGGTAAGAACATTGTAAAATATTGAAAACGGTGGTGTTTTCCTTTAACATGTGCATAGAATCAGTATTCTATAAGTACACTTACACATAATCTGTATGTACACTTACATATATCACAAAACTAATATTTCCTTTAAAAAGCATTGAAATGCTTTTGCTAACTGTCCAAACCATCAAAATATAATTTGGATTACATAAAATAAATGAGTGATAAAGACAAACAGATTTATTGACAGTGAATCTAATAATTCTTCATATGAGAAGCTCAGATGCAAAAGCCACAAACCCCACCTCTGTCAAAAATTACATTCTGATATTAACTAAATGCTTTTGGCGTATTATATCTTCATCAGATACTTTATTTCAAATCCGCTTAATCCTAATGTCAGACTATTAAGAAATACCAGTTTGTTGGAATGATCCATTAGGGTCCAATAAAAAAAGCTTATTTACACGAAAACACTTAGAGGGTTTTGCGTCTGAACTCTTTATTTCTGCTCTTTGTCTTCATGGTTTATCTCTGACGCACTGAGCTCAGATGATGCTGCACAGGTTCATGATGTTCACAGGACTGAGATTTATCTGTTTCCTCTTCATTTTTACCAGCGGGGCATGTTTAGTGTCACTGGTGCCAGCTCTTCTTAAACCCTAAACCAGCAGTAATCCTGCTTCTCTTATATCTGAGGGTCACATTTCTCAAACGTAGTAAATTTTTATCATCTGCCAGGAGAAGCTTATAACAGGAGATTTCCAACTATATGATGGCAGGGACCCCCACATAAGATGAAGCTTTATTGAGGGAGCCCTTTCCTAAAATATAAATACAAAGAAACATTTAAACTGTGTTAGATATGTAAATAGTAATTGTGATCAGGGGTGCTGTAAAGGGGGGGTAAACAATGACGATTCTCGGGGCACACGAGTAAGAGGGGGCCCAGAGAAGCCCCCAAAAATGTGGTGCTAAAAACATATTTAATAGTAAAAATTATTAACTTTAATTTATTCTATTTGCTGTTTCCTGGTATCAAAAAAATTATTTGTTTAGGAAACACAAATGTCTGTGGGCCCCTTTCCCCCCTCTCAATTGTCATAAAATGGTTCAGTCCGCCCAAATTGTATAATCCAGGCAACACAGCTTGACTTCACTTATAGTGCTGGCAGAATATCAACTTGACTGACAAGGAAGTGAAAATGCCTAAAAAATCTGGAAGTCAAAAACAACAAGAGAAAAAAATAAGAAGTGAAAGAGGCAAAGGGTCGACATTATGTTACCAAGGTGGGTTTGTAAGTAGGCCTAAATTGTTAGTGGACCGCCCGTCCGTGACAATGATCATAGCCTACGGCAATTTTCTGTGCTAACACACACACTTTGTACACAAGGCCCCGGGTCTCTACGGTAGCATTTTTCGACAAGTAAGCACATTTATTTATGCACGTGATTTATTTAGACAAAGTTATTGACTATGCAAATTTCAAACGGTCAAAATGACGCCTTGTTTGTTCTAGTGTTTAAGATAATTACCACACTGCAAAAAATTATTTTCAAGAAAAAATTCTTAGTATTTTTGTCTTGTTTTCAGTAAAAATATCTAAAATTTCTTAAATAAAGATGCTTTTTCATGATGAGCAAAACGACCCAAGAAAATAAGTTTAGTTTTTAGACCAAAAATATTACATTTAAGGGATTTTGTGCATAAAACAAGCAAAAAAATCTGCCAATGGAGTAAGCAAAAAAATCTTGAACATTTTTCTTAAACACTAAATTCAAGAAAATTTGAATTTTGTATTTTTGTCTTGTTTTCAGTAGACATATAAAAAATTCTTAAATTAAGATGCTTTTTCTTGATGAGCAAAATGACCCAAGAAAATAAGTCTAGTTTTAAGACAAATTAATATACAATTTAAGTGAAATTGTCCTTAAAACGAGCAAAATGATCTGCCAATGGGGTGAGAAAAAAATTGTGAAATAAGATTTCTTTTTTCTTAAACACTTAATTCAAGTAAAATTTTCTCACCCCATTGGTAGTCAAAATACCATAAAAGCGCATGATTTTATGTAAATTAATATGAAAAAGTCTCAGCTGTGTTGGGGGCCCTGTCAAGATTCTTTTCATGGGGCCCAAAATCCTTGGCAGCGCCCCTGATTGTGATATTATAAAGATAGCAAATTGTCTACAAACCTAAATAATTGGTTACACAGAAGACCATTCTTGCTTTGTCTATTTTCTCTTGACATTTTTTGGGGACTCCCAGAACCACATGCTTATAAGTTTGTTCACTTAAAACAGTAATAGTACTGCTCTCCACAACAAGCTGTATGATAAAAGGTGACAATGTTTATGTTGAGGACTTTGAATGAAAGTTTAAAACTAAAAGAGGAGGAATTATACATTAATAGTTAATTGTGCCATCTGCAACTATGGTTCATGGTGAGTTGAGGCAGGGCATTAAACTTCAGTCGTAAACTGGCATTCTGCTCCCTACATGTGACTTGAGCTAGTTTTGTATTTTTTAGTGCTCTCCAAGTTGATGTCATTTCCTAGGGGTTATGTAATTCATGGGCTGCGGATCATCACCGGGTCGATAGCGAGAGAGCTGATGGGTCGTCTGGTCCAAGAGAAACACAACGCTGATCTGTGGTTTTATGTTAAAGACGAGGTCTGCGACCAACACATAACAAGGAAATACGATCCCAAAGCATTTTTTCGTATACTGCAGTGACACATTTCTCAACTCAACAATTTGTGAAATCAAGTTTATCAAACTTGATGCATCCACGTTAGCATACTTTGGTATGTGTGCATTCTTAAAAAATGTATATTCATTAAAGCCTACCAGAAAAGCAGTCCAGATTGTGAACCGAACCCACAGCCATGCACTAAATCAAGTTATAGTGACTCAAATTTACAGCTCATTTGAAGCAAATACTCTCGATATGGGCCAAACTAAGATAACATGTCAGATTGCCAAATCTAGGGCGATAGCATTGTGCAAAGACTGCGTCACATTATCTGCGTGACCTCCCTCTCGCCAAAACATAGACCGGGTGTGGTAACGCTTAATATCTCAGGTACGCCTCCAATGGCCTTCCTGTGAACCTTTCTTTCCATAGTATGCAAACACACCTTAAACTATACCATCTCTATACTTTATTGTATTGCTTGGGTGAAAATGTTCTTTCACGTGCAGTTCAAGTGTTGTTTATAGCAAACTAAACAAACGTTTCAAAGGTTACAGGAGAAAGACATTTTAGAAAACAATCAACTTTGGATCTGACTAACCCATTTTGATTAATGGCTTTCGTGTTTGACTTTAACGTCCCCTTGAGTCTATAGTTTTACTGTTCCTCCTCAAGTGGCACCGGGCAAAACACAAGCAATTATTTCTATTGCACAAATGATGCATAATGTAAACATTTGGCTCCTGATAGTTCACTGTGGTTTGACGAAGGATTGTGAATATTCCTAGAGACCTCTTGGCAAGCATCGGTTGGCGGAAATAGCTTCCAGAAGGCAATGGATCCTTTGTGAAGAATTTATTAAAAGTAACTGAAAATTGCTGCAATTAAATCCATGTAGTAAAGCAGCAGTCATTCGCATCATCTTGATCTTGATATTATCTTTCAGAAAAGCATATTGTGTTGTTTTAAACCTTTAGTTAGGGTGACCATACGTGCCATTCTTACCGGACACGTCCTGTCCAGGATTTCGGTGCGTCTTCCAGAAGTCGTATTTGTCGACCGCATACGTCATAGAGGATTATTATTATTATTACTACAGAAAAGCAACTGTTACATTTTAAGGTAAGAATGAAACTACGATTTTATGTCTTATGTTTATAACAAATGGCATATGCGATCAACAAATACGACTTCCAGAAGACGCACCGAAATCCTGGAGGGGACGCGTCCAGGAAGAATGGCACGCATGGTCACCCTACTTTAGTGCAAAAACGTATTACAGCAGATTTTTTTAAACAAAAAAGTTCAAACCTTTGGAACTCATTTGATATGTATCCCCAAAATGATCTTTTATTAATGACATGCTCAGTGCATGTTACAAAGACACAAACAACATTTCTGTCCCACAGGATCATCCCAACGCTATCTCTAATGAGAATATTTTCGGAGTTGGCTAATTCGTATCAATTCATACGACCACATTTGTAAGTTTTGGTATGATTTGCCTTGACCCCTGTGACATTGGGGTTAGGGGTTCAGTTACGTTGTTGTTGTTGTTTTTTCATGAGAATTGTATGATTTTGCATGATTAACTTCGTATGAATTGATACGAATTAGCCAACTTATACAATATGTACGATTTCTCATGAGATTAGGCTGGATCATTCTCAGCATTCTCACTCACAACATTTCATCTATATATACATTTCTATCAATCAGTCAAGTATAGACCAAATAGTGGACTTACAATTTACCAAGTCTACTTCAAAAAACCTTTTTTACTCATATTTAAAGGACTTTTTATACATTGAAATCATGTTACATGTGGATTAAAAAGTGTGCATGATCCAGATTTTGTGATGCCTCCAGTTTAGTGTTGGCAGTGCTGCCATTAAATATTTGAAGAGTTTCGTTGCAAAACGAGATAAATCCATTTTTTTACATTTTTGTCAAAACATGTTTATTATTATCTTATCATGTTATTATTTTGTTTTATGGTGCTACTTAGCTGTATTTTTTAAGTTATGAAGGTTTAAATCAAAACGAACCAACTGCAGTTGAATTGAAATTAATTGGAATGCACAACCAAAAAATGAGATTTCTGAACAATTAACAAAACGGTGGTTATCTCGTTTTGCAATGAAACCCTTCATTTATTAATGTTTAGTGGAAACAGAATTATTTTACAGTATTTTTACAGTATGTTGCCGTTATTACAGTATGTTAAATGTTAAATTATAATTGTGCATGTATGGTTCACATCTGGAATGCCATACATCTGGATCAGTGTTGCACGGGTTGATCCAAAATGATCGGGTGCCTGTGGTTACGAGTCATCCAAAAATATTTGGAATGATATTCGGGTCGCGGTCAGTCGGGTCGTTTGAAATAAAGATGGCAATTAACTATTTAAAAAAATTACTACTTTAAAAAAAATGCGTGCCAGGAAGCGGGTCGTGTACAATTTTTTTTCCCGGGCGGATAAGTTGAAAATGCCAGTCGGGTGCGTCACTGATCTGGAGGGTGAAAATTTGGGGGTTGTGTTTGCTTTTATATTAACATCAGTGAATCTTTTCTCCCAAGATACAAAGGCCATAAGTTGGCAAAGAAATATAAAACAGAAGAGCACAAGGTTTTTTGTTGTCTTTGTTGTGTTTATTCAAGATCTCATGCATTTCATAACATACAAGTAAAAAAAATTAATTGGACATCGGTCAAAGAATTTAACATGCAACATGATTATGGCAACAATAAAACATACTATTTCAAATATTTATGGATTCATACACTATCAAAAATAAGTGTACAAAAGTTGTCACTGGGGCAGTACTCCTAATAGGTACCATTTAGGTACAAATATGTGCCTTTTAGGTACCAATACGTATCTTTGAATGGTCAATATGTACCTTTTAAGTACTAATATGCACTCTTTGGGTACAAAGGTTTACCTTTTTAAAAGGGTACTGCCCCAGTGATAGCTACCTTTTTTAATGTGCTTCATATCACACATATCACTACAGTATGTAGTATGCATTATGGTGTGCGGTTGCCTTTGAAACAATGCAACTGCATTTCCTGATTTTATACTTTAGAAAATTATAGGATCAAATTTTAATAAGAGGTCTTTTCGTGCGCTGGTGTTTTGGCAGATAACCAGACAGATTGCTTCCCTTTTATCTTTAGAGACCCTTTGGCATGTCTAGAGAAAGATGTGTTGTGTCACAAAGCTGTTTAATCTTCTTAAGCTCTGCTTTACATTCCTCTTCATTTCTTGCAGAAAGAGGCCGGCTTTCCATTTTGGTGGTAACGGAAAACGCTTTTTCTTTTTATTTCCACATCCGCTTCTTTTGGGGTTTCGTGTTTTGTGACAGCTCAAAGGACATGGCTTTTGGGATGTGGTGCTGGTTTTGGCGGCATTGGTACTGTAGATTGAACTGTTTTCTAATGGTAAATGATGCCAATGTTGAATCTTATGACCCAGCTCACCCTAAAACATCTGTTATCTTCTAACATCTATTTATGAATATTTTTGAAGCAAAGGGCTTGATAAACAAATACAACTTTTAAAACTGCTTACTACTGCTGTTAAATATTGCATGTGTATAAGTAAAGTACACAAATCAGTCTATTTAGTTTTAAATTGCCATAAAAAGAAATAATTTTACAAACAATGTTTAAAATGTAATTTTTAGATTTTACTATAGAAGTCAGTAGCACCTTTCTCATCAGCAACCTTTTTAAAAGCATTGAAACTGCTGTCACAGAGCATCGATCTGATGGATGCTTTGCTCTTTATACTATACTTTGAGAAAAGATACACCATCTTCTTATAGCTCCATCTATACTCACAGCACTAGCTTTGGTCACGGACGTCTTTGTCATTTTCGTTAAATAGGCGTCGCAGTAGGAGAACTCCACAGGACAGATGCCAGGAACAGTGAAAAAGGCCAGATGGAAAGTCACCATAACCCTGCCAGCATGAAACAGCGCCTGCCAGTAAGAAAGCTACCCAAAGGGCAAGACCGGAGTAAGTTCTGGAAAATTCAACTTCTCTCTTCATCTCGACTCTTTTCAGACTGGTACGA
Organism: Misgurnus anguillicaudatus; assembly: GCF_027580225.2. Taxonomy (NCBI): domain Eukaryota; kingdom Metazoa; phylum Chordata; class Actinopteri; order Cypriniformes; family Cobitidae; genus Misgurnus; species Misgurnus anguillicaudatus. The sequence continues at coordinate 31,485,277 of NC_073347.2, read as the reverse complement.
TGAGTCACAGAGGTCTGAAGTACACCGAATTCAGGCCTACACGTTGTCATCAACACTTTCCATTTCTTCTCACTTTCCAGCCAAATGTTTGTTAAATGGTGCATTTAACTTTCATGACACTAGACAATGTTACTGTTGGGACCATGAAGCCACAAAAACAGTATTTCACCATGCTCAGGGCTTGTGAAATTAATTATACCCAATATTACTCTGTGTGTTGAGAAGAGATTATACTAAAACCATATAATGTATGATGTAGTGTTGCAAGGCTGCACTGGTTCCCAGAATTCTTTGCATGAAGCTGTTATTTTATAGCTTTATTCTGTAAAGCCAAAGCCAAAGACTTGTTAATGTTTAATGTTCATTTAACTTTGAGCAAACTGTTGCCAGTAAATAACATACATTTAAATCTACAGTAAGTTACTGGTGAGCAGCTTCATAAATTACAGCAAATTTTTTACTGTGTGCCTTCGATCGTGCACATATTATACTATACTCAGGCTTAAATGTAAATGTATACAGACCTGGTGCATTTCAAAAGTGCATATGTGTGATAATACCATACAGCATAATAATAATAATTTATCTGGCCAAAAATATGTTTTAAATATGTGTTACATACATTTTGTAAAAAGTAAAGCTTAATTAAATATATTTTTGAATTTGAAAATATACACTCTAAAAAATTTGCTGTAATTTTGCAGCTGGTTGCCAGTAACGTACTGTAGAAGATAAAGTCAAAAAATATTTCATGTTCATTTAACTTTGAACAAAATGTTGCCAGTAAATAACAAATGTAAAATCTACAGTAGTTGCCAGTAATACCCATTAATACTGTAATTTCTACAGACATTTTTACAGTGTATTTAATTGTGATCTTCATATATTAACAAATCTATTTTGTGTGTAACAAATACAATTTACAACCCATCCGGCAAAAAATATATTTATCTTTGCCAAAATATAAATGTTTGTATAAAATGTACAAAGTAGAAGTATCAAATGTATAAGTATTTATAAATATAAAATTATAAGTATATATTTGCAGTTAAAAATTTATTTAATTTTAACTTTAAAATTTGTAAAATACAAAGTTTTTCTTCCAGTGCCATGTTAATATAAATGCTTTAAAATATATTTATTTTTAAAATATACAAAAAAATGGCAAAAATAGATTGGTGAAAAATACATTTTAACATATTTCAGCAAATATTTGTATATTTTGAAATTGATTTACCTAACCCTAACCCTATTGTATTTAAAATGACTTTTTTTACGTGTGTGATCGACCTATGCATAGAAAACACGTGTACACGTCTTTTTCAGATGTGAAATCTATAAATTGCAAATTATCTTGAAATTGTGCGCAGCTAAACAGTTTCAGATCTCCACCTCGTAAACGATGCCTAAATAATTTTATTGACGTATAAAGAGCACCTGTCAACATCAAAATCCTTTGCAAGCGGTATATTTCCAAAAACCTGCAGCACTCGGATAAGCAAAAGTGTGTACGTCTGCTCAGACCCTGACATGGCGATAGCACTTTTCGAAATTAAATACTGTTTTCGTAAATGTTGCCGTAGATTTTTGCATACGCACACTTTACGATCAAATCTGTGTATATGCACGCTTTATAAATAAGGCCCCAGAATATCCCACGTAGGAGTGGAGAATTGTCTCGGACCTGTAAGTTACCACCCAGAAAATTAAAAAAACACTGTCCTATACTCCTTAAAATACCCTAGCAACTGCATAGTTATTGCTCCTGTATAGCTCAATGGTAGAGCATTGTATTAATAGCAACACAAAAGAACAGGGAACACACACATACTGATAAAATATGTATACCTTGCAAAGCACTGCAAGTCACTTTAAAGCATCTGTCAAATCCATACCTGTAAATGTATAGCAACATACACATTGCATTGCCATGATATTTACAGAGAACACATCACTGATGCAATTTTCTGTATGTGCATACATGTTAACTGTACTTGAGACTTTCTGTTTAGAAAGTGCACATAGTGTGAATGCTGACAGGTCACTCTTTGTATCTTTCTGTGTTTTGTTGAGGTATGTTTGCAGTCGCTGTGTACATAGTGCCTATAGGCTCTCAGAAAGCTCATGGTGTCTGATGTTGGCAGGGTGAGAGAGTCTGTGATAAGACAGGCATTAACCAGCTGTGGGCCCCAGGGAGCTCAAACATTACGCCACTGAATAAACTCAACGGGGCCTCAGGAGGCTCTGCATTGTTGTTCGGCCCCAGTGCCGAGCAGAGTTTATGTTTGCAGAAGGGAGAACAAAACTCATATGGCCCGGCTTATCACAAGATCCCAGCTCTGCCGTCTGTTTCTGAGATCCGCAACTTTGTTTTTTAGTTATATACAGTGGCCCCCAAAAGTATTTGAACACTTAAACCAGGCTTTAAAATGCCATTTTTTGAAATCTATCAAAGAGATTTTTATTGGAGATAGGCAGTTAAGTTCACACAGATGTCCAAATGTGTTTTGTCCTCTTAAACAGGCATGACTTCATTTTGAAAGCTCCTCCTAGTGAAATATTTATTGCTAGAGATGTGCTTGTCCAGGTTTGTTTAAAATAAATAAATATCTATACGCTTTTATGTTTATTCAAGCCTGGAAAATAATTTTTGAACCCTAGACCGCTCTTCGGGGAACCACAGGAACCACGTTTTTTTCCTGTTGTACTGTTATTGTAATTATCACTGCTATTCCTCATAATGTTAATTGTTTGTTCAAATCCCTAAAAGTAAAACGGTCTCTGCTCATCAGCGCCCTCTTGTGCATTTCAAATGAGCTTCAACCAATGAAAATTGTTTTATTTTCACCCCCATGTCATTCCAAACCTGTATGCTCTTGCTTTCCCTGTAAAACACAAAAGGAAATTTTTTTTATCTCATCTAAAATCTTTATTGAGCTGTTTTCCAAACAGTGACAGTGGCCATGGCTTCAGTCATTTAGTGTAAAGTCAACATGAACTTTAAAACATATATCAGGTCATATTGTTATCTATTCATCCCTGCACATTATTTCAATGAAAAATAGTTCAAGCAGTGTGAGGTGTGTTATGCATATCGAAGTTTAATACCTATAGCTCAACCGGTAGAAAGTTATGTAAGCAATGCAAGCGTCATGGGTTCAATTTTCAACAAAGATACCGGTAAAAAATGCACTGTAATTTTTCATAAAATATACATTTTTACTTTCCAAAATAACAATTAACTTAAAGGTTCTCAGGGTCAAGTGTGTAAACCCCTGGGGCCTCATTTATAATATTATAAATCTATAAAACATGTGATTCATAAAACGAACGTGCACGCAGAAAACGCGGGTATAGATGTGAAATCTATAAATCGCAAATAATCTTAAAAATTGTGCACAGCTTAATGGTTTAAAATCTCTGCATTTAAGCTGTGCCTAATTAACTCATTCCCCGCCAGCCAATTTTTGAAAGTTGCCCGCCAGCATTTTTTTGTGATTTTCACAAAAGTTTCACAAAATGCCCTCCAGGAAAAATTTCTCTTAAAAATATAAAAACATACAAATATATCAAATGAAAGAACTGACCAATCAACAAACAAACAAACAAGCAAAACAGGAAAAAAAAATTCATTCTATCTATATTTTTTTCTCTGCTTATAAACTCTTAAAGCAACACTATGTAGTTTTTTTTACATTTAAATAATGTCTCTAAAATTATTTCAGCGATAGAACAACTTTTAACTGGACAAATTGTACTGTTGCTGCAACCTGGGCAGCCTCCTAGCTGCTACAAGCACACTCTGAAAGTGGCGGTGGAGGGTAGGAAACACAGCCCCGCCCCTCCCCCTGCCTGCAGAAGAGTGTCTGATACCAGGCACTGTTGCGCTTTTCAACCACATGGGGGAGCTGTAAGTCATTTTTACATGGAAACTACATAGTGTTGCTTTAAAATAAAAATAGCAAAACGCTGAAATAATTGCATTTTGTGAAGGAAATTTGTTAAGAGATAAGATTCAGAATGATTATCAAAACATACACAGAAATTTAAAATTAACATTTTGGCTTCAGTTTTTTTCATAAACTGGGTAAGCGCAGTATTGCAGATTAATGTAAAAATAATATCAGGAGCATGTTTTTTTATGCAAATGTTTTCTCTAATTGACGAGATAACTCGTTACACTGGCAGGGAAAGAGTTAATGTTATTGACATATAAAAAGCACCTGTCAATGTTTGAAATGGGTGTGCCTTATAAGTCTTGAAAAGTGAAGCCGCTGGCTCTTTGATCGCCCCCTGGTGGCTGCAGTACAAGTCATAAACCCTGCCATCTCCATTCAAACGAATTATTTACATTTCCAATAAAAGTTTCCGAAGGATGGTTTTGGTCCTTTCAGGTACTTGATATCACGCTCGCTGATTTATGTTCAAGTGTTCATTTTTGTGATATGTTTTATGTTAGCTAGTAATTTGATGCTATAGAAACAGAGCACGTCGTTATGATTGGCGTGGTTGAATTGGGCTTGCTAGCATTAGGACGAAAGTTTGATATTGCGGTTCCGTCTCTGGCTCCATGGACGATTCATTCTGCGCATGCCTTGGATCCAAACTGACGTTTTTACGTAACATGGCGGCGACCATGGTCAGACATTTTTGGCTTCAATTCATTACAATGGAGGTAGGCGATGTCGCGTCATCCATCTTTTTTACAGTCTATGGTTTAAATCCTTTTCGAGCAGCAAAAATTGGCATATATTTTCAAAAGCCTGCAGCAATCGGACAAACAAAAGTGTGTACGTCTGCTCAGACCCTGAATGGCGCTAAGCACTTTTACACGCCAAAGACAGTTTTTATAAATATAGACTTTGCCGTGGATTTTTGCACACTTTACGATCAAATATGTGCATACACAAGCTTTATAAATGAGGCGCCTGGTCTATGGCATCATGTAGCACCTTTATTAAATGTAATAAATGGTCTATAAGCCTAACTATGAGCAAAGTCAAAGCGATGGTTGTATTACCCATTTAAAACCCCACACAGTGATCTCTATTTATACCATTTGCTGTGAATGGAAAAACACTTTAGGACCTGAAAACAATGGATGAGAGGAGCTGTGGTCTGTTACACGGGGCCGTGGAGCTTAATGTTACAGTTTAATAGGGCTCCTCTGTGCCTGATGAGTTACAGTGGGAAGCGGGAACTGTAAACACATCTAAACAGCTGTCAGACACTTCCTGTGCTTAACCCAGCTCTCGCTGTTAGGACGCTCTATTGTACACATGGCACTGTTACCGAGGCGATGTCGACGAGCTCTGGCTCCTGTCACAATAGGTTATGTTCCATCTCCACGGCAACTGAGAGCCAATCAAGAGTAATGGGGTGGCGGGACGCAGAGCGGATGGGCTTCCTCGCAGGAGCCCCCTGGATGGATAATTGAAACAGGAGAGCGGCCTAGATGCAGAACATAAGGGTGTTGTTTCCAAAGTTGAGTCTCGGTTTCTGGGCACGTATCCTGATTTAATGCATTTCAAACTGGAGTGAGAATGTTGTGGTTGTAGGTGAATGCAAATGAAAAGGTGTTGTGACTCACTTTAATTGGATATTACAATAAGGTTGTATTTGTTAGCATAAGTAAATTAATTAGTTAACATCAAATAACAATGAGCATTAATAAATAAAGCATTTATTAATCTTTGTTAATGTGAGTTAATACCAATAAAATTGTTTATGTTTATTCAAATTGACCAGAGGTCTTCAACTACTCTTCTTCAGGGGCCAGATTTTAAAATTGTTAAAGATGCAGTGTGTAACTTTTAAAAGGATCTCTTGACAGAAATGCAATATAATATACATTACTATATTATCAAGGGTGTATAAAGACCTTGCATAATGAATCATTATGTTTTTATATCCTTAGAATAAGACATTTTTATCTACATATACACTGCGGGTCCCCTTGCATGGAAGTCGTCATTTTGTGCCGCCATGTTTCTACAGAAGCCCCTAACAGACAAACTTTGATTGATAAATTGTCTCAGATGATTAGTGATGCACCGATGTATCGGCCACCGATATTTATCGGCCGATTTTTGATGAATTTGAAACCATCGGCATATCGGCAATAGCACGAGATGGGCCGATACCGATTGTTTATTAATTAACTGCATACAGAAATCCATTATATGTAAAAAATGAGTTAATGTTGTTAATAAAATAAATGCTGAATAGCAAAAACCACCTTTGAAGGTTGTCATGCTGTCTTATTATATTTGTTTTAATTTGTGCCTCTCTTATTTTGTTGGTCAGTTGGATGTTAATTAGATCCAATCCATGTTCAGTAAAAATAATTTGATGCCGAAATAAACTAGCTAATAGACCAACTGTATAGTATTGTAAACAAGTGTTTAATATCGGTATCGGCCAGAAGTTGTCTGTTTAAATCGGTATCGGCCCAAAAAAAATCCTATCGGTGCATCCCTACCGATGATGACATGTTTGTCCTGTGGCGGCTACTGTAGCTTCTCTATGCGTGAGGGGTGAGCCGTGGTTGGTTGCAACTCACAGTCTCACCACTAGATGCCGCTAAAATTGACAGACTGCACCTTTAATTTGATGTTAATATGAATTCTTGTAAGAACAGGCTGTGTCGACAGTTTCATCATTACCAATAGGGGCTTATGAACTCTTGTTAGCAAACCTTAAAGAGTCATGTGAAACATCCCTGCTACCTGATCCCTGCATTCCCATTAACAAACCAGATAGTAATGATAATGTCACATGAAGCATTTTCCCAAGCTGTCAAAACAGATTTCCATCATGCATTAGATGTAAAAAATCATCAGGGTGCATTACTGCCCATGCCAGGCGTTTTAATCAATCTCAGGCTATCTAATCTAACACTGTTTTAACTCAACCTAATGGAGACTGTGTGGGTTGAAATGTAAACATGGTCAAAATGTCTGCTGTCTATGTCTCATGTGCCAAATCTACTATTTAGTTTGGGTATTCAGACAGACAGATAATACTTCTATTCAGTGCTACCGTATGGTAAACAAAATAAAAGCGGTCCAGTAATACACTGTAAACTTCCATATGTCCCAGAATTCATCACACACCTATAGTCTGTCTTTCCCTTTGGCCTATTTCTCGCTCTTTCTTTGGCACACCTGCTCTGTTGTTTACATGCTGAAGTGTCAGTGTTTAGTTGCCCTGGGTGAGCAGTGTCTCAGAATGAGCTATGAGATGTAGGGTTGGGTTAAGTGTGGCCCTGGGCCAGCATTTAGGAGTTTAGTTGGTGTGTGATTGACACAGTTTTAAGCCTTCTGTCCTAAAGCACAAGCAGGTGTGAGATCAGGGCAACACCTTTGATTGACTGTTCAGGACTCAATAACTTGCTGTGTTGACATCTTTGGAGCACACAGAGGACTTTTATATCACAAAAAAGCATTTCTGAACTTTTTTTGGTGATTTTTATATTTGCTTGTAAGCAACAGTTTGTTTCTGCAAGAACGGCCAATGACTTAAATTTAGATTTAGATGACCAAATGTTTATTAATAATCTGTGCACTGTGACTTAAAAAGCATGGCTCTAATGCTAACATATTGGCTGGATCTGAATTCTGTTACATTCTTAACACATTTAAAAACTTTTTAAAAACTTTGGGTTACACCAATGTCCCTTTAGCAAAGTCACGTCACTAGGCAGCCATGTTTGCAACACCTCTGGCCAGCTAGTTCAGTCATGCAAGACAAACATTTTGCAACTATTTGCCAACTAATTCTCATCAAAGTATTAATAGAGGTTGGGTTAAGGAAGGGGTTAGTAAAATAAGTTGACACATACACTGCAAAAAATGATTTTCAAGAAAATATTTTCTTAGTAAGATGCTTTTTCTTGATGAGCAAAAACGACCTAAGAAAATAAGTCTAGTTTTTAGACCAAAAAAATTTAATTTAAGTGATTATGTGCATAAAACAAGCAAAAAAAAAAATCTGCCATTGGGGTAAGCAAAAAAATCTTGAACATTTTTCTTAAACACTAAATAAAAAAAATTCAAAAAAAATTGTTCTGCTTGTTTTATGCACAAAATCACTTAAATTTGATATTTTTGGTCTATAAACTAAACTTATTTTCTTGGGTCGTTTTGCTTTTTTCTTAAAAAATATTATTTATTTATTTTTTGCAGTGTAGTTGGAATAAGAAAAATGTTACACTGCAAAAAAAAAGACTTTCTTACTTAGTATTTTTGTCTTGTTTTCAGTAGAAATATCTAAAAATACCTAAATCAAGATGTATTTTCTTGATGAGCAAAATGATTTAAGAAAATGAGTCTAGTAGACAAAAACTATACAATTTAAGCGATTTTGTGCATAAAACAAGCAATAAAACAAAAAATCTGCCAATGGGGTAAGCAATTTTTTTTAATATATATTTTTCTTAAACACTAAATCCAAGAAAAATGCAAGAAAATTTTGCTTAACAACATTGGCAGATTATTTGCTTGTTTTATGCAAAAAATCACTTAAATTTGATATTTTTGGTCTATAAACTCGACTTTTTTTCTTGGGTCGTTTTGCTCATCAAGAAAAAGCATCTAAATTTAAGAATTTTTAGATATTTTTACTGAAAACAAGACAAAAATACATTTTTTTTCTTCGAAATCATTTTTGCAGTGTAGTTGCAAAGATATTTAGTATAATAAGAAAAATGTTACACTGCAAAAAAATTACTTCCTTACTTACTATTTTTTGTCTTGTTTTCAGTAGAAATATCTAAAAATTCCTAAATCAATGTATTTTCTTGATGAGCAAAGTGACCCAAGAAAATAAGTCTAGTAGACAAAAACTATACAATTTAAGTGCTTTTGTGCATAAAACAAGCCAAAAAATCTGCCAATGGGGTAAGCAAAAATCTTGAATATTTTGCTTAAAAACTTAATTCAAGAAAAATTCAGATTTTTCTGCTTGTTTTATGACAAAATCACTTAAATTTGATATTTTTGGTTTATAGACTAAACTTATTTTCTTGGGTCGTTTTGCTCATCAAGAAAAAGCATCTTAATTTAAGAATTTTTAGATATTTTTACTGAAAACAAGACAAAAATACTAAGAATTTTTTTCTTGAAAATCATTTTTTGCAGTGTAATGCTTGAATAGTTGCAAAGTGGACTATTCAAATAAAGTGTTGCCAAATATTGCTATAATTTTTACAGATGACATCTGAACAGAATTTATGCTCGACTGAAATTTGAGAATCCACATGGGTCACCGTAAACTGCCAAAATGTTTTTAATCTAACAAGCCTGAGCCCTGCGGGTTAATCTGAATTTGACTAGAGAATATGACGGAGTCAGAAATCTTCCCCACAAGGTTCGGATGACGTCCCTTACACATAATCGCAATGACAACACTGTGACCAGTATGTGATGTATCTGACTTTCTTCACTTAATTCTGACAGGCACCATGGCATCTTCACTACAGTTCATCAAAGTCCTGACAGGAGATGTTAACAAACATTTCTGAATTTATCACTTCAAAGAAGATTTGTGGGCATTGTCCAGCTGGGTCAAATGTTGCTAAGAGACCTTCAGTATTTCATTGGAGGGTAAATGTCAACGTAATATATTACACACTTAAATAACGCTGGTTGCTCATGATCAAGCTCTCTTTAATAGCAAATGTTAGTGAAGTATTTACAATAGGCTATATTGTGTTGATGTGTTGGTTGTCTTTAAATGGCTATTATATAACATCGTAATCATGTCCAGAATGTTACCAACATGTTGCACAAAAATGTGATGTCCGTCCTACAATAACAAACTCTCTATTGAAGCAGGCATTACATTTGAATTTTTTTTAAATCATAAAAGCTGTTTGTCTGCGCTGCGTCGCCATAGTGGCGCTTTGGGAATGGCTACAGCGTGACGGCGACTGAGTATGTATATCCAATTCGACCACTGGTTGGGCGTTACGTCATAGGCGGAAGCCAGACAGCATAAATAAGGCGGAAAGGAATGCCCACTTTATCTGGCATATGCCGAAGTGGATGTACAGGCACACCGGTACTATGGCAAGAGAGACGCAGCGCCTCATTCCTTTTCAGGAACAGATTTAGTCAGCATGTCTGAGAATATTTGAGTGTTACGTTTTATTCAGCAAAACAAAATCAGCACAAAGCCCATAAATCAACTCCAAGAGTCAAATTTTAACAATATATCCTCTTAGTTACAGCAAATATTTATACATTGTATGGACTCGCCAAAATCATCGAAGCTCTTTTCACCCATCTTAAATGAAGACTGTTTGTGTATTTACGAGTGCCGTTTGGATTTTGTCAGCACATTGAGGCAATTTGTGGCTCTTTCTGTACTTTTGCAGTTCGTGATGTAAACACAGATTTGTATGAGTGTTTCTTATGTCATTACTTTGTAGAGTTGATGTATGGGAACCAAACAAACCAGGCCATTACCGTCAGCATCCAGCTTTCTTTGTTTGTCATTTGGCCACATCCCATGATTCTTTACCCCAATTCTGCACATGCTGTCATCTCCATTCTACGAAAAATGCTCCCAGGGAAAATGTTATTACTCATAGGTTGCTCTTTCATAGCTCAGGAGATTCATGGATGTTTCATTCTAATGTTATTAGGATGGGGAGCACGCTTAGTCAAGCGACCTATCAAAATTCGACCTTGCCTCACAGACCGTCCTTAACTAAAATATCGCTATTTTAGCTTATTATTCACTCTAGGAAGACAATACACTGGGCAAATGTGATTTTTAAATAGCACATTTCATTATTAAAATCCCATTCAATGTGGCGCCGGCCCTGTGTGTTCGTCATGTGCATCACACGTCATTACAAAATACACTCACCTAAAGGATTATAAGGAACACCACACTAATACTGTGTTTGACCCCTTTTCGCCTTCAGAACTTCCTTAATTCTATGTGGCATTAATTCAACAAGGTGCTGAAAGCATTCTTTAGAAATGTTGGCCCATATTGATAGAATAGCATCTTGCAGTTGATGGAGATTTGTGGGATGCACATCCAGGGCATGAAACTCCCGTTGCACCACATCCCAAAGATGCTCTATTGTGTTGAGATCTGGTGACTATGGGGACCATTTTAGAACAGTGAACTCATTGTCATGTTCAAGAAACCAATTTGAAATGATTCGAGCTTTGTGACATGGTGCATTATCCTGCTAGAAGTAGCCATCAGAGGATGGGTACATGGTGGTCATAAAGGGATGGACATGGTCAGAAACAATGCTCAGGAAGGCCGTGGCATTTAAACGATGCCCATTTGGCACTAAGAAACATCCCCCAGACCATTACACCACCAGCAGCAGCCTGCACAGTGGAAACAAGACATGATGGATCCATGTTCTCATTCGGTTTACGCCAAATTCTGACTCTACCATCTGAATGTTTCAACAGAAATCGAGACTCATCAGACCAGGCAACATTTTTCCAGTCTTCAACTGTCCAATTTTGGTGATCTCGTGCAAATTGTGGCATCTTTTTCCTATTTGTAGTGGAGATGAGTGGTACCCGGTGGGGTTTTCCGCTGTTGTAGCCCATCCGCCTCAAGGTTGTGCGTGTTGTGGCTTCACAAATGCTTTGCTGCATACCTCGGTTGTAACAAGTGGTTATTTCAGTCAAAGTTACTCTTCTATCAGCTTAAATCAGTCGGCCCATTCTTTGACCTCAAGCATCAACAAGGCATTTTCGCCCACAGGACTGCCCCATAGTGGATAGTTTTCCCTTTTCACACCATTCAACTGGCATGTGATTGGTTGATTAGATAATTGCATTAATGAGAAATTGAACAGGTGTTTCTTATAATCCTTTAGGTAAGTGTATGTACCTGCTGCAGACACTTCGAAGGGGTTTATGATAAAACGTTTTCTAGATACTCGCTTAGTCTCATGTGTAATCAGAGAACAGTGTTAAGTTAGTCTTGCAAGTATTTGTGAACGTGAGCGTCTCATGAACTCTTTCTGCGCGTGTGCAGCAGGCACATATTTTGACATGATTCATGATACACATTCACATGATGCACTGAAACACAAATTTTGACATGATGAGCCACACACGACACTTCAAACACATATTTTGAATTCACGCCTTTCTGAAGTAAAGTCACCGGCCGCCAGTGCCCACAAGTAATCTAGATCGAGAAAGGTGATGCTTCGCGTTGTTTTAGTTTGATCGTAGTTTCATCCACCTTATTTCTTCATGCTCTTGACGTTCTTCATCATAAGTCACAGTCTGTATCTGCTTGCCAAAGAGATCCCCCTCCAGAGGAAATAACCGCTGTATTTCTCTTATTTAGGAGAATTGTTATTACAAGAGCCTGAAGGACATTATAAATGGGAATCAAACATCCACTAAATTCTACTGTTGTCTCTTCCAAACAGCCCTTTAGCCCATTTCTAAGAACAGTGAAACATTGTGGACCAAGATTGAAGCCTTGTGTTGTTTCTTGTTTCCAACCGTTTCTTTCTTCACTCTTTTTAGTTTGTTCTTTTATGTGCCCTCTGCTCATATTTTCTTCATCTGGTGTTTTATTCATATGAAATCTTCAGCGTGCAGGGAGGTTTGGGTAATTCAGCAGGCAGGAGCATGTACTGTATGCATATGTGTCTGTTTTCTCCTGACCTGCGGGCCACCCCTGCACAGTGGGCTCTTTGTGTACGGCACAGGCTTATAACACCTCAACACGCACCCTCGCCCGGCTCCCTCTCTTTTTACAGTATCTATTTTCCATGTCACGGCTGTGGCACATGGCCCTACATCACCCGCAAACGCACAATTGTGAGCACTTTGTGAGCTCTGAATGGTGCGTTAGGATTTTCCACTTGAATTGAAACCATCAGTCCTTTGAAGCATGTATGCATAATCTTTCACCTCTTTTAATTTGTTTCTACATATTTTTATTTTGGGAATTTACACAAAATAAAGGGCTTTATTATGAACATCCGAAGAACCTTTCTGTTTCACAAAGCATTCTTAGGGAACCAAAAATAGTTCTTTTGTGGCACCTTAATTTTTAGGAGTGCATGGACACCGTGTGCTAATAAAGTCTCTGGCTCTAAATACATTAAGTGAGTATGAGGTCAGATATGAATATGAATTGGCTCATTCCTTCATTTGTAGTTTTCTTCCTCTCTGCAGCTTTTTTCCTATTTTCCGCATCTAATTATTTATGGTATGTTTGCCAGATTTACAGACTGCTATGATGTTTTTTCTCACTGTATCAGGAGGGTTGTGCATGTTTTCTTTAGTTTATCTAGTTTATCTAAAGCAGTGGTTTCCAATGCTGGTCCTCGAGGACCCCCTTCCAAGTTTTAGGCCTAGTCCACACCGACACCAGTATTTTTATAACCGTGACTTTTTTATGCGGTTTGGCCATTCGTCCACACGAAAACACAGTATCAAGGCACTGAAACTGAACATTTTTGAAAACCCCTGCAAGGGGGAGGATTTTAAGAAACGCCGGTTGCAGTGTTGTCGAGTAGACAATAAAACCGGGGTTTTTGCCTTGCGACGTCACTTTTGTTACGCTTCTGATTGCCCATTGTGGCTTTACGATTTGGGTTATATCGCCGCCAGCTGGTGTGGCATGTTTTTTGCAGTGCTTGATAGCGTGTTTTTGCTTTTTCATGAGAATGGAGATTTCTTTTAAACCAAGCATGTGTGGACAGGATTTTTTTGGAGGAAAACCACCGGTTATAAAAATACCCGTGTCCGTGTTGACTAGCCCTTAGATGTCTCCTCATTTAACACACCTGATTTAACACATCAGCTGGTCAGGGAGACATGTTTACCATTTTGGAAGGAGGCTGATAAGTTGAATCAGGTGTTTTAAATTAGGAAACATCTAAAACTTTTCGGAAGGGGGTCCTTGAGGACCCAGGATTGGGAAGCACTGACCTAAAGGTTCACTTTTAACTTTTCTTTCTCTACATCGTCCAACTAGTTTCTGGACGTGCACTACGGTACACTGTCATGGTGTATTCATACCAGCAGCGGTAGAGGCGGGAAAAACACACTATTCGCACGTAGTTGGACGCTTGAACATTTGACTTTCCTCGCTTCATTCACGCGTGAAATTCAGCCGGAAATTCGCTTCATGGGAGGGGCTTCTGCGACTCCGCTGAGACTCCGCTCACTTCCTGTAATCACGTTACTACTACAGCAAGGTCCTGATTGGTTAACATGGCACGGAAATCCGCCGAAGTTCAGATTTTGGAACTTGCGTGTTTCCCGCAGTAACGCTCAATTTGCGTGGAATGCGCCATTCACCCCTAACGCACGTACCGCGCCGCAGGATGCCTACTCGCGTCTTTGCATTGACTTAACATGTAAATCACCCGAGCTTGCCGCCTTAACCACATCTGATGTGAACCCTACATCAGAAAAAAGGTACAAGAAAGTTCAAAAGTTGTCACCTGGGCAGGTGCATATTGGTACCTAGGGTTGCAAAGGGGAGGAAATTTTTTCTGGGGAATTTTGGAAATATTCCAAATTGGAAACTTAACATTAATGTATGAAAATTTTAAGGGAATTTATGGGAATAATTTTAAAATGTAGGGAAATGTATATAAACTATATCATATACAAACATAAATAAACATTTTGTTTGGTCATAAGCAGACACGCATGCAAGGTAAAAAAAATCTAAGAATTTTGATACTTATGCTCATCAAGCCTGGATTTATTTGATCAAAAATCCTTCAGAAATCATTCTAATAGGAACACACAGCACAAGAAATAATCTGTGCATGTTATGAAAGAATGAAAGTACTTGCCGGGGGTGTGGCCTCAATGGTTCTTCAAGTGTGCATGTGACTGAGGAATGTGCAGGGTAGAAGTTTGACTGAAATTGCATTAAATCTTGTTTTAAATCTTGTTAAATCAAAATTATGCTGCAAGAGATTTAAACTATATAACTTTCCTGTTATAGGCAACTCTAAACAAATTCCCAGTTTATTCCCATTAATTCATTAATTCCCATATAATCCCGTTAATTCTCATGGAAAGTTTCCAGCATTGAAAATTCCCAGAATTTTGAAACCCTAGTGGTATCTCAAAGGTACATAGCTGTAACAAAATGGTACATATTGGGACCTTTATAAAGGGAACCTTCCTTGTGACAACTTTTCTTTCTGAGAAAAAAAGCTGCTACAAAGGGTTCTTCAAAGCAGTACTACCATAGACAAACAATTTTTGGTCAAAGCTTTTTTTGAAACCACATCTTTATTGCCCCTTTTGCATTTTTTACTTTACTGATAGGGTAAGATGTCCCTCGATCCATCTCCACAGTTCTCCCTTACATCAAAGGTCATTGAGTCTTCTCAGCACAAACCACATCTACTCTGGAAGCTGAAACAAACAGCGAACAACGATGAGATGATCCATCAGTTAGAAAACAGAGACGGTCGGTCTGGAGGATATTGCCAAGCTATTTGAGGTTTTGCCGCCAGCACAGGGGAAAGGGTTTTACCCGCTAAGATGCCCACAAATAACAGCATGATATACTCCCACAAACATTTCGTGCTTGACAAGGTCCCACGGCTTAATATGAATAAAATATTGCAGATATAATTATTAAACTATGCAAAGCACCAACAGTAAAACATCACGTTCGTGGTTTAGTAATGCGATACAGACGCCTCAAAGTCCAGTTTCACAAACTCCGCAAAACATAACCAGATCCACTTCAAGACTACATGACAGAACCAAAGTAATCTTCCGTCCACAAAACCACCCAATATGGAACCATTTCGTTCCAGTAGTGAAGTAAAACAACAAGATGAGATCTTTGTATATTTTCTCCTAAACAGCATTAAGATTAGACGGAGACCAAATCAGGTCTTTGTCCGTATGTCATATAGAGACCATAAAAAGTTCATACTTAAAGGCAACATAATAGAGAACTCAATATAAGTCTCTTGAGTCACGAAGGAGCAACCACTGAGCAATAAAAACATTCCTTTGGGTTCGCCTGTTAGCATCGATACCCAGCCCCCAAACTTCACCACCTCTGGCCCCTTTTGTTTATCTTTTGCAAGTTTCCAAAGATCCGTCATACCACTTTAGCCTGCAACGTTTTAAATTTTAAAGCTTATGCAGTTTGAGGCCGGGCTTTTGTAAGGATACAGAAGGAATGTAAAGTGGGGGGGATGTAAAGAAAGAGAGCTGAAGATTTATAGCACTCTCCCTTAAAGTCAATATGAGTTTCGGGTTTCATCAGATTTATGTTTAATAAGTTTCAGGTGGTGAGAACGAGGGGAGTTTTGACTATTGAGCCGAACGCTGTCAGAACCCACAGCAGTGCTTCAATTTACACGGCAGCGGCGAGTCTGGAACAACAGAGCTACCTTTGTCCCGCAGACGGAGACGCCGGAATGTGGCAGTCGAGCACGCGAATCACAAACACACGCGCCTGCCGTGAGCTCAGTCTTGGCTGACAGAGGAAAGATGGAGGGCCAAATAAATAGCTAGTAATAAGACAAGGAAAAGTTTTAGGTAAACGGAATAACTACAAGCACCCAAAGTAAATCTTACAGTCAAAACAGAACGCCTATTTTCAGGAATACCTTAGATAACTGAAAACTAAGCTATTTCCTAAAGCAAGTTTTTACACAATTATTGTAATCATTGCTATAGACATTTCATAAACTGTCATATACAGTCTAAAGAAAATTAACTTTTACTTAAAAAACTGTGGTTTTGGTAGCAAACCTTGTGATAACCATGGTCTTGCTTTTATTAGTAGACTGGGACGGCCCCAATATATACCCTTGAGGTACTACTAAAGGTGTAATTTTTAAACGGGTACTACCCCAGTGACAGCTTTTGTAATCTGTTCTGAGAGTGTAGTAAAGCAATGGAATAATGAAATTAAGAGTTTTATACACTACATTGTCAAGTATATAGTGCACTTCTTGTAGTACCAAAACATTTTAGACAACCCAACTTTCTGCTCTTACGCTCTATTAACTTTCTCTATTTGTCTCTCTCTCTCTCTGTTTTGTTAAGTCTGTTTTGTTTGACTTTCACTTATTATTTTCCTGTCTTTGTATTTTTTCTCACCCTCTGACAGACGGTCCAGTCTCTGTTCAGGTAGAGAGAACAATGGCACCTCTGTCTGCGGGAGCGGCGGGCGGGATCCCCTCAGGCTCAGGAAGGAGAGAAAGCGGTGGGCCGGGCAGGATAGAACGTGTGAGCGGTGTACAGTAAACACACACAAATCTCCCTGCTAGTTTCTGTGTAACCTGACTGCTAGTCTGTGTTGTGAAAGCTGCTTGAAAACTGTAGTTTAACCACATCACATATGTAGAGTTTGAAGCATGCTGAACTACTGAATTACTGAAATAAAAAACATATTTTGACCTCTAGGATATACATGTTTATGGAACAGTTTTTGACATCCATGCCCTTCCTGGTAAAAGAAAAATAATTCTGAAAAGTGAACTGACAAAATTCAGAAGATCATAAAAGATACGGTAGTGAGATCAAACGGTTGTAAAATGAGACAAAATCTTTAGAAAATAAAAATGTAGCGTTTCCGACACATTAATGCTGGCATGATGTTCTTCTGCAAGTCATTACCTGAATCTTCCAGCACACAGGAATGACAGAATGTGAAAATCTGCACATGCAGTTGCTACTGTATAGTCCCAACTAACCAGATACTGTATATATTTTTACTGTACAACACAGCATGCTTACAGTTTTTCTCAGACGCTTTGGAGCATTTTTCAGATCAGAAATTAATTTTTCAAAACACTTCCACAACATAAATGCAAGTTCTCGTTGTTTTGGACAAACTTTAAATGCTTTGGTACAATCATGCAGATCATTATGTACAATTGTCTGTTGTTTGCTACATTTTTAATTGCTTTTGACATTTTCATCAAAATACAGTATACTTGTTTCTGTGAATAGTCTTACACTTAAAACATTTAGGAATTATACTAGTCAACATTTAAAGTTGATTAAAAACATTCATCAAAGTTGTCCTAAGAACAGGTATTGGTTTTAAGACAACTTTTAGGAAAGGTTTTGGTCTGATTTAAATGTTGACTTTTTTTGAAATTGTTGACTTTTATGTCATAAACCCTTGGGTGCAGCAATGATATTACGCAGCGCTTGAAGAATTTTTTCGGCCTGCAGCGCCTGCTGCATAATATCATTGCGCCTGCTGCACCCATGTTACGGCAGCAAAGTCCCTGATTATTACGCCAGAATGAGATTATAGTTCCTAGCCATGTCGGCCTAGAAAATCGCAATGTTTAATTTTCCGTCGGTCTTAGTACACGATGTTACTACAGAAAAGCCAACTTTTAAATAGGAAAAATATCTTAACTCTTTGGGGTTTTTTTAGCGCGATGCTAATGGTCTAATCAGATTATGCTAAGCTATGCTAAAAGTGGTAGCGCCAGACTCGGAGATCGGCTGAATGGATTCCAAAGCAGTAAAACTCAATAGTTTACCTCTCGAGGAGCAGACAGACTGACTGACAGACTTTATTCATCCCACACAATTATTGCAAACTACGTAAACTGCTGATTGTGGGAATTTTTTTCAAATGTATTTCTTTATTAGTGCAACAATGTAACATACTTGAATTTCTATTGTATGTCATTTCATTGACATTCAGTAGAAAAATAGTCAGTTTGTTCCATTTTTGTGAAAGCGTCAGGATTTGATACTGTTTTCCGTAAGGCATGTTGGTTTGTTTTGTGCATTCTGTATGTGTGGTTATTGTGAGTCGTGTAAACCATACACTTTTCATTCAATGAGCACACGTTCTGACCCCCCAACTCTCTGTCTGACACAAAAGATCATCTCTCCCAGCGGCCTTCTCAGCTGTATCACTTTCCTGAAGTGAGCCTGGCCCAGAATGAAGCTGTGAATATCACTGAATCTGCCCTATGAAACGAAACTCCATTCTTCTCAAAATTCAATCCTGTAATTACAGACGTGTCTGAGTTTCATTCGATCAGGTGCTCGTATGATTTTTGTACCTTCCCTACAGTATAGCTTCAAGAAATTAGGTTTCATTCATTTTTATAGAATTTGTTTGCTTAATAGTCATAGAATATCTTTGCTATATTTTAATGCAGAAGAAGGGAGTTCTCGATTACCTTTATGCAAAATACAATTTTTGCATTAAAAAACTGCTATGCAATTTTGGGATGAAAATATGATGATAAAATGATTCTTTATTAGATTTTTCTCCTTCTTTATTAAATAATTCAGCTAATTTTATAATTCTTGAAAATATATATGTGTAACAGTTCCATCTAACACATATTATCATATTTTATTAAAAGTTTTTCTTGCATGTGCCCAGAAAATGTAAAAAAATCCTCTGTGTGGGTCAAACAGGTAAACTTATAAATATATATGTTTGTGATATGGTTTCAGGCTTGACATGCAATTCTAATGAACAATAGCGAGGAAGATTCTCACCCCGAACACGAGCAGGGTTTCCCTTTACATTCACTATCCCCTGATAAGAAACAGGGAGGCCAGATTGTAACTTGAACTGATTCAAGGTCAGTATTGCCACCACACAACAGTAATAACTCCCATTGTATCTGGTTTCTGCTTTTTATTCAGTGAATGGTGACATAGATAACTGCAGGAGCAAACAAGAAGAAAAGTTACACCTGCAATTAAATCCAGGTATCACTGTCAAGATGTGCTTAAATCTTTTTTATGTGTTTGCAAAAAAATCTAACCAATACTCTCCCAGTCACTGGACACATTTACACCTCCTATTAACATCCATCTCCAGTGAAGCTCTAGTAATCAGATTTCAGGTCTGATCAGAGCAGATCTGATTGTCTTCATGTTATTTTATTGTTTTCTTTGAACACTGTATCCATTTTAAATTATGTATTTCAATAATTGTACAAAATTGCCTGCCATTCACAAAGTTCTTACCCATTAAGTGTTCAGTGCATATTTTGTAAAATTTTGCAGTGGCGGGGCGCAAATTCAAAATAAGTGTTAGGAGTGTCATGTATGTTGCTCGTGTTTTCATAATATGTGTTTGTTGCGTCATGTGAATCATATGCATCACGTGTTTTGTCAAAATAAGTGCCTGATGCACACGCCTCAAAACCGTTTATGATTAAAGAGATGCTCATGTTCACAAAATACATGCAAGACACTCCTTTAACAGTAAACTCTGATTACGCATGAGATTATTTGAGTATCTGGCAAACGCGAACGTCTATTTTATCATAAACTCTTTTAGATGCGTCTGCAGCAGGCACTTATTTTGACAAGACACGTGATGCACACAGGTTCACTCGATGCGCAGAACAAATATTTTGAAATTACGAATCACACACATGACGGGCTACATACATGTTGTGACGAACTTTGCATCGAGCGCCTCAAAAAAAGAAGAATGCAATTTTGATTTACTGGGTCTAAAAAGCATAATAAAAGTTCACTCAACTCTGCAGTTTATACCTAAAAATCAATGCAGCAAATGCGAAAAAAAAGCAAATTATGTCTGGGCGTGCATATCAGTTATGTACTGAATTACTGTGTGTTTATATTTATTATATACCGTAAGTAGGGTCATTTTACAACGAGTCCATACTAACGTCACAACGACCGGAAAAGTTGGGAAACTCATGTTCTTCATCACACTTGAAACTTCGCCAAGAGGTTTCTGCAATTTACACCTTTTACACAAACACACAGGAAACTCTTAGGATGGTTTGTCATTTCTCAAGATTTTTCCCAAGAAGAAAAGACAGTCCACTTATCCAGTCCCTTTCTTTTCTGACAAAACCCAGGAGTAAAAACTTGGGATTTTGTGTAAGTCATTTGTTGCCCAGATTACATAAACAATATGTACAACATATTTTAATTAGGCAATGGCATGGTTGTAAAACTGTCCAGAGGAAGGTTTATCCAAATGTTACAAACTCACCAAAACAGAGCCAAGTTTACCTGCTTTACTTGTGCTAGAGAAGTAAATATTTAAGATAAAATTACTCTCAAGTTAACATGTGATAGCACATTAATAAAACATTTAATCTGGAAATAAATAAAAATTGTTTAAAAAAACTATACAATACTCCTGCATGTATATACTTTATTTGAAGCACAAAATGTTCTGGAATATTTTCAAATCTTTTCAAATCATAAGCAATTTTATGTATATTTGGACCCTCTTGAAAATGAGATGTTGCATCTCAAGGGGCTATCCATAAATAAATAAATATGTTGTTAATTTCCTGTTTTTTATCCAAATTGTTGCAGATGAATGTGACCCGATGTAAAAAGTCATCTAAAATCATTTTTTTGTGATTTAATGTTTGTTACATAAAATCATCCTGTATAATGTAAAGAACATTGTGTAAAAATATAACCTTGGTTATTTAATATTATTTAATAAATTCAAATCAATAATTGAAATCAAACTTTGATGCTCCAAATTTCATCATTACAGATTATGAAGATTTCACAGACTGTGTCGCATACTGTATGTAATAAAAACAAATACATTAAATAGAAGAAAATCATTTTACTGGTAGACTCAGACTGTTGGAAACTGTATGTGTACAGTTTTGCATAACAAGCTGATCAGAGGCCCCATTGACTTCCATAGTAGTCTTTATACTACTATGCAAGTCAATGGGGCCTCCGATTGGTTTGGTTACAAACGTTCCTCAAAATATCTTCCTTTTTGTTCATCTCAACAAAGAAATGTATACAGGTTTGTAACAACATGAGAGTAAAAAAAGGATGACAGAATTTTCACTTTTGGGTAAACTATCCCTTTAAGTGTAATGTAGGCAATATAGCATGTTATAGAACAGTCTCTATTTGCACAAGTTATAATGAAGTCTTGTCGCAGTAACATGTACCTGCAGGCTCGGAGAAAAGAGAAATGTGGATTTGTGTGAAGTCTTTGTAACTCGAAGGAAAGATTTTAAATAACAAGAATGACTCAAACATCCCTACGTCATTCATTAAAATAAAAGCTTTTTCAAGACCTTAATATTCTCTATGGTGCTTTAACATGCAACCATGTTTTATCCCCGATAAACAAACAAACTCACTCCCACCAAATCATTCCTGTGTGTCTCCTACAGTCTGAGCCAGAATATAAATAACTGTTAGGAGATTCATGAACAATGATGAAAGATTAAGTACTTTCCAGCATACGGAAAATCTATACTCGTATTTAGATACACTTGAAAAACAGCTGGCCTTCTTTACATGTTTAAACAGATACATTCCTGTTTTAATACATTCCTGTTGATCCATACATGTTATAAACACCCATGCAGAAATAGGCTCAATAAAAAAATTTTTATTTGCTATTGCATTCAAAACTTAAACCTAAAAATAATGACATAAAAGACATTTAGTAAATGACTTTGCTGGTGACACTTTGTGGGTACAATTTTCGTTGAAAAGATTGGGGAATCGCATCTATAACAGCGATGATGAGCATTTAATAAAATAGGAGTGACCCTCGCCCATTAACTTTGCGGTTAGTTGATAACCACAGAGGCCGGCAGGCTTCTATAATTACAGCTAATTAGTTGTGTTAGCTGTGTGAAGATTAAACCACGAGGTTTCGAAACACAAGTGGAGACAAACGGTGAAGGCCGAGGATGAATGTCGTCATTTGTCAGGTAGTGGAAACTTTAGCCCCCAGCTGCCCACAGGGGGAGACTCATCAACGGTCGCTGAAAAATTGACACAAGTGCCGTCAACTGGGCGAGACGAACTGAAACCCAATACGTTCACGATGCCCCTCATTCGTCAAGTTCCTCCTATTGCTCTCCCAATGTCTCTCCTACGGTGATTTTTCCTTACCATAGTCTATGTGTTGGTAGTGTCTCAACTTACAGGAAACCAGAATCATAAATTAACTTATTTGTGAAATAAATTGGCTACATTTGTTTTGTGAACCACTTTTAGTTACCGCAGTATTCAGGATGAACCTGGATGAACCTGAGTTCTTGAATATTGTTAACATAAATAAAGTCAATGGATTGAATGTTTGAAAAGGTTTTTAGTTAACTTAAGTTTTAATGTGCATGCACGCTTGTGCGTGTGCAGGTGTGTGCGTTCGTATGTCCTCTGCTTCGGCTGCAGGGTCAAGCTCGGCTGTCATCAGATAGTCATGAGTTTGTAAGTCACTAAGTAGCCTCAAGGGTATAGAGGGCCCATATTACCTTTAGTTTACCTGAGACACAGAACCGCGGTCCTCATTCTTAAAATGTCTGAATGTTATTACATTGTATAAAATACGTCTTGCATTTTTGTAAGAAACATAACGCAAGCAAAACTATACATTTTGAAAATGTTTAGGGGAAGTACTTTGTTAGGTTTGAGATTAAATAATAGCTTTGTTCATACTTAAGATTAGGTGTCTGAACAACACTTAAAGGGATAGTTCACCGATAAATAAAAATTATGTCATTAATGACTCACCATCATGTAGTTCCAAACTCGTAAGACCTCCGTTCATCTTTGGAACACAGTTCAAGATGTTTTAGGTTTAGTCCGAGGGCTTTCTGACCCTCCATTGAAAATCTATGCACGGTATACAGACCCAGAAGAGAAGACAATGCTAAATTAAAGTCGCAATTTTTGGACCAAAATGTATCTTCGAAGCTTCAACACATTCTAACTAACCCACTGGTGTCACATGGACTACTTTGATGATGTTTTTTTACCTTTCTGAACATGGACAGTATACCGTACATTGGTTTTTAATGGAAAGTCAGAAACTGTAAACATCTTAAACTGTGTTTCGAAGATGATTGGAGGTCTTACAGGTTTGGACCGACATGAGGGTGAGTCATTAATGACAATTTTTATTTTGGGGTGAACTATCCCTTTAACTAAGCATTAAAGGTGCAGTGTGTAATTTTTAGAAGGATCTCTTGACAGAAATGCTAAATAATATACAAAACTATATTATCAGGGGTGTATAAAGACCTTTCCTAATGAACCGTTATGTTTTAATTACCTTAGAATGAGACGTTTTTATCTACATACACAGAGGGTCCCCTTACGTGGAAGTCGCCATTTTGTGCCGCCATATTTTCTACAGAAGCCCTTAAGGGCTCTTAACTTCTTTTTTACTAAGTTGTCTCCGTCAATTACATGTTTTTCCAGTGGCGGCTAACATAGCTTCAATATGCGTTTCAAAACGAGGGGTGCAGTGGACTGAGCCGTTGGTTGCAATTCGCAACCTCACCACTGGATGCTGCTAAAATTTACACACTGCACCTTTAAAGTATGCATAACTAATCATCAAACAAAGTTTGTGATAAAAACAGGGATGGTATCTCACTTCATGAGGATTGTGCTGTTACATTTCTAAGTGGTCAATTTTCTAGCAGATAAAACCCACAAATTCGTGTTACAGTCACAAAATATTTGATACATGTATTTGTGTTATTGACACAATTTTCTGCTGTTTTCTGCCACTGGGCATAAATTTCTATAAATAGTTTTTTTGTGTCTGTGGCACGACTTTCTTTATCGTGTCATTTATATTTTGTTTTCTCATTGTTTTTTCAAATTTTTTTACCCTTGTCGCTTGGGGTTGGGGTTTAATGTAACCATTATAATAAAGTCTTAATACTGGGAATCCCGCTCCTCATCTTTATCCACCAAGGTGTCCTTTACCTGGAAAAGGTTAAAGACCCTACACTGTAAAAAATACTTTGCTGCCTTAAAATTTTTTGTTGAATCAACTGGGATTTACAAGTCATTTCAACTTACTAGTATTTATCTTGACTAGAGTTGAGTTGTTATAAATACAGTGGAGTTGACTTTTCTCAACTATATTTTATAAGTTGTGACAACTCATCTCTGTTGACATGACTTGTAAATCTGAGTTGATTTAACAAAAAATGTTTAGGCAGCAAAGTATTTTTTACAGTGTAGAGACCTGGAGGTGACCTGGCAACAAAGCATCAAGTTTGTCAGTTAAGCACAGGCAGGCATAACTAATATTACAGTATTTGTGCCCAAGTTACATTTACATTTACATTTAGTCATTTAGCAGACGCTTTTGTCCAAAGCGACTTACAAAGGAGGTAAACAATAGAAGCAATTATAGCAACACAAGAACAGCAATACATAAGTGCCCTGGAAATAGTCTCATCAAGTCCAACACAGTATACATAGACAAGGGATTGTTAGTATTTTTTTTTTTTTTTGGTTCAAGATTTTTTAAAACTGCCTTTCATAACTTACAATAGTCCCAACATTCATGTCAAATTAAGCATGTACTTTACATGATACAAAATGTTATTGGACGTTATGTGAACAGTCTGTGGTTTTTTAGTTCATAATTTCCAGACATGCAAATATTGCGGAGAATCTCATCAAGTGGGCTTAAATCTCAAGTAAGCAATTGATTATTTAGCTTTAAATGCATGGTACTGTATGAACATATTACATATATTTTTTTGCCGAAAACAATAACTGGTGAATCCGTTCAGTGTGTTTCAGACTGGCAGAAGGTATGCAGTGACATGTTAATACAACCCAGAGGAAAGCCCCAACATCTATATTGAGTCAAAAGTGTGATGGGTTGACAGGTGGTATTATCATAGATTAAGCTTTGCAAATATCCTCATGGTCTCGGATTTCTCTCTTATTTGTGGAACTGATCTGCACATACAAAAACCTAGAAGACAGATTGACTGTTATAGTTTGGATCTCAGCTGTGTTATGTGAACTACAGTAACAAATAATGCCTGTATAAGCCCATAGATAATTAAATAGGTGAGACATATTAAACAATGTGAATGTATGTGCTTACGAACTTTGTTATGAAAACGAAATATGTACTTGCAAACAGTTTTTGAGTTGGTTTGAGCAAGTTTACATTTATTAATTTGGCAGACATAAACATGAGGATTAAAAATCCTAGATTTAACCGTTTTGCTCCGATAGTGTGTGGTGTGTCATGATGTGTCAAAGACAGCACACCACACACCAACAGATTTTCAACCAGAGTCTCAACTGTGAACACAGGAAATCTCGCAAAATCTCGTGAGACTTCAGAATAAGCATCACGGACGATATGCTGAAAGAAAATTCAGTGATAGTGTTTGGAATGATTTTCACAGAAAATTCGGGAAAAAAAGAAAAGGGTTTGGGTGAAGTTGTGGAGACAGCGGGAACATGGTCTGGACAAGTTCACTTTGCATCAACTTCACTTTATGCTTCGCCATGACTGCTCCGTCTTCCAATATCTCGCTTTCTGATTGGATATTGTTTCATTTCACATAATAATCTCAAGAGTGTGCGCACATTTTTCCTCGGGGCTCCCCCACACATCAGGATTTCTGATCAAAGTTTAATATTTATGATTTGCGATCGTCGGATCGTCGATTGTCGGAAGCGTGGAAATTGACCCAAAATAAGCCCGATTATCTTTTGGTGTGTACCCAGCATAATTTGTACGACCACATTTGTAGGTTTTTGTGCAATTTGCCTTTGCTCAAGTGATATTGGTGTGGTGTTTCTGTATTGTTTTGTATAATAATCGTACTTTTCTGCACGATTAACTTTGTACGAAGTCATACGAATTAGCCAAATATATACAAATTCTCGTGAGATCAGGCTGTATGTTGTTTAGGTGTTGATCAGAAGCTGCTTACTACCGAAGTCAAATGAGTTTATATTATATTTTGGTCTCTAGACATCATTCAGGTCTCTGTTATTATTATGCGTATTATTTTCATCCAACAAAAAAATTAAGTTTGAACTTTTAAAAGTTATAGCAACTTTAATCTCTTTCATTTATGATAAATTCAAAGTTTTTTCTTGTTAATTAAATATTAAATATTTACATAATGAGACCAAAACATTAGCCAATGCCATAGCCTAAACAATAAAAATTAAAACAACAATAAATAAATAAAAAAGATTTTTACATTGTAAGTGTGAATCAAAGATCTTTCTCTAAACCTTTCTTTGCATTTTTGCTTACATCTATAATTTACTCTTTGATTCATTGTCCATCAAGTTCTTGCTATATTTCCTCTTATCCCGTTCTCTGTCAATGCTTGTCCTTTGGCACAAGAATAGAGAAGCAGAAACACTTGAGGGGTGATTTAAATACCAAAAAGGCAACTGTTATTCATAATAAGCACTCGATGTGGGCATTGCTGTAATATATCAGAGTTAATATGAGGTTCTGCTGCTTTACATTAATCACCTGGAACAGATTGAAACCTCGACAGGTTATCTCACAAAATCAACTAATATTGGCTCATATCCCATGCAGTTAAAAAACGTAAAATACACTTTATTGAGTACACTTTTATTTTCACACACTAATTTTGTACTTAATAGACCCCTTCACAGTTCAGGTCACAGGCGGTTCCCACTGCGCATGTCGGGGTCAGAAAAGCCATTACGGCAGATTGAGTTGCGTATTATTCGGTATCGTCAAAAATGCCTACTTACGTTGTGGGCTGTGAAAATTGCACCAGGTGTCCCGTTAAGTTTTCGCGATTCATGCAGAATCTCAAAAACAAAAAAACATAACATCTGCGGCTGCAAGCAATTAACGTGCAGACTGAAACAATGCAAAGATCAAAGAGGCTTGTGTTTGTAGTGCTCACTTCATTTGAGGTAAGTCATCATTTTTCAGCCCTGTTAGATTAAATTATAAAGCCTGGATGGTATGAACAGTTTGACCCCATGCTGCGCGCGCACCCGATAGTCATTCAATATTTACAAACCTTGAAGGGGTCTATATACACAAAAAATGATTTTCACGATATGTCCTCTTTAGGGGGCAGTTTCCCTGACAGGGCTTATCCTAGTCCCAGACTAAAGTGCATGTTTGAGCTGGCCTACTTTTTAAACACATTAATCCAACGTCAGATTCCAACCAAAATCCTGCTGCACATTGGTGGTGGTTAAAGGAGCGGTGAATCAAAAACTCAATTTTAACTTGATAATTTGTTATATAAGAGGTCATCATACTTAAATGAACATCCTGCAAGTTTCAGAACTGAAAACGTCCGTGCTACTGAAATATAACCGTCTTTGGCACCAAGCCAGCTAAAAACTCCAGTCTAAAATTCGGAAATCTATGACGTCAAAGTAGAATTGAAACACCTCCCCATAACCAAAAGGACAAGTCTACTTTTGTAGCCCCGCCCACAGCTTCGCGTGACACGTGTGTCTCAGTAAGTAAACATGTCTTTAAAGATTGACAAATTTAACCAAAATGACTTTTTAAATACATTTTTTCTGAGAGACTTTTATTTTGACGCGGTGATCTGTTATGATACCATGGAAACGCTTTTTCGGTTTTGAAAGAACCGCGTGGGAACAACCATGGGAACAACACAGAAGCTAAATACTTCAATTCGGAGGCTTGGAACCTAACATTAGCAATATGCTTGGATAAAGTTTGCTTTTGAAGAAGTTCCAGCTCGTGTGGGGAGCGTTTGTTAACGTTGTGGACATGGATTCATTTGTAAAGAAGTCGATGCTGGATTTGCAGAGAGACTCAGTCAGAAGCACCACTTATATTGGATCTGACAACAATGACACAGCAGTATAATTCACAGTAAGACATTTTACTTTATTTAAGTTACTGCGTTTCACTATTGCTTTGTAAAAGAGATTGCTTGATGTGTCCTGTTGTAACATCCGTGTCTAAATACGTTTGTTGACTGTTTTAATTTACTAAAAACATTAAACGATTAATAAAGGTACAACACTTAACAATACGACTGTAATTTAAAGGTAGAAATATACAAAGTTAGTTATAAGGAAGGATTTATCAACCGCAGTTTAGATTCTGATGCCCGTTTACTGTGTTGTATACGGTAAGTTGCGTTTGAAAGGTCAAACACTCAACAAAGCTTATTTTTTATCATATAACTGTGTTATTTAACATTACGTGAATGTAAAAGCAACCTCACAAGCACAATAGAAATATACAAAGTTATTGATAAGGATTTATTAGCTGCAGTTTAGATTCGGATGCACGCTTACTGTGTTTTATACGGTAATTTAGTCACGTCGAGTTTTGTTTCTACTTTAATATACGTATTGTCATTTATGTGTATCATGTTTAGCACCCAGAATCTTTTGTGTCTCAAACATATTTGTGTTCGGCTGCTATTTTTATCACATTAATGTTTTAAAAACATTTCCCTACATGTAATGACGGGGAATGAAGCTGTCCAATCATAGCAGTGGGTGTTTACGTTCAGGTCTTCAATGCGGCCCGCCCCTTCAAACGAACCATTTCTCAAGACAGCCACTAATCCATGTTACAAAATAGCGTATTACTTATTGCTTTTGATGTTTTTGAATGTAAAAACAACGCGAAATGCATAAGTAGACATCAATCAACGTCATAAAGCAATAAAATCGACCAATTCACGGCCCCTTTAAGGAGATTCCCCCATTCATATGTACAGCACTTTGAGTGCTGCAGAAAAGCGCTATATAAATGTAACGAATTATTATTATTATAATTCCAACCAAAATCCAACATTAATCCAACGTCAGATTCCAACCAAAATCCAACATTAATCCAACGTCAGTTTCCAACCAAAATCCAACGTAAATCCAACGTTAGATTCCAACCAAAATCCAACGTCAATCCAACGTCAGATTCCAACCAAAATCCAACGTTAATCCAACGTTAGATTCCAACCAAAATCCAACGTTAATCCAATGTCAGATTCCAACCAAAATCCAACATTAATCCAACGTCAGTTTCCAGCCAAAATCCAACGTAAATCCAACGTCAGATTCTGACCAAAATCCAACGTAAATCCAACAACAGATTCCAACCAAAATCCAACATTAATCCAACGTTAGATTCCAACCAAAATCCAACGTAAATCCAACGTTAGATTCCAACCAAAATCCAACATTAATCCAATGTCAGATTCCAACCAAAATCCCACATTAATCCAACGTCAGTTTCCAACCAAAATCCAACGTAAATCCAACGTCAGATTCTGACCAAAATCCAACGTTAGTCCAACGTCAGATTCAAACCAAAACCCAACGTTAATCCAACGTCAGATTCTGACCAAAATCCAACGTTAATCCAAAGTCAGATTCTGGCCAAAATCCAATGTTAATCCAACGTCAGATTCCAACCAAAATCCAACGTAATTCCAACAACAGATTCCAACCAAAATCCAACATTAATCCAACGTCAGATTCCAACCAAAATCCAACATTAATCCAAAGTCAGATTCCAACCAAAATCCAACATTAATCCAACGTCAGATTGTAGAGGTGATAGTGAGACCAGCAGGGGGTGCTCACCCTGTGGTCTGTGTGGGTCCTAACACCCCAGTATAGTGACTGAGACACTATGCTGTCAAAAAGCACCGTCCTTCAGATGAGACATTAAACCGAGGTCCTTACTCTCTGTGGTCATTAAAAATCCCAGGATGTCTTTCGAAAAAGAGTAGGGGTGTGCCCCGGCATCCTGGCCAAACTTGCCCATTGGCATACTAATCATCCCCTCATACTAATTGGCTATATCACTCAGTCTCCTCTCCACTAATAAGCTTGTGTGTGGTGGGTGTTCTGGCGCAATATGGCTGCCGTCGCATCATCCAGGTGGATGCTGCACATTGGTGGTGGTTGAGGAGATTCCAACCAAAATCCAACATTAATCCAATTTCAGTTTCCAACCAAAATCCAACGTAAATCCAACGTCAGATTCCAACGTCAGATTCCAACGTCAGATTCCAACCAAAATCCAACATTAATCCAACGTCAGATTCCAACCAAATTCCAACGTAAATCCAACGTCAGATTCCAACCAAAATCCAACATTAATCCAACGTCATATTCCAACCAAAATCCAACTTAAATCCAACGCCAGATTCCAACCAAAATCCAACATTAATCCAACGTCAAATTCCAACCAAAATCCAACGTAAATCCAACGTCAGATTCCAACCAAAATCCAACGTTAATCCAACGTCAGATTCTGACCAAAATCCAACATTAATCCAACGTCAGTTTCCAACCAAAATCCAATGTAAATCCAACGTCAGATTCTGACCAAAATCCAACATTAATCCAACGTCAATTTCCAACCAAAATCCAATGTAAATCCAACGTCAGATTCCAACCAAAATCCAACGTTAATCCAACGTCAGATTCTGACCAAAATCCAACATTAATCCAACGTTAATTTCCAACCAAAATCCAACATTAATCCAACGTCAGTTTCCAACCAAAATCCAACGTAAATCCAACGTCAGATTCCAACGTCAGATTCCAACCAAAATCCAACATTAATCCAACGTCAGATTCCAACCAAATTCCAACGTAAATCCAACGTCAGATTCCAACCAAATTCCAACGTAAATCCAACGTCAGATTTCAACCAAAATCCAACATTAATCCAACGTCATATTCCAACCAAAATCCAACTTAAATCCAACGCCAGATTCCAACCAAAATCCAACATTAATCCAACGTCAAATTCCAACCAAATTCCAACGTAAATCCAACGTCAGATTCCAACCAAATTCCAACGTAAATCCAACGTCAGATTCCAACCAAATTCCAACGTAAATCCAACGTCAGATTTCAACCAAAATCCAACATTAATCCAACGTCATATTCCAACCAAAATCCAACTTAAATCCAACGTCAAATTCCAACCAAAATCCAACGTAAATCCAACGTCAGATTCCAACCAAAATCCAACGTTAATCCAACGTCAGTTTCCAACCAAAATCCAATGTAAATCCAACGTCAGATTCTGACCAAAATCCAACAATAATCCAATGTCAATTTCCAACCAAAATCCAATGTAAATCCAACGTCAGATTCCAACGTAAATCCAACGTCAGATTCCAACCAAAATCCAACGTTAATCCAACATCAGATTCCAACCAAAATCCAACGTAAATCCAATGTCAGATTCTGACCAAAATCCAACGTTAATCCAACGTCAGATTCCGACCAAAATCCAACGTAAATCCAATGTCAGATTCTGACCAAAATCCAACGTAAATCCAACATCAGATTGTGATCAAAATCCAACGTAAATCCAACGTCAGATTCTGACCAAAATCCAACGTAAATCCAACGTCAGATTATGACCAAAATCCAACATTAATCCAATGTCAGATTATGACCAAAATCCAACATTAATCCAACGTCAGATTATGACCAAAATCCAACTTTAATCCAACGTCAGATTCCAACCAAAATCCAACATTAAACCAACGTCAGATTCCAACCAAAATCCAACGTAAATCAAACGTCAGATTCTGACCAAAATCCAACGTAAATCAAACGTCAGATTCTGACCAAAATCCAACGTCAATCCAACGTCAGATTCCAACCAAAATCCAACATTAATCCAACGTCAGTTTCCAACCAAAATCCAATGTAAATCCAACGTCAGATTCTGACCAAAATCCAACATTAATCCAACGTCAATTTCCAACCAAAATCCAATGTAAATCCAACGTCAGATTCCAACCAAAATCCAACGTTAATCCAACGTCAGATTCTGACCAAAATCCAACATTAATCCAACGTTAATTTCCAACCAAAATCCAACATTAATCCAACGTCAGTTTCCAACCAAAATCCAACGTAAATCCAACGTCAGATTCCAACGTCAGATTCCAACCAAAATCCAACGTAAATCCAACGTCAGATTCCAACCAAAATCCAACGTTAATCCAACGTCAGATTCTGACCAAAATCCAACATTAATCCAACGTCAGTTTCCAACCAAAATCCAATGTAAATCCAACGTCAGATTCTGACCAAAATCCAACATTAATCCAACGTCAATTTCCAACCAAAATCCAATGTAAATCCAACGTCAGATTCCAACCAAAATCCAACGTAAATCCAACGTCAGATTTCAACCAAAATCCAACATTAATCCAACGTCATATTCCAACCAAAATCCAACTTAAATCCAACGCCAAATTCCAACCAAAATCCAACATTAATCCAACGTCAAATTCCAACCAAAATCCAACGTAAATCCAACGTCAGATTCCAACCAAAATCCAACGTTAATCCAACGTCAGTTTCCAACCAAAATCCAATGTAAATCCAACGTCAGATTCCAACCAAAATCCAACGTTAATCCAACGTCAGTTTCCAACCAAAATCCAATGTAAATCCAACGTCAGATTCCAACCAAAATCCAACGTTAATCCAACGTCAGTTTCCAACCAAAATCTAATGTAAATCCAACGTCAGATTCTGACCAAAATCCAACATTAATCCAACGTCAATTTCCAACCAAAATCCAACGTAAATCCAACGTCAGATTCCAACCAAAATCCAACGTCAGATTCCAACCAAAATCCAACGTAAATCCAACGTCAGTTTCCAACCAAAATCCAACGTTAATCCAACGTCAGATTCCGACCAAAATCCAACGTAAATCCAATGTCAGATTCTGACCAAAATCCAACGTTAATCCAACGTCAGATTCTGACCAAAATCCAACGTAAATCCAATGTCAGATTCTGACCAAAATCCAACGTTAATCCAACGTCAGATTCTGACCAAAATCCAACGTAAATCCAACGTCAGATTATGACCAAAATCCAACGTAAATCCAACGTCAGATTATGACCAAAATCCAACTTTAATCCAACGTCAGATTCCAACCAAAATCCAACATTAATCCAACGTCAGATTCCAACCAAAATCCAACGTAAATCAAACGTCAGATTCTGACCAAAATCCAACTTTAATCCAACGTCAGATTCCAACCAAAATCCAACGTAAATCAAACGTCAGATTCTGACCAAAATCCAGTGTTAATCCAACGTCAGATTCCAACCAAAATCCAACGTTAATCCAATGTCAGATTCTGACCAAAATCCAACGTTAATCCTCGAACTTGCTGACGTTAATGTTTATAAACTATGTTGTTATATCTTTGGTGCAAGCTAAATTGAGATTTTACTGTTAAACATTACCTGTGCATATGCATTTTACAAATAACTGACGCCAGCTAGCTGTTACTTTCTTTACTTTCTTTCTTTAAATATCAAGCAGTAGTTTATGGTTTATCTTGACGTGATGATGGTTAATACTTTCTCAGTAACAGTTAATGTTAGCAGTCAGTGCAGTGCATATGGTAGGCTAACAATTCCTGTTTAATATATGATCAAAATAATCCAGACATTTTTTCCCAAATTAAATGTAACTTTGAATAAATTCATAATCATCAATAATAACAAACAAACAAGAATAGCAAATCTTCCTAAATAAAACAAAGATTTAGTGGACTAAAGGTCACAAATTTACTTACTTTGTAAACACAGTAGGCTATGTAGAACAGCCAAAACATCTAAATAATCTAATGTAATCTAATCTAATATAAAATCATAATAAAATGAGGTGAGAATTCAACAGTATTGTTTGCTTATATCATTCATAATGACATTTTATATTTATATCATTTTTTATTTTTCTATTTACTGAAGAAAAGTTTGCACTTTGAAATGTGTAGTGTGTGTGTTGGCTATTGTACATATGTTTACAAAGTCAGCAAAGCTGTGGAGATATTGGTATTGAGTTAGATGTTTAGTAAAAATTTAAATTGGCAAAAACAAACTTTTTTTCGGGTTACGGGTGTGGGCATCATAAAGAAATTATGTTTAGGGCACCAAAATGGCTAGCAGCGGCATTGAGTACAGACACACTTTAAATTCAGTGCACACGCACACACAATAATTGGTTTCTGTGCAATTCATGTATAAATACAGCACACACTTATTAACTTTCTCTTGAGATTGTGGATGGTGCTGGTAATTGATAGGTATCACATGCCGCCTCAGCCCAACCCAAGCTAATATTTCACTGTAACAGATCTATGTGCGTGCACATTTTACACAGTTTGTATCAATCACTAACCCAGTTTTCACTAATATTCAGTGTATTATATTCTCTCGACA
Source organism: Misgurnus anguillicaudatus (assembly GCF_027580225.2). Lineage (NCBI taxonomy): Eukaryota > Metazoa > Chordata > Actinopteri > Cypriniformes > Cobitidae > Misgurnus > Misgurnus anguillicaudatus. The sequence continues at coordinate 31,450,290 of NC_073347.2, read as the reverse complement.
CATAATGCAACTCCTGTTGCACTGGATGGATTTACCAGACGTTATAAAACATGTCAACTTGTTTTTACCAGATCTATTACAGATTCTTTTTGTTTCAGCTTTTCTGAAATGTAAATCAGCTTTAGCTCGAAAAGCAGCACTCGTCAGTTTCTGATACCACAGAATGAGAAAACAATAGCGGTCGGACCTGCCAGTTATTTTGCAATTCATTTTTTTTTATTTATCACAGTTGTGCAAAGACTTTTGGCTTCAACACTCTCTGCAGGGGTCAAACATTTTTGCAAAACAATCACGAATTCAACTCTTACCCCATTATCTGTATATATCTGAACTATAGTACTGTATCAGAGCTTACATTTACATTTATGCATTTAGCAGAACTACAGTATCTGAACTACATCTTGAAATACAACAAATGCAACAATGTTTTAACCCATTGTTGCATTTTCTGGGTTATGTTGACCCAACTGCTGGGTTTGTACATTTATGACCCAACACAGCACTGGGGTATTTCATAAAGATTAAAAAAATCAATTATGAGTAATTGATAAAAATGTCTGCATAATGTACAACCTACAATTTACCAAATCAGTTTGTTTCCTGCTAAATGTGATGATGTTGATGTGACCAGTGGCGGCCGGTGACTTCTTTTCTCGAGGCGCTCAATGCGAAGTTCGTCACAACATGTATGTAGCCCCTCATGTGTGTGGTTCCTTTTCTCAAAATATGTGTTCTGCGCATCGAGTTATCCTGTGTGCATCACGTGTCTTGTCAAAGTAAGTGCCTTCTGCAGACGCGTCTAAAGGGTTTATGATAAAAGAGACGCTCGTGTTTGGCAGATACTCACATAATCTCATGCGTAATCAGAGTTTACTGTTAAGGAAGTGTCTTGCGTGTATTTTGTGAACGTGAACTCTTTTATCATAAATGGTTTTGACGCGTGTGCAGCAGGCACCTATTTTGACAAAACACGTGATGCACATGGTTTACATGATGCAACAAACACATATTTTGAAAACGCAAGCAACACACATGACGGATGAGCAGTGATGGGCCGCCACTGGATGTGACATAGTTAAATACTTACAGAATGAGATGACTTTAGTTGATGTCAAACTGGACCCACATAGATAATAATGAAGATCATAGCCTAGATATGTTTGACCTATCTGGCGTCTGATGTCTTCATCCAGTCCACTTCTCTTCTGACACCTGAGGCAAAACAAATCTTGGTTTAACATTAATCTTCTGTCTTACATTATTCATCTTGTTTGTTTATAAAGTAGCATTTGCTGAGACAAACATTACTATTACTCATACTTAACATTTACGAATTTTCACAAACTCCAACCCTAAATATTCAACTTTGCCAAGAACAAAGTTATTGAAGACTTAATTGGTTGTTTTGGCTTAAGTCGGTAAATAACTACCTAGCAACCATCCAGAACTTTTAAGCATCAAAGCAAAGAGTTTTGCATGGACATGCACGCCTCACAAAATCCGATGATCTGTAAATGTGACTAAGGTCAAATATCTGAGTTATAAAGACGTAAACTCGCAAAGGTTCCCATTTGTTCCCAAACTTATACAAATAAAAACTGAATTCACTGCAATATAAAAGCATCTGCCAAACACATAAATTTCACTTTTACTCCCCTATCCCTTTAATTTATTGTTTAATCAAATTACTGATATTTATCCTGCCACACATTTTCTTGCATGCATCTCTCGCTCCTCTCTGCTTTGCAGAAATGCTTTCCAATGTAAATGGCTAATAAATAGACAGTCCTTGCCAAATCTACAATGAACACACACATAGACACACATGAACAGTATGATGACAGGTTAACAACATTCAAATAATACCAAAACAAAGCGAAGGGAAAAGTCTTCACAACAACAAAAAAATAACGCAATCAAAACAGACAAAAGAAATAGGTGGTGTGAATCTATGCCCAGGTGTGAGTGTTTTAATAACTGACATGAAAAACTGTAAATGAAACAGCAGCTTTGTGTGATCTCACACGATGAGGTCATGGGTTCTGTGCCAATGAGAAGGAGTGGATGGAACAAATTAAATGAAAATAAAATAAAACAAATAAAAATGTAAAAATCAGGAAAGCAGCGCTTATGTGTCCTATTAATTTCAATGTTACTAATTGATCTCACAAAATTACGTACCTATAATTTTTTTTTTTTTTTGTGATACTGTCACAAATTTCTTTTTTTTTTTTTGATCGTATAACGAATTTCTGTTTATGTGTCATTGTCACATATTGGTTACTTAACTCTTTTGTCTTATTTTCTTACCATTGTCGCTTCAGTGAAGGTTAGATTTACATAAAATGACATCCTTACCCAAACCCAACTCCAACTCTAACGTCAGGCGACAATGGTTTAAAAATCAGAAAATATAAAAAATAAATCAGAAAAAAATATTATAAACCAATACTTAAATTGACATCCTAACGCAAACATCAAATCTAACCCTAAACCGAAGCAACAATGGTTTGAAAATAGGAAAAAGCAGTTGAGTAACCAATACGGGCCAAGACACATAAACAGAAATTCGTGATACGATCACGAAAAAACGCGGAAATTCGTGACAGTATCACGAAAAAGAATCAAAAAATTATGTGACTATATGTACATAATTTCGTGAGACTGGGTAGACGTCTATAAATATAATTTTTTTTTATAAAATAATCAATGCCATAATGTATATGGAAACAAGCATAATGCAAAATCACCAGTGTTAAATGTACACTGTTGGTGTATATATGGGTATGATTTTGCTGTGTAGGCTACAGAAAAAAACTTAACTTTCTAATAACATTTTTTGATTCTTGACCACAAAACCCTTTTAGAAAAGCTTTCCATTGATGTATGGTTTGTTGGGATAAGACAATATTTGGTCGAGATACAACTATTTGAAAATCTGCAAACTGGGGGTGCAAAAAATCATAAATGGGTCAGTAACAAAAACAATGGCAAGATGAAAAATTGTATGCAATAAAAAAATCACATTTGCACTATTTTATGAAAGTTAAGACTGAATGGACCTGAAAATGTCAAATGGTGTAACCAAAGAATGAGAAATATTAAACATTTTGCTACCTTGATGGCATGTAATTGTAATCATCATCATAAAAAAAATTTAAAAATATCATTTTATTAGTTATTTCTAAATGTAAATTTGTATGCTTTAATATTTGTCCTGACATATGCTGAAAACAGCTCTGTTTTCTAAATAATCTTTGACCAATGATGTAAAAATGTATGTTAAAAAATCTTACTACACAAAACTAGATAATTATATTTTATTCCACATTTTTTATGAATATATTTATATTTTCATTTAAAAAAATACTAGTTACACCAATTGACACAGACCAGTTACACCACATTGACATTTTTGCAATTTATCCCCCAAATATTCTTTCAAAAAATCAGAAATGTTAGACTTGGTCTTCAAAAAAGAGAATGTATGCAAGTAATCTCCCATTTTATTTTTTTTAACCATTTTACATTTAATTGGACCATACGGACACAAAGTAATTAACGTCACGTCATTGACCCAAATACATTTTTTTTTATATTTACGGTAGGAAATGTGCAAAATATATTTACAGAAAATGATCTTAACCTAATATCCTAATTATATTTTTGCATAAAATATCAATAATTTTGACCCACACAATTCACTGTAAAAATGCAGCATTTTGTCAAATCAACACATATTTTGTGTTACTTTAACAAATTAAGTTAAACAATTTTAACTTGGTTTTACAAGTTATGTTAACTTATTACAGGTCATAACTTATAATAGTAGGTTGAATTGACTTGCAAAACCAAGTTGTTTTAACATGTTTTACAGTGATTGCTACAAATATACCCGTGCGACCTATGAGTGGTTTTGTGGTCCAGGGTCACATTTGTGTTTAGGGCACAGCATTTTAAACAAAATGTTTAATCTTGGTCATCCTTATTTGTCATTGAGCGATAAATATTTATTCATAACAGACCCTGTGTCACCAGTGAAGAGAGTCTGGAGGTGCCAGCTTGATTTGGAAATGGGACATGATTCTGTTCATGACAACTTAAAATAGTTTAATAACACTGTTGGCGTCTGATATAAGCTTGTGTTTACTATGGCATTACTTAAGCTTAATGGAGAAAATCTGATGCAAATGGCTTAAAATAAAACATTACCCATAGAGCAGACATGTGCATAACAGTTGCTGTGCCAGCTCAACGCTACATGTTCCCACATGCAAAGCTTTTCTTTCTTTTGGATGAAATGATGGTTAATGTTAAAGAAACATCTACATCATTTTTTTAAACCAAATGACTGCTTTTATTGCAATTTTGTCCAAATTGCATGTGCAGTTCACATCTTCCTGCAGTCATTTCAGCTAACGGCATTCGTAAGGTTCACAGAGCGTCGCATCTGATAGGAATATTTAAGTGTCTCCCAACCCCGAGCTATTTCCTGTAATCAAGCTGGCTGTAACAACAACCATTTAAAAGAGATTTGACTCCAATTTAGGGCAGACGTAAGTGTGTGCATAATAACAAATCACAAAATCTTGAATGCACCATTTTATTGCAATCAGAGACAAATCTAGAAATAACTATCAAAAAATACAATTATGTGATTAATGCATCAAACACGTAAGTTAATTGCCTTGTTGTAACTATCAATGTGCAGCCAGATCAGCGAATCAGAATACTTCTTGCGGTGCTCACCTTAACAAAACTTACTACCAAGATATTGTGGCGTTGTTGCCAGGGAGTTGTTATATGGTTGCTAAGGTGTTACTTAATGGCCCAAGTACAGTCATTTTGTAGCACATAATCTTTATGAAAACAAATTTGAGTTAAAGAGAGCACGTAGATGCCTCACATAACTTGACGCTCATTGCTTATTTCTATATGTAATAATATAATTAAATAAAAAAGACCTATATAAAAAAGTACCTGATTAGTAATAAAATTTATGGAACTAGTTGCACTATTTATTAATAACTATTAATGCATCTACTGTATAAATTTGTATTACTAATACTGTGTTTTCGCCTTCAGAAATGCCTTAATTCTACGTGGCATTGATTCAACAAGGAAATCTTTCTTTAGAAATGTTGGCCCATATTGATAGGATAGCGTCTTGCAGTTGATGGAGATTTGTGGGATGCACATCCAGGACATGAAGCTCCCGTTCCACCACATCCCAAAGATGCTCTATTGAGTTGAGATCTGGTGACTGTGGGGGCCATTTTAGTACAGTGAACTCATTGTCATGTTCAAGAAACCAATTTGAAATGATTCAAGCTTTGTGACATGGTGCATTATCCTGCTGGAAGTAGCCATCAGAGGATGAGTACATGGTGGTCATAAAGGGATGGACATGGTCAGAAACAATGCTCAGGGAGGCCGTGGCATTTAAACGATGCCCAATTGCCACTAAGGGGCCTAAAGTGTGCCAAGAAAATATCCCCCCACCATTACACCATTGCATTAATGAAAAATTGAACAGGTGTTCCTAATAATCCTTTAGGTGAGTGTATAGTTACATCAACATGATCTCACGGAAAGTTGTGTTATAGTCATGAAAAATTTGATTAATTTATTTGTGTCCATGGACGAAGCTTAGCTTTTTTTGTGCCTTAAACACTATTTTTTTTGTGTCACCCGCACGAATTTCTATAAATAGTTTTTCATGTCTGTGGCATGACTTTCTTTTTCGTGTCATTTTATGTATTATTTTTTTCCTACTTTTTGGGGTTGGGGTTAGATTTGGGGTTTGGATGTACTTTTATGTATTGGTTTTTCTTCCGCTTTTAAAACTATTCTCGCCTTGAGTTTGGGTTAGGTTTAGGATGTCTACAAATATAACCGAACTTGATTCTAACCCCAACCCCAAGGGACAATGGTAAGAAAATAGGAAAACACAATGAGAAGACAATACATTAAATGAAACGAAAAAGTTTCTATTTATAGAAAAAGACATTCGTGCTCAAGGCACAAAAAAGCTGAATTTCGTGCCATTGACACAAATAAACTAATCAAATTTTGCATGACTATAACACGACTTTCTGTACGTGAGATCAGTCTGAGTTACATCATTTGTAATTAATTTGTAATATTTGGGAAAAGACCTGGTCGGGGTGTGTTTTTCTCTACTTAACTACCATAGTGCAATGCAGCATTACTAGTCAAAACCATTTCCCGAAAACTTGCACATCCATTATTTGAACCATGCTGTTTCAACAACATAGTTAATGACGTGCATACTTCATGTTGGAGTAATAACCTCAATATCGAATTCATGTCAAATTATTGCTGTAAATAACAAACTTGGCATTGAATGATAGCTTTTTGTTTCAGTCCTTTGCTGTTCTTTATAAACATTTATGTAAAATGTACTTTTATCTGTTTGTAGATGATACGTATGGCAGGAAATCAAGTTTTTCTCGAACTCTCTTCCCGCTTGGCTGCACTCAATCACAAGCAAACTCTGTCTTCATAGAGCAGAGGTTACAGATTTAAATTGAGCTAACCAGTTCAATATTGTGCTTGCCCAAAGACCCTACTTATTTCTACTCTCCATTCATGTTGGTGGTTGGTTTAAAAGCCTGATTGAATAACACTGAGTTTCATTGTGTTTCGCTGCACCCTGGAAGTCAGGTTTGCCAAAGCACCTCTATCTCTATCTGATGGCGTGGAACGTTGATCAAGTCCGCACCGCTGATCTCCGTTGTCCTTTTCTTGGCTCGCTGATGCTTTATTTGGTCATCTGATAGCTAAATGTGATAGCACCGAGGCCTTGAGGTTAAGAAACGGATTGACATATCATCACAGGTGCTTTAAACAAGCATTGCAGTTTCACAAAGTCAAGCTTTCATGCCAAAGAATCTGCAAAACCATCTTGAAAAGTAATAGTGAAGTTCGGTCTCCAAGCTTTGCAGCTTTTTGGTTTCATCGCACAAATATATATTTCAGCACTTCGTATTTCAGACAAAATGGTGATTGTGTTCACTTTATTACCTACATATGACGTTTCGCAGATGTGAAACAGACCTCACAGTTATGAAATGAAGGGCTGAATGAATGTCGCTTTAGAAAGGATGGCGCCGAATGGACAAACTGATAAATACACAAAATTGAGATGAATACAAAAAGACTAAACATTTGTGATTTGTTCCGCAAGATCTCATTTGCGAAATCAGTTTTGTTTACTGTTGGCAAAGTGGATGTTGGTGTTGTTAATTTTTGAAATCGTCACCAGTGTGATTTAGTTTCCATCTCCTTGCTCATAAACATTTACTCAGAGCTGTTAAACAAAACCAAATTCCATTAGCGAGATAAACAGAAATATCTATGCATTCTCATAAACAGACATGAGAAATTAAACAAAAACTATCCAACAAAGAGTTCAACCAAACGGCACCATATGGTCAATGCTCTTAGACAAATTTCAAATGTCAGAGATGTGTTTGCAGATGACAGCAGTTTTGTTTTTTAGATTCACTCACAAATACAACACACCATAGACAGTAACCTAGCAGAGGAAACAAAAAATATGGTAATACTTTACAATAAGGTTGAATTAGTAAATGCATTAACTAACATAAACAAACAATGAACACTATAGTTTATCAGCATTTATTAATTCTTTTTTTATGTTAGTTAATGTCAATACAGTTATTCATGTTAGTTCATGGTGCATTAACGGTAACGCTTTACTTAAAGGGGTGTTCATAGACTGACATGACACCTACATAATCATGACATGACGTGTCATGAACATGAAGGAGATTTATGCATGTTTATGACAACTGTCATTAAGTGTCATTTGTTCAATTATGTAATTTTTAATGCAAATTTGACATTGTTTGAGATGTCTTTGTTATGACAACTTGACATTAACCAATACATCATAACTTGACATAAATCTGTCATAAACATGACATAACAGAATATTATCAAACTTGAGAAACTACCTAGCTTTATTGGTTAACATTACAATAAACTCTCATTTAAACGTCATTAAGTGTTAATACTCTGTCAAATAGTTTTATAACAGCATCATAAATATTTTTCTTGACCTCAACTATAGTGGTACAAATTGAGCTTGTCATTAAAATATTAATAAGTGCCAATACTATGTCAAATAATTTTAAATACCTTAACATAATGCAACAGACACATCAAAATATTATACTTAACTTTATTTATATGCACAATACATAAAAAACTGACAACAAACAGAACTTGTTCTTCCCCACACAAAGGGTTCTGAAAATTGCTGACATAGAAGAAAAAACTAACAAAATATTTAATTAATTCAATGTAATTAACTGTTTTTCAGAAATATGGACCCAACGCTGCATGGCTTAACCCATTATTGTACCGTTTCTATTTAATTTTAGGTGATTCAGTCTCCAAATGCAATAAAATACAATTTGATACATTTTAATTATTATTATTATTATTATTATTATTGGATGATAGATTTTATTTCTCTAACAACTGGAGTAAATATGAAAAAACGTTATAAAGAATATTCTTGACGCTGTTATAAAACTATATGTTTTAAAAACAGAGTATTAACACTTAAAGACATTTTAATGACAGATTATATTTGTACCACTGTAGTTGAGGTCAAGAAAAATATTCATAACGCTGTTATAAAACTATTTGACAGAGTATTAACACTTAATGACATTTTAATGACAAATTTAATTTGTATCACTGGTAAAAAAGTGTCTTGGTAATGTCAAGTTGTCATGACAAGTTATAATGTATTGATTAATGTCAAAGACATCTCAAACAATGTCATCTTTGCATTAAAAATTACATAACTGAATGAATGACACTTAATGACAGTTATCATAAACGTGCATAAAATCTCCTTCATGTTCATGACAAGTGTTGTATCATGATTATAAAGGTGTCATGTCAGTCTTATGAACCCCCATTCGAGTAAAGTGTTACTGCAATAACACATGTTAAAAGTTTAAACATTTAATTTTAATAATGTATTAGTAAATGCTCAAATTAACTTAAACTAAGATTAATAGATGCTGTAGAAGTATTGTGATTGTTAATTCATGTTAGTATTATCTAATGTTAACAAATACAACATTATTGTAAAGTGTTACCAACAATATTTGAAGAGTTTCGTTGCAAAACGAGATAACTCTGTTATTAACATTTTTGTCAAAACATGTTTATTATTATGTTATTATTTTGTTTTATGGTGCTACTTAGCTGGATTTTTTAAGTTATGAAGGTTTCAATCAAAACAAACCAACTGCAATTGAATTGATATTAATTGGAATGCACAACCAAAAAATTTCTGAGATTTCTGAAATAAGCTTGTATATAAACTTTACAATAAAGTTGTATTAGTAAACATTAGTAAATGCGTTAACTAACAAATAAACAAACAATGACCAATATAGTTTTTCAGCATTTATTCATTCTTATTTATTAATTATTTTTAGGGGTAACTGGATAATAACCTAATACACAATTACATACTAATTATTTTATTATGGATAGTTATATCTTATAATTAAAAGTTTGGAACAAAAAGATTAAACAAAAATCAACACAAGAACAAACAAAAAATTATAAAGGCATGACGTTATCAAAAAAGTTTCACCTATAAGGGTGAAAAGTTGTTCATGTTGAACGATTTAATAATGATAATAAAAAAAAAACATATAGTGAAAATGTAAATGTAATAAGATGTAATAAAAACGACCTCTGAGGCATAACTATTAAAAAAACATCCATGCATACAGCTGAAACTCATACCCTTGTATGATGGAGTGGAAATAAAACTGTGTTTGGAAAGTTTGGATGTTTTTGAAATGTTCAGGTCACCAAACATAATGCTCGCCAAATTTCCATGTGTGGGTTGGTTGAAATAAATCTAACCAACTATGATTTTTAAATTCTAAAGAAATTGTGCAAAACCTTCCACAACAAAGCTAAAGTGAGTGGTTGTGCATGGTGGGACTATTTATGAACATTAGTTTACTAAATATTTGTTCAAAACCACAATGAGCTTAACAAACCCTACGGAACTATTTGAAATGTCAGCAAGAGCGAGACTGATCTCTGAAATCACGTTCCTAAAACATTTCAGCATGTAGTCTGACAATCAACAACGACTGCTAGTTTAAGACAAGGGGGTCGGTATTAGTAACAATCGGACCTATTACTAGTTCCGGTCTTGTGGCACCATCCAGTCTGTAAAGAATGAACTCAAGAGGCCATGAAGATACAATCACAGCGGGAGCAGCGAAACACAACCTCCCCCCAGATAATCACAAAGAATTCCAACGCACAGGAGCCTGGAATTATGAGGGCTGGAATGATATGGCGAGATATTCAACCCACTGTTACGCGAGGGAGTGATGCAGTAATGGGCCGTGAGATCCAGTTAGTCATGTTTGGTTGCACATGCACAGGCAAAAATATCCCAGAGATTTCCTGCATTGAAGGAGGAAATGGATTCATATCTAAAGACTAAAATATCATAAACACTTGAGGGTGGAGCTCTGTGACAATCTAGCATCACGATGGCCAGTTTTTAACTGAAAAGCACCACTTACATTTAAATCTACAGTACAAATATATTACTAGGTATACTCACTAAACTAGTTGTTAAAGAGCACCTATTTCATTGTTTAAAAAAGCATTTTATTTTGTGTATTTGGCACAATGTGTTCGCGTGGTTTAAGGTTAAAAAAACACATTATTTTTACCGTACATTTTTGTAGCTCCTGATATTCCTGAAACGCACTGATTTTGTACAAAACTCATCGATCTGGAGAGCACTGTGAATTAGTTGAATTACTTGCCTTTCCAGATTAAATGTCTGTTCTTCGGCTTGGATTTTGTGAAATAATTTTCTAAATAAACGCGACATATAGTCTACTGTGACTTATATATGTTATTTCGTCTTAATGACGCATTTTTGATTGATGCGGCTTATATTTTGGTGCGGCTTATAGTCCGAAAAATATGGTACAGACCAAACGAAATGTACAATCGTGAATTTGAAGATAGGTGCTCTTAAAAGGAATAGTTCACCCAAAAATGAAAAATCTGTCATTGTTTACTCACCTTCATGAGTCTCCAACGCTATCTCATGGCAATTTGTACGTATTTTATGAGATCGCTGATACATTTGTGCAACCACATTCGTACATTTTGTGAGATTTGGCTTGACCCCTGTGAGATTGGGGTAAGGGGTGGGGTTTCGTTATTGTATTTTAATTCATACCAATTAGTCAACTTGTAAAACATTTGAATTCTTGTGATTTTAGGCTGGAGTTTCTTTATTCTGAACACAAAAGAAGATATGTTGATAAATGATGGTGACCACACAGTTGACGACACCCATTGACTGCAATAGTAGGAAAAAACAAATACTGTGGAAGTCAGTAAGTACCGTAGGTTCAAATGATGTTCAAGAAAAACAATTCTTGGTATTTTTGTCTTGTTTTCAGTAAAAACATCTAAAAACTCTTAAATTAAAATGCTTTTTCTTGATAAGCGAAAAGACCCAAGAAAATAAGTCTAGTTTTTAGACCAAAAAATATCAAATTTAAGTAATTTTGTGCATAAATCAAGCAAAAAAATCTGCAAATGGGGTAAGCAAAAAAATCTTGAACATTTTTCTAAAACACTGAATTCAAGAAAAACTCAAGAAAAATTTGAAGAGTTTGGTTCCAAAACGCAATAAATCCATTTTGACAAATTTTGGTAAAACGTGTTTTCTATACCAAGAAAGTGAAAGATGAAAACAACTCTTTTCTGTTACAAACTTTCACATAGCATCTTTAGGTTATAAAAACATAAAAAAAATTCAAATCCATAAGTTGATTTTCATAAAAAAATTGATTATTGTTATTATTATAAAAACGGATTATTTCTTCCACAAAATGCAATAAATCCATGACAAGTTTTTATTCAAAATGCTATAAATCTATTGAATCAATAGCCTATATAAATGTGCATTCATCTTTGCCATGTTATATTCATTTAGTTGACTAGTTGTACACACTAATTAAAAATATAAACATTAAGGTCATTAATCAAAACACTTACTTTGTCATATTAAGAACCCTGTCATTGCGGTTATACTTGACGTCGTCGCTTAACGTCTTTCACAGCGATCAGCTGTAAAATGTTTTTGGTCCTGCTCGATTTTCGTTGACTTTGAGTAAAATTATGTTAAGTTTTTCATAAGATCCTCTGGGGTCAATGTGTTAGCATGAGAAGCTTGATGCTGTCGGGAGAACAAGCACCCGTCTCCCGAGTGCCTCTCAGGGAAATTATTAGATGTTGATGGCTTACGTTTCTTTCCCATCACAGAAAACCATCACAGATTTATCAATGCAATTAAAGTATTATTTTGTTTTGTTTGTTGATCACGAAGTACAAAGTAGATGAGGAAAACTAGGACTCCATGTACTCAGCGCGTCCGCCATTGTTTGTTTACATTGCGTGAATGGTGCGCCGTAGGATTTATTGCGTTCTGTAAAAAAGGGGGAGTGGCGTTTATCGCATTTTGGGGAAAAAGGGAGAAAAGATGACGGAATAACACGGCGGATATTGGATTTTGCGTAAAATTAAGAATTTACTTTTAACTACTGACCTGATATAATACTGATTTTGGCAGTAACTCATTTTTTGCAAAAATGGCGTTTATCGCGTTTTGGAACCAAACTGTTCATTTGCTTACCCCATTGGCAGAGTTTTTTTTTTTTTTCTTGTTTTATGCACAAAATCACTTACATTTGATATTTTTGGTTTAAAAACTAGACTTATTTTCTTGGGTCGTTTTGCTCATCAAGAAAAAGCAGCTTAATTTAAGACATTTTTACTGAAAACAGAAAGTGAATTTTGGGATTTAGAAAAAAAGTGATTTTAACAGGCACAGGTAATTAAAGAAACAATGACAGTGAAATGAGGTTAGTTTGTGGTCAAACAAACTGAACTCTTAATGACTTTAAACTTCCTGACCTGAGCATGGAAATATTTAACAGCCATGGTGTGTATTACCAAAATGACCAACATTAAGTACACACACAAAATGCAACATGTGACTGAAATTATATACTGTATGTATAAATAAATTATGGTATAGAGTCCAGATGTGTGTTATCTGTTCATTAGCATGTGTGCGTTTCATTTGTGTAAACTTTTGGGCCATTTTTCCTGTGTTTGTGTTGGCCATTTGGAAGCAGAGAAAAATAACAGCTCTTTAAACGCCAACACATATTTCACACTTCCTACCACAGCGAGGGGAAAGCGACCAAACATCCTCCATCATAAATCTCTCCCTCACACACACAATCTTAATTTACCTCTACTTTAATCATTTTACTAAATATATATATATATATATCAATTTTTTTATTAGATGTACATCTGGTTGTTAAGTGTGAAAACTTTGCATCATATCTAAGTTGTAAAGTCCAGCGATTTTTACAGTTAGTATAAACAAGCAATGTCAGATTCATCTGTTCAACCTTGCAAATTGATATTTACCCAAGTGGTCATTATTAAGATTAAATATGTGCTACATGTGACTTCTGTCTAACACTTCACAAAGGTTTGACTGTTTAACTCTTTGGCTGTATGTGTGTGTGGATGAGGTGATGAGTTTTGTGAGCGTGAGTCCACACACTGCTTCTCTTAACGGTTCAATTACAACAAAACGTGGAGGCCAACACCGAAGCGTGTGACTGTGTGCCCCGGTTGTCATTCATTTATAGGCGTGTTTATTTACATGTATGCATTCATGCGTGCTCAGTGAAGCTCTGTGTGGTCTCTGGGTCATGTTTTGGCACTTGTAGCGAGGGAGGACCGCACTTTTACAGCATCACAGCGGGCACGTCTGAAGGGCCGGTGTGGTTTATGTTCAGCATCTCATGCCAGCCCTTCATAACCACAGCACAGATGCAGAACTCATCTAAATCTCCTCAGACCTCAAAATAGGACACTCGTCCTTTGTTTCAAATCACTCGAGATGACTGTATTTTGTTACAAACAGTGAATAAAATTGATGGTGTAATGTTATAGTCATGTCTCAGTTTGTTTACACATTTCTCCAAAGTCAGGAGTTGAATTATGTATGATTTACTCTTCACATTATACTGGGATAGAAGATAATATTAACATAAACAAAATGACACAGATTAGATTTACAGGTAAACTCTGATAAAATATCTTATTCCAGTTTAATGTGTACCAATTGCAGGAGTTCTGGGGTGGGACTACCTGTTACCATCTTTAAACAATGAAGAACAGGGAGTGTATGAAAAAATAACACACTATTACACAAATTATTTTTATAATTTAAAGGACAAGTTCGGTATTTTACACTTAAAGCCCTGTTTTCAGATTGTTTATGATGAAATAGAACGGTTTTGACTGAAATTTCGACATATGCGGCTGCCCCGAGATTTTTCGGGTGTTTGTGCTTCACCTCCCACTCCTACAATGGGTTTAATGGTGCACTGGAACAATCCTTCCTAAAATGCATTAAACTTTCATTTACAAAGACGTGAAACTCATCGAGTGGTTAGGGGTGTTCACTGATATGCTCACACAAAAATTGCTGCAAAAGATGCTTTCCAACAGGTGTTTTAGCATTCGTTGTTAACTTGTGGATCTATTTTTCCAAACGCCTCACACCCGTATATTCTTCCGCTTAGAGCTTGAATAATAGACACTCCAGACCAGGTGGTGGCAATAATCCACCTTTGCCAATTGCAAGAATACAAACAACGTTCCCGGCGGTGGAGTAATACCGTACCTCACAGCACATCTAATACAAGTCAATGGAATTGGCAAAAACTATGATAAAACCTGTTGGAATGCGTATTTTACAGCGATTTCCGCGTGAGCACACCAGTGAACACCCCCGACCACTCGGTAAGTTTCATGTCTTTGTAAACGAAAGTTTAATGCATTTTAGGAAGGATTGTTCCAGTGCACCATTAAACCCATTGTAGGGGTGGGAGGTGAAGCACAAACACCCGAAAATTCTTGGGGCAGCCGCATATGTCTAAATTTCAGTCAAAACCGTTCTATTTTATCATAAACAATCTGAAAACAGGGCTTTAAGCGTAAAATACCGAACTTGTCCTTTAACAGCAAAAGCCATGAACGATGTGTAGCACTTAAAGAGCACCTATCGTTCGATTCACGATTTTACATTTCCTTTGGTGTGTAAGTGTGTATTAGTACATATTATACCACAAGCCTGTTGAATGCTTTATTCTGATTGGCTGAGAAATGTTTCATGGGTTTTGATTTTTTTCTGTAAAGCGCACACGTAACTTGTCCATTTTTTTAAATAGGCACCAGAGCAATATTTGTGGTAATCGTGGTATAAGCAGAATAATTGACTCATTTACATCTTGGGTGTGCATTATTTTCTTATAATTCAACGACCGTATATGCAAAAGGTACATACTCCAAGGTGAACGATGACGCGAGTTATCGTCTCCAACAAAATCTCTTTTCTTGGACTACAACAAACACACGGATTGTAGGCGACAGTTTATTTCCTGGGCCTGTTGACTTGGACAAGACCGACATTATCATGATTCCTCCCGCTTTGGACTCAGTCTGTAAAACTACAACTAAAATTAAACAGAAAGAACAGTATACAATACTTTTGATAACAGAAACAGAAAGATAGTGGATAGGGTGGAAAAGTTGGAAAAGTGGATAGGGTGGATAGGGTGGAAAAGTTTTTCAACATTTCTGTGTTCAGGATTATTTGGGCGGGGCTAAAACTGTGGCTTGATGATGCACTGGAGTCACAGAGCATGGCCCCGCCCCTAACACAATCGCAAACATTCATTCAGGTTGTAAAGGTATTCAAAAGTTGAGATAGACAGCAGCTTTACTGCGAGTGGGCGTGGTTAATCGGGCCTGATTTTGATAACTTATTTTATTTATTTAGCTTTTTAATAATTTAATTTTGCTTTGTTGTTAATATCAAATTTTTCTGCGGTGTCGGACTTCACACAGACTTTTAAAGGATAGTTCCGGTGTTTGGCACTTTGAGTCTCGTTTCTGGTTTGTTTTGGATGGGCTGCAGTGATGGACGCAGAGATTTTGACGGTGGGTCGTGTCTTGGCTTTTCGACTCGTTTGGAGGCGTCTCTTGACTGCTTCAGAGTGGAGGTCAATGACCATGCACAAAATGTCATTAAAACAACACTTAACGTTCATTTTCAAAACTGTACTACTCACCGAGTGGTTCATGGTGTTTGTTGATGATTAAAAACAAATATATTGGCGCAATGTATGATTTCAATCCGTGTTATTTGCTATAGTGGAACTATTTTTTCAGATACCTCACAACCGCGTATATACTTCCGCTCTATATTTGAGTCTGAAGCATGAATGAACATAGTCCAACAAACTGTAATAAAACGGTAGCATACTTTCAAAATCAAGTTTATTTATAACACTTACACCATCCAATGTGTTTTTTTCATCAGGAAGAACAATAAAGAAGATATTTTGCAGAAACCCCGGTGCTCCGTCATGCAAGTCAACAGATCCGCACACTTTAAGAGCTAAAGCATATATATCCAATACAACAGTAATCCCCCATAACTCCGTGTGACACATTGACGTCTTGTGAAGCAAATCAATCAGTTTTTGCAAGAAACTGAATGTTATTTACAACATTATTAGCGTGAATGTCAAAGCAGGAAGCGCGTTTTCCGTTTGAGTCGATCTCTTCCACTGGTGTGCGTTTGGTGGCTGTTGGCTATGGATGTTGATCTCTCTGCGCCACCTATAGAGCGGGAGCGTGAAGCGCACTTCCTGCTTGGCAAAAGCTCTGCATTAACGCTGTAAAATATTTATATATATATTCGAATCCCAAAACTGAAATACGGAACGAATATTAGAATATTCTGGTCCAGCCCTACAAATATGGGAAAAATTTATTCTGAGAGAAACCGAGCGAAAAAACAACAACCACATGTAAACAGTCCCTTTTCCGGCGGCGGCGGAGTGATATATCAGCGAGCAATAGTCTTCCAGAGAAGTCAATGGAATTTTACAAAATGCCAAATAAAACACGACAGAAACTGTATTTTGCTACACAACTTGTTTTTAATCATCAACGAACACCATGAACCACTCGGTGAGTAGCACAGTTTTGAAAATGAACGTTAAGTGTTGTTTTAATGACATGTTTGTGCATGGCCATTGACTTCCATTCTGAAGCAGTCAAGAGACGCTTCTAAACGAGTCAAAAAGTCAAGACACGACCCATTGTCAAAATGTCTGTGTCCATCACTGTAGTTCATCCAAAACAAACCAGAAATGAGACTCAAAGTGTTAAATACCGGAATTATCCTTTAAGATACAATATTCATCATGGCACTTTAGCAATACTTATGAGTTAACTGTAGTTAGTTGTCCAGTGTGTTGGGTCTCTGGCGCCTGTAGATCCACAGGAAATCGACTGACCTGCCACAGTGATAAAGAGCTTTTTCCTCTGACCTGAGGTCAGTGCTCTCTCCCCAACATGAGCTTAAATTTACAGCATGCCCTTCCTACAAACATACCCTGAATGTAAAAGTCCAGCCCTCAGCAGGTCACCATGAATGAGAGTTCATTCATAAAATGTTCCTTGACACAAACCCCCATATTTACAAGAGTCACGACATATCTTTTCCACCCTATCCACTATCTTTCTGTTTCTGTTATCAAAAGTATTGTATACTGTTCTTTCTGTTTAATTTTAGTTGTAGTTTTATATTCATGTTGCTCAATTGGTTAAGCATTGCCTTAGCAGTGAAAAGGTTGTGGGTTCGATGTATACCATGTAAAATGTACAACATAATCTAAAGGCATTTCATGGTATAGTCATGAAATATTTAATTTAGTTATTGGTGTTCATGGACACGATTATCCTCTTTTGTTCTGTCATTGAGCACAAATGTCTTTTTCATGTAATTTTATGTATGTTTTTTTACCATTACCATTAGAACGACTTTCTATTCATTTCAGACATCTCAAGGCAAACCCCAAGCAACAATAGTTTAACAATCAGAAGGAAAAAAGATGTAGAAACCAATACATAAAATTACATCCCAACCCCAAATCTAACCACAACCCCAAGCGAAAATGCTTTAAAAATAGTAAAAAAAATAAAATAAAATGGAAACACAAATACACAAAATTACACGAAAATGGGACACAAAAAACAATATATATAGAAATTCGTGCTCAATGACATAAAAAAAAGAGAAAAATCGTGTCCATGCACATGAATAAGGTGACATTGGAGTAAAAAAAATCAAGTTTATTTTCATGTGCTCACGTGAAACTTTCATATGCTCACGTAATACCTTCATGTGCAGATTTTTTTTTTTAAACTTTAGTTTCGTGTGCTCACGTAAAACTTTCACGTGCGCACGTGAAACAAAACTTTATTTAATTTTTGCTCCATGTCCTCTTAGGGGCTCCGTAAATTTGTGCTTAAAACAAGCTAAAAAAAAATCTGCAAATGGAATGGGAAAATTTTTCTTGAAATAAGTGTTTATGAAAAAGTAAACTTGTTTCGGGAAAGATGTTCTTATTCCATTGGCAGATTTTTTTGCTCGATTTAAGCACTAATTTACTTAAAGTTTATATTTTTTGTCTAAAAACTAGACTTATTTTCCTAGGTCATTTTGGTCATCAAGAAAATATATTTTAATTTAAGAATTTTTTGATATTTTTACTGAAAACAAGAGAAAAATACTAAGTAAGAAAGTCATTTTTTTGCAATGAAAGCATCTGCTAAATACATAAAAATGTATTAGCATTATACAGTGGCAATTAAATACTTTTACTATTACAGTCAGGGGGCATTGTAAGTAAATGCATGAAAGCATAAGTTGCATTGTAACAGTCTTGTTGCCTTGACATAAATAATGTTTTTAATATCTTTCAATCGTTTAGGGTCAACTATTCCTTTAAATATCCATAAAATGTTCTTTATGTGACTCTAAAACACTGCTTATCTTTGTCAACGAAAGGTCAGCTTTAATAAAAGCCATGTGGAGAAGTGAAATGAACACTGGAGACAGAGAAATGACGCTATCTATGGTGTGCCGGGCTGCGTTCGGCTGTGTTATCTTCAGACAGGAAACTGAGCTGAAGGTGGGGGAACATAACCAAACGCAAACACTAACACACACGTATGACTGCACACAAACGCACTACCTACAGTTATCACTAAGCAGAACCTCCCGTCTGGAGCATCTCTGCGGCCCAGCAGGGTAGTTTTACTGGATTTACTGTGTCTTAAGTAACTCATACTTATCTGATAATAAATCAAAGGGAATTACTTTCAGCCCTTAAGAACGTATGGCTATAAATCTCAATAAATGGATTAAGCAGAATAAAATATATTCAATCCAGTTCTTATGGAGGTCAGCCATAATAACTTGTGTATATAATCATTACTTATCGTTTCTAAATGCTTGTTTCTCCAGCTAAAATGATCACTATTTGTCTTGTGATATTTTGTATATCTGATCATCGATTTTCCAGAAATATCCAAGATCCCACTGTGTAAACAGAGAGTTTATTATAGCTCTGATTATACTGTCAGGTCAGTATTGTGATATCAATTGGCAGGATTATTATAAACGGTTCCCTCGGAGCATAAAGAGTTTGCAATGTTTACTTCTTGCTTGGTCACCCTGCCAATACATACAGTATGTGACCGCAACGTTTCCAGCCCTGGCATCTGTTAGAGGCTCATTGAGACATTGATGATATATATATATATATATATATAGACAGAGAAAGATCGGACTGATCTGTCAGACTAACTGAATTGTAAGTTAAATGATGTCATGCTAGATAAAATCTGATTCCAAGCCAGTTGGTTAAAAGACCATTTGTAATTGTAAATAAATGTAAATCAATCATTTCATAGAGTCATATTAATAAGTACTTTGTAAATAATATTTTTTATGGTTTCATGTATTTACACGGAAAAGTGAATGTAAAAAAATGTAAACATAATTCGTACAAAGTTTAGGGTCAATGGATTGAAATGTTTCTCATCCTAATCTCAAAGTTTATGCTTAAATGTTTAAAATTTGTTTTGTGGACAAAATATAATTGTGCGCCTACATTTTAGTTTCTTTAAATTACATTACATCTACGTATGTTTTTTGCAGATGCTTTTATTCAAAGTGACTTATAGTGCACAACAGAGTATAATTTTTTATGGGTATTCATGTTAAATAATACAGAATAAATACAACGTCATCTCATGGCAATTTGTACGTATTTTACAAGATGGCTAATTCACATTATCCTTTTTCACACAGAGATTACGGAAAATACACGGAAAATGCATATGGGATGGTTTGATTTTTGGCTCATTTACGCTGCCAATGATTTTCCGGAATCTGTGCGTGCATTCACACATATACCGTAAAGATCCCGTAAAGACACATGACTTATTTAAAGTCCTGCACTTGGTAGGTTTTTTCCACAGTGTCTGAAGTTTGCTAATTATCTGTGATTTCTCTCTTGAGTGCATTTTTGTTCATGACCATATCACAAGAAGCGTGCAATGAGCTGTCCTATCATGCTGGTGAATGATCTCAGCTTCAGTCCAGTTTGCCGAATTTCTCGTCGTGAATGTTGATCTGTGTTTAAATCAAAGAGCAGAACCATAACTTTTTGTTGCGATGACCTCTATATGGCACACATTTTACAGCATTGTTTCTGCCTCTTGTGTGAATGCCTTCTGATATGTTTCGGCAATGTTACGGTCCTCTTTACGGGAGAGATCCCAGAACATTAAGGGGATGTGTTTGTTTCTTCCAATTTTGCATCATTTTGATGAGCTTACTATTATTCAGTGGGGAAAAGTATAAAGAATGAGTAGGGGAGAACCGGGGCAAAAGTAATGTGGGTCGAAAGTAACAAAGCAATTTTCTCCGAGCCCTGATAACATTTGCATTCCAAACTATGACAGCATCTTTAGCATGCAACCAGAGGTGGAAAAAGTAATAAAATGTTGTACTCAAGTAAAAGTAAAGTTACTTTAATAATATTTTACTTAAGTAAAAGTAAAGTTACTTGTCTAAAAATCTACTCAAGTAAAAGTAAAAAGTAAGTCATTTTAACTTTACTCAGAGTAAAAGTTACTTTTTTTACAGCGGGGAGAGGTGGAGGATTCTAGTATAGTTCAAAAACGACAAGGGAATATCAATCTCAAACTAGTTGTTTTTAATTGTAGGAACATCTTTACAATTAAAGTGCAATAACAAAAAGTTAATAAAATAAAAAGCTTTTTTAAAGTAAGAAACATTTATGGAATTGTTTAATGATTTTTACATGTGAGTTATGCACTTTTGAAGGTGGTCAGCAGCTTGTAAATACAATCACTATAGTAAGGTTGTAATTGATGTATTGCTGGTAACATACATTATTTTATTAAACTATATATAGTTTAAATGAGCATATAATGAGATGAGTGCCATGTCTATATACATTATACATTATATGACACGTTTATTATCTTCTTACTTCCCTGACCTGGGTACCTGATGACCTTTATTCTTCTCTCTCTCTCTCTCTCTCTCTCTCTCTCTCTCTCTCTCTCTCTCTCTCTCTCTCTCTCTCTCTCTCTCTCTCTCTCTCTCTCGCTCTCTCTCTCTCTCTCTCTCGCTCTCTGCAATGTCTAATGACCTACGCATTCGAGGACGTTTTGAAGTTGTGTTTGACTTGACGCGAAGCTGCTAGACCTCGGAAGATAATGCGCATGGTATTAAAAACGCGTCGTGCAATTTCGTACTTAAGAGCATGAATCCTACCTTTCATAGAAATGAAACACTCGCTTCGCGTCAGTGGGAAGTAGTCGCTTAAATATGACCAGGGGTTTCTTTCATAAGATTTGAACTGAGGCGGGTCTGCATTAGCGCGCGCCTGTCTCGTCCGTCTCCATGGTTCTTTTTGCACGTTCCCCCGGGCCCCGCCCATTTACATCCGTTGCCCGTCTTTATCACCTTGCTATTTTAAAATATTTTTTACTCAGTAACGGATATGATTTAAAATGTAGCAAAGTACAATACTTTAAACAAAACATACTTAAGTAAAAGTAAAAGTACAGATTTTAAAAACTACTCAAAAAAGTAAAAATACACAGAAAAACTACTCAATTACAGTAACGTGAGTAAATGTAATTCGTTACTTTCCACCTCTACATGCAACCCTTGACTGAGCTGACAAATATCACGTTATTTCCTTACCGTTTTGCACGTGTAGGTCCAGAAAGCTGTTTTCAACTATGATAGGTCATTCCTAAAGCGGTCATTTTTTTCTTTTAACGCATTGTTTTTCTGGTTTCATGTGTTACAGTATTGATAAATCTACAGATTATTTAGTCACCTAACACATCCTTAAGTTTGCCTTCTCAGAGTTTTTCAAAATAAAAGTAAATCGGATTTAAATGACAGGAGTTCCTGTCGGGACAAAAGTAACCCTTGTTACACACTGCAAAAAAATATTTTCAAGAAAAAAAATCTTATTATTTTTGTCTTGTTTTCAGTAAAAATATCTAAAAATTCTTAAATTAAGATGATTTTTCTTGATGAGCAAAAAAAATCTTGAACATTTTTCTCAAACACTAAATTTAAG
Source organism: Misgurnus anguillicaudatus (assembly GCF_027580225.2). Taxonomy (NCBI): domain Eukaryota; kingdom Metazoa; phylum Chordata; class Actinopteri; order Cypriniformes; family Cobitidae; genus Misgurnus; species Misgurnus anguillicaudatus. The sequence continues at coordinate 31,427,575 of NC_073347.2, read as the reverse complement.
GAAAAATCTAGAAGAATTTGCTTACCCCATTGGCAGATTTTTTTGCTTGTTTTATGCACAAAATCACTTAAATGTGATTTGTTTTGGTCTAAAAACTAGACTTATTTTCTTGGGTTGTTTTGCTCATCAAGAAAAAGCATCTTAATTTAAGAATTTTTAGATATTTTTACTGAAAACCATACAAAAAATGTTTGTCCTGTTTTCAGTAGTAATATCTAATACTTCTTAAATCAAGATTTATTTTCTTGATGAGCAAAATTATCTGCCAATGGGGTAAGAAAGTTTTACTTAAATTAAATGTTTGAAAAAAAGATTTTTTTCTCACGCCATTGGCAGATATTTTTGCTTGTTTTAAGTTTAAATTTACTTAAATTGTTTATTTTTTGTCTATAAACTAGACTTATTTTCTTATGTCATTTTGCTCATCAAGAAAATGCACTTCCGCAACTTATACAACCCAGAAGTAGCGCCTCACGTGAAAGAGAAAGAACTCCGTGTATGTTTTAAAGATCGCTCTGCATCTGATCTCTATCAAAAGTCCTTCGCAAAAATTGAATTATCTCAATTGGGTGTTTTTGAAGAAACCTACCCATGTTTGAGAGGTGATTACAAGAGAACTTATGAAGGTAGGATGAAACATGTTTTTTTTGTTTGAAAGCAGAAGGTCTGTTCTTTCATCTGATATATTGTTTGTTTATATATTTAAAGAAGAACATTTTCTGGAAGGCATTAATCTTTTGTGAAAATCATGAAAAATGCTGGCGCTGGCTGGCAACTTTTTTTTTAAAACGCTGGCGGGGAAAGAGTTAATTTAGCAATTTTTAGATATTTTTACTGAAAACAAGACCAAAATACTAAGTAAGAAAGTCATTTTTTGCAGTGTACTTTTGTCCTGCTGCTAAAACTTTCTTTATTATGTTAAAATGTATATTATTCTAATTTAATTTAAAGCAACACTATGTAGTTACCATGTAAAAATGACTTACAGCTCCCCCATGTGGTTGAAAAGCGCAACAGTGCCTGGTATCAGACACTCTTCTGCAGGCAGGGGGAGGGGCGGGGCTGTGTGCTCTACCCTCCACCGCCACTTTCAGAGTGTGCTTGTAGCAGCTAGGAGGCTGCTCAGGTTGCAGCAAGAGTACAATTTGTCCAGTTAAAAGTTGTTCTATCACTGAAATAATTTTAAAAACATTATTTAAAGGTAAAAAAACTTAGAAAAAAAGTTAAAGGTAAAAAAACTACATAGTGTTGCTTTAATTTAATATTGTCGAAACAGTTTTATTTTCAACAACTGAAGTTTTTACTATCAGGCTGCTTTTGAAACATTTGATAAAATTGAAATTTAAAATGTATTTTCATTATTTTTTACAAAGATAAATGACAAAATATGTTTGCAGTTACATATTAACAATGTCACAGTCATGTATATTTACTCAAAACAAGTGTAACACAAACATCTAGCTTGTTTGTAAATATAGCACATTGTTACTTTTGACCCAGCAGGTACGAAAGCAACACACAACTGGGTCAAAAGTAACAATGTGCTACTTATATTTAAAGTGAAGTCGTTTTACATTTGTTAAAAATTTCACCTGGTATTGATAGACAACACTTGTGAGTTATTGACCACAGCAAAAATACATCTCTGTCTATAACATTATCTTTTAAAATAAAGTTTTTTGAAAAATTGTACTTTCGTCCCTCCCCTACAGTATGTGATCCTAAACTTTGAATGGTAATGCATACTTCGATCACAGTGTGAGCCTTTCTAAAACCTTGAAAGAAAAGAGAGAGAGAGCAAGAGAGACAGCTGCCGCATGTCCGCTATTAGCTGTGTGCTTGTGTTTATGACCTGCACTGTGTTACTCTTAAGTGGAGATTATAACACTAACCGGCTCTAGATAGAGAAACACTTCACACTATGGTAAACAGTTACCAGGCAATGACAGACCAAGTACGGCTGTGAAGAGCGTCACCGGAAAATACCTGCATGGAAATAAAGTCACTCTTTCATTGTTAAAACCGTATTCATTTGTTATTGTCAACGTAAGAACGTGGCCACATTGAGCTGACTACAAAAAAAATCATGCCAGATTTTTTATAAACCCAACAATAGGAACGATACAGATGACGCACTTTGTGTCAAAAAGCAGCGCGATGTGAAGTATCATTCATTGTCTATATAGCACAGCACGCATGTTTATACAAATCCTCAAGCCCAAGTATAAGCAATAGTAATAATATTTGAAATGCAGTTACCCACCCTTAGCTTTCCTCTGCTGAGAAAGATGGATTGTGGGTAATCACTCCACACAGACACAGCAAAAACCCCTTCCAGGGCAAACCAGGAGGTTTAGTCACGATTTTGCGTGACTGAGGTTCATATAAAGAGTTCGTCCCATAATTTGCTTGGTTTGGGTTTATTCCAGCAGCGAGGGGTTTTTATTCAGTGTTTTTGGTGTGATGGGGGGATTGAAACCCTCACTCAAATGCTTCTCTCAATATGGTTCGCATTTCTCATCTCTAACTAAATGCACCATGAATCATCTTTCATTATAATCGTAGAATAGAGGCTATTGATCTATACAAACACATCATCTAACTCTCACACTTGCATCTGTGTTTGCTTCCCCGGGGGCTTTAATTCTGTCACATTTACAAACTTCACCCAACACAGACACTGATAAAATGAACGTTGAAACTGTAGACAATTGAAACCGTCGCGCGGAAAACTCTCATTTCTTATGTGTGTGAATCCATGAAGCAGACGTCCATTTGCTAACCATTAAATAAGTCAGTTGAGATCATCTTCTGAACCAATAGCTGCTTGTCATCTGCAAAGTTCAAACCGCATGGATTGGATGTTTTTCATATGGATTCATGTTTTAAGACCATCAAAGCTGGTGTGACTTTTGTTTCATACTTCTTTTTATTCAAATCAACATGAAATGCGATTCACAAGCTCTTAAACACTTCCATAATCTGATGCATTTTCATGGGAAGACAGGATATTCCAGAAAAAGAGAGAGGGAATTGATTTAGTTCATCAAGAATTGGGAAGTGGGAGGGATGGGCTTCAAAACGTCAAGATGGTTGACGTCAACCGATAACAAAAGATTTAGTTACATTTTAAGTAAAAAATGAAAATTACTTTGGAATAACGTTCACAATAAAAGAGGAAAAATCATTAATGAAGTAAATAGCATCACAGTCATAATCAGACATACTCAAATTCCTCTAGCAAGTGAAACCAGGAACAATGAGGGTTTGGGTTCCTGATGTTGTTGACTGATAAGCTGAGCGTTTCATTAACATCATAAATCACTTCTGATTATGTTAATCTGTCCAACACAAACACGTCACACTCCACGTCAATTTATGGGCCTAAACCTTTAAATCTATTCCATTTTGGCAACCTAGAACATGTGTACTGTTTACCTTTCAGAGGAGGCTTCTCCCATGGGAATGGAGCTCTGATGTGGGAAATTTCTGCAGAGAGGAATACTTCACTTTGTTTTTCTTTTCAGTCGTTGTTGGTTCCAAGTTAGGGCCGGGTCGAGGTGCCGTGACCAGCTGTGTGCTCGCCGAAAAGTGCCAACGGAGAACTGGATGACCGCCTAGAACCACAACCACTGACGGGCCGTGCCTGTCAACCTGAGCCCGGGACAAAGAGCCTCTTCAACACTCGCTCGCTTTTCCTCTCTGCCTGGGTCCTGTAGCCTCCAGGAGCTTGGGAGAGATGAGAGAAGATGAAATTTGCTAAATTCATGAAAAATAAACATTCATGATTTCCATGAGAACTTGCACTTACTGATGGGTAGAGAAATGGGTTTTGGATCTCAGGGAAATTACTTGGCACAACATTTGGCGTCATCAATGTTTTGCATGTACACCTTTAAAACTATAAGTATCACATGTTATATAAGTATAAGTTAGAGAAATATATTTAAATTTTTGTTTCAGAAGGTTTTAAATTGTAGGTGTGGTTTCAAGACCACTTTTCAAAAATACTGTAAGATACTTTAGTATTTACTAGTATTTACTATGTAATTCCTACTAGAGTGTTTTTGTAAATATTTGTATACTAGTCGATATTAAAGTACTACAGTATTTACTACAGTTTGTCAATTTAGTACATCAACAAAGTGTAGTAATTACTATGATATACTACGCTTTACTACAGTGTACTTTGGTAAGTATTAAAGTACACTACATTATTTACTACAGTTTATCAATTCACTACAGAATACAACAGTATATGTTAATAAAGTGGAGAAATTACTATGATACATGACAGTACACTACAATTTACTATATAATATACTATAGTTTACTATAGTAAATATTCAAGTATACTACAGTACTTACTACAGTTAATCAATTCACTACAGAATACTACAGTATACATAACAATGTGTATTATCTACAATGATTATACTACAGTACACTACAATGTACTACAGCCTACTATAGTAAATATTTAAGAATACCACAGTATTTACTACAGTTTATTGATTTAATACAAAATACAACACAGTATACATTAACAAAGTATAGTAAATAATATGATAAATTATAGTAAACTACACTTTACTACAATCTACTACATTAAATATTAAAGAATACCCCAGTATTTACTACAGCTTATCAATACAGCAGTATTTATTAACGAGGTATAGTAAAAATTATGATACATTATAGTATACTACACTTTACTACAATTAATTATGGTAAATATTAAAGTATACTACAATTCTATGTTATTCTATCATCTACTAAAGAATACAACACAGTATACATTTACAAAATGTAGTAATTAGTATGATATATACTACAGTATACTACAGTTTACTGCAGTGGACTATAGTAAATACTAAAGTGTACTACCATATTTACCAGTTTATCAATTCACTAAAAAATACCACAGTATGCATTAACAAAGTGTATTAACTACTGATATACTGCACTACACTACAATTTACTACAGTTTACTATAGTAAATATTAAAGTATACTACAATATTTACCACAGTTTATCAATTCACTACAGAATACTACAGTATATGTTAACAAAGTGGAGTAATTACTATGATACATGACAGTACACTACAATTTACTATAGTTTACCATAGTAAATATTAAAGTATACTACAGTATTTACTACAGTTAAGCAATTCACTACAGAATACTATAGTATACATATCAAAGGGTATTAACTACTATGATTATACTACAGTACACTACAATGCACTACAGTCTACTATAGTAAATGCTAAAGAAATCCACAGTATTTACTACAGTTTATCAATTAAGTACAGAATACAACACAGTATACATTAACAAAGTATAGTAAATAATATGATAAACTATAGTATACTTCACTTTACTACAGTCTACTATAGTAAATATTAAAGAATACCACAGTAATTTCTACAGTTCATCAATTAAATACAAAATAAAACACAGTATACATTAACAAAGTATAGTAAATAATATGATAAACTATAGTATACTTCACTTTACTACAGTCTACTATAGTAAATATTAAAGAATACCACAGTAATTTCTACAGTTCATCAATTAAATACAAAATAAAACACAGTATACATTAACAAAGTATAGTAAATAATATGATAAACTATAGTATACTTCACTTTACTACAGTCTACTATAGTAAATATTAAAGAATACCACAGTAATTTCTACAGTTCATCAATTAAATACAAAATATAACACAGTATACATTAACAAAGTATAGTAAATAATATGATACACTATAGTATACTACACTTTACTACAGTCTACTATAGTAAATATTAAAGAATACGACCGTATTTACTACAGTTTATCAGTTTAGTACAGAATACAACACAGTATACATTAACGAAGTATAGTAAATAATATGTTAAACTATAGTATACTACACTTTACTACAGTTTACTATACTATATTAAAGCATACTACAGTATTTACTACAGTTAATCAATTCACTACAGAATAATAAAGTATACATTAAGGAAGTATAGTAAATAATATGATACAATATAGTATACTACACTTACAGTAATTACAGTCTACTACAGTAAATATTAAAGAATACCACAGTATTTACTTCAATTTAATAAAAAATATAACACAGTAAACATTAACTTAGTATAGTAAATAATATGATACACCTACTACACTTTACTATAGTTTACTATAGTAAATATTAAAGTATACTACAGTATTTACTACAATTAATCAATTTACTACGAATACTAAAGTATACATTAACTAAGTATAGTAAATAATATAATACACTGTGGTATTCTTCACTTTACTACAGTCTACTATAGTAAATATTAAAGAATACCAAAGTATTTACTAAAGTTTATCAGTTTAGTACAGAATACAACACAGTATACATTAACGAAGTATAGTAAATAATATGATGCACATAACAATAGTATACTACACTTTAATACAGTTTACTATAGTAAATATTAAAGTATACTACAATATTTACTACGGTTTATCAATCTGCTACAGAATACAACAGTAGGCTATACATTTACAAAGTGTAATATTTAGTATGATATACTACAGTATACTACAATTTAATGCAGTGCACTATAGTAAACACTAAAGTGTACTACCATATTTATCACAGTTTATCAATTCACTAGTAGGCATTAACAAAGTGTATTAACTACTGATATACTGCAGTACACTACAATTTACTACAGTTTACTATAATAAATATTAAAGTATACTACAGAATGCAACAGTATGGTTAATAATATGATACTATAATATACTACACTTAACTACAGCGTAATATATTAAATATTATATATTAAAGTATACTACAATGTGGGGTTTTTATTCCTTTTACTGTAAAGAAATGTACTTGCAACTAAAATGTAACGTGAAATGTTTTATCCTTGTAGGCATTCTGAAACATATTAGTAACACTTTTTCAAAGCTTATCATTTCACCATAATGCCCACAAGCCAATTTGTTTCAGTTACAGCAGTCCGTAATGCTCCAAAAAACGTTTTTTGCCACTGGATTTTTGAAAAGCAATAGCATTTGACAAAAACAGTTAGGGGCGACTGGAGTTAGCAACTCTTGCCAGGACAAGATGGGAACGTTTCTTATCCTCGCAGGTACGCAGGCATTGAGTCACAGCCAGGAGAAAACTGATTTAATTACATTCTAACCCCAAGACAAGCACAGACATTCCTGAGTATTCAGAACGGCCGTATCCTTCAACCTGCAGTCGACAAACTAATTATCTACACAATAGACACTGTGTCCAGGTAAATTACTTTAGATATGGAGCATTAGCCGAGGGAAAATTGAAGGGAACAGGAGCAGGGAAGCAGGTCATACTCCTCTTATGGTGTTGAATGAACCTTATTGCGTTTGCTTTGGTTTTTTTTTTTTTTTTGGCCTGCCTATTTTCTCTAAGAGCAGCTGTTTGTGATCCGCACTACACACTTTAAGTCACAAAACTGCCAAAAACCATGACTCAAAAAACTACCGTATGAAGCTTTTAGAGGAAAGTTGGCAATCGAGTACACAAAATAATACACTACTGATGTTTAAATCACATTCATCCTTCAGATCAGAAGAAAAAAAGCTAAGACGAGCAACTGCTCATCTGCACATTTATGAGCTTCTTCATCTTCACGGCTGATTTTATTGTTCATCAGTAACCCTGGTGTTTTTGACAGTATAGCTTTACACCATCTGTTGCACTTGTTTACAGTCTTTATAGATAAAATGACAACTCTGGGAACACACTGTTAGTGTCTACACTGTTACATTTATGTTATTTACAAGCAACAGTTTGTTCAAAGTTAAATGAACATAAAACATTTTCAGCCTTTATCTTCCAACCGTGTATCACGTAGTTGCGTATAAATAGCACAAAGTTTAAAAATCGTGCAATATATACGCCAAATTCCACTTTGGTGTGCATATGATACACCAGTCCTTCCCATTCACTTAAACGGTGCATCTTTTTTTGTCGTTTTATTTATTGGTTTCTCAATTTTTTTGCTATTTTTTACCATTTTCGCTTGAGTTTAGGGTTAGAACAACTTTTTGTTAAATGACATCCTAACCCAAACCCCAACTCTAACCCCAACTCCAAGCGACCATGGCTTAAATATGGACAACAACATGGAGAAACCTGTATATTAAATAACCTCATTAAGCAAATCTACAATCTAACCCTAAACCCAAGCGAAAATGGTTTAAAAAACAGAAAAAATTTGAAAAACCAATAAATAAAATGACAAAAAAAGATGCACCGTTTAAGTGAATGGGAAGGACTGGCGTATCATATGCACGCCAAAGTGGAATTTGGCGTATGTATTGCACGATTTTTACACTTCATGCTATTTATACGCATCTACATGAGACTGGGTAGTATCTTCTACAGTAAGTTTCTGGCAACCAGCTGCATAATTACAGTTAATTTTTACAGTGTATGTAAGTATCTTATAGTTCTTATCCCAAACTCTTATGGCAGTGTTTTTATACAGGTATTGATACGTGTCTGAGATCTCTAAAAATATGCTTGGTTATTTAAACCCAGCATTTGGTCAAAAAAGGAGAAACCCAGCTGTTGGGTTAAATTAACGGTTGATAGGTTAGATAGTGAAACGCAGTAACTTAAATAAACTTACTGTGTATACTGCTGTGTCATTTTTGTCAGATTCAATATTAGTGGTGTTTTTAATCACAGTCTCTCTGCAAATCCAGCATCGACTTTACAAATGAATCCGCGGTACACAAAGTAAACTAACACTCCCCACACGAGCTTGAACATCTTCAAAAACAAACTTTAACCACGCATTCCTAATGTTATGTTCCGAGCCTTCGAGTTAAGGTTATACAGCATCTGTGTTCTTCCCAGACGGTTCTTACACAATCTAACACTCCGTTTCCATGGATACCTATAACAGATCACAGCATCAAAATCAAAGTCTCTCAGGAAAAACTTATTTAAAAGTCATTTTGGTTACATTTGGCAATCTTTAAAGACATGTTTACTGATGGTTGAGACACTGCATGGTTTGCTTTGCCCCTGGCCCACACGTGTGTCACGCGAAGCTGTGAGCGGGGCTACAAATTTATTTTGACGCCATTCCTGAATCGACAGTTTTCATGGCTTGGTGCCAAAAACTGTTATATTTCAGTAAAGAGGACATTTTCAGTTCTCAAGGTTGCAGGATGTTCATTTAAGTATGATGACCTCTTATATAACAGAATATCAAGTTAAAATTCATTTTTTGATTGCGTAAAAACCATCCTACATTTGATCTTATGATCATTTATCAAAACAGCGTACATGTGATTCATAGGACGTATACGTATGTACAGAAAACGCGCATACCCGCATATCTTTCAGATATGAAATCTATAAATCGCAAATTATCTTGAACTTGTGCGCAGCTGAGCAGTTTCAGATCTCCGCCTTCAAGCAATGCCTAATAAAATGTCATTGACATATAAAAGAGCGCTTGTCAATGTTTAACCCCTTTAGACCTGATTTTTCAGGTCTTTAATCACTGTGCCTTATTTTAATTTATCAGATTTTTATTGGTGTGATCCACAAAACACGTACTGTCCACTTTGGACACAGGGTCTGAAGGGGTTAAATTCTTTTCAAGCAGGAAGAATTGCTTATTTTCCAAAAACCTGAAGCATTCGGACAAGCAAAGTGGGTACGTCTGCTCAGATCCTGACGTGGCACTAAGCACTTTTCCACGTCAAAAATATAGACTTTGCTGTGGATTTTTGCGTACGCACACTTTACGATCAAATCTGTGCGTACACACGCTTTATAAATAAGGCCCAAAGTTTTCACAACTCCCTTGTATAGAGAGCAGATGAAAACAGGGTGCAAATTATTACGGGGCTCTGATCCCTGTTTTTAAGTGCTGAAACCTTTCCAAAAACCATTATGATTGATTATGCATTATAACGTGTTGCTGGATCAACTTTTTTATTGTTCCCAGGATAACATTTTTGCCAAAGAAATATAATAATAAAATCCCTTAAACCAACCCAAACTGTAACTGCTCCTAAAACCATAAGAAAACAATTAGTTGATAGTAATGTTATTCTGGCCCCTATATGGTTTAAATAGATTATGCTGCAGGCGCCAAAAGACCATTTGGGTTGCGCAACACTACCCAAACAGATTGTGAAAATTACCATAAAAATTTTGTATAAAACAAACCCCTCAAAAAGTCATTGTGAAATTTACACACCGAGTCCAAAGCTAAAACACCTGCTCAATGTAGCTCGAGTTAGCCATTAACTCAGTTTAGTTCCTGTCACCAGTGTCTTATCTGGGAGTGTGGGTCTATCTCAATGTCTCACGCCCAGCTTATGTTGACATTCCAGAGGACCGGACCCTATGCAAACACCCTGACCCGTCTGACAGATGGAGAGCATGAGGGAGATGGTAGTGACTAGCTGAATAACTTTATATGGCAGATGTAAATCATAGTCTGTCTTTATGAGAATATGGAGACATGGGTTTGAATGGAGACACTGCTCGTATGTAGTCTCATGAGTTAAAAAAAAAACAAAGAGAAAGTTTGGTTCTTCTCTGATGGTGTGAACAGACACACATGCCTGAGTGACACCATTATAGTCTTAAACAGATATAATAATAATGCCACATGAGAAATGAAAGAAAAAATGGCCGACCTATTCAAAACATAAACCCCATAATGTGAAGGAAGCAGAAAACACAGCAAAAGATCAAAACATATCTAAAACCTACTAAATGTCTCAAGACATGCATCCCATTTAAAATATAAATTAATATTCAAGCTTTCCTTATGTCTTCCCTACTGAAAAGTAGTCTCTAGCTAAAACCACCCAAATCTGATGGGGGCAAAAAAAAGTTTGGGAACAAGTGCTAGATGATACTTCAATTAAAGGTAGGGTAACACATTTTGAAAAATGCTAACGGTAGCCGCATAGCAATGAAATCCCGATCCCACCCTCAAGTCAAATCGCCATCCAAAGTCACGCCTCTTTCAAAACACATGAACACGCACAGATCAGACGGTCACATCTCATGTCTCATTCAGCAGTGAGAAAACTTTGCAGTACAAAGTCGAATAACACTTCCAAAATAACCAAACAACTGGTTTACATCAGAATTAGTTTAAGCACACGTTCGGTTGTGTAGACGTAGTAACTATATCGTTACGCTAATCCGTAAACGAACACAAATTTCATAAGCAACACAATGTTTCATCAAAGTAGAATATCTGAATCCATCTCAATACAAACATATCGCGTACCTACCTTACCAAAATAAACAGTGCAACGACTCTTTCAGACCCTTTGCAGCTCCTGCAGCTGTTTCATCTCGTGGTAAAGCAGTAAAGTTACCGATGTTAATTTCGTTTTTTGCTCTTGCTGATCTAGGCAGTTTTTGCTGTTGTTGTTATAAAAGATGCCTTTAGTTTTGTGCCTCCTGTGTAGGTTGTCAATTTAGCAGAAAAGTTTGCTGTTCTCACTGTTTACAGGCAGGAGGTGAGCGCACGTGAACGCGCCGATGACGTATGGTGTCTGCGTGGACTCGCTGCGCGGTTGGCATTCAAATTACGCTTACGTATGAGGGACAAAAATGGAAACGTCCGTTCGGACCGAAATCTATGATTTGTTGAACATTTTTTGGTCCTACGCCTTTCACAGATAACATAAATTTCTACAAATACATTTAAACAACTTAACACAGTGATTGCTATCAGGATGTAAGGAGACTTTTAACCAGCATAACAAAAAATGTTTCAGGATCAAATCTGTTACCCTACCTTTAATCAACTAAGAGTGAAAATAAGACCTAGTGTAATAAAATAACTAATACTAACCTTGTCCATGTAGATGTCCAAAATCCTGCAATGGTCATGTAAATCCGTCAAGTAAAGGACTGTTTACATCGAATAAACTCCAATTACAGGAATTAATACAAATTTGTGTTCATCGTGATAAAAAATCCCACTGCTAAAATAATTTTTGATAATAATTGCAGCTCAAATAACACATTTTTATGAAACAAATTATTTAGGTGCTTCAACAAAAATCCTTTGAAACACCTTTTTACTTCCCATATAAATGGGTTATTGTTAGTGTTGGGGGGAACACATTACAAGTAACGTGCATTATGTAATAATATTACTTTTCTGAAGTAACAAGTAAAGTAACGCATTACTTTATAAATGTACACACTAATATTTGAGTAATTCAAGTTACTTTTAAGTTTAATTAATTTGATTTAAAAAAAGATATATAATAATTAAACTGAATTAAACTGAATGTAGTCACTTAGAATTATGCACTTTATGCGTGTGCGCCTGAGCAGGAACAATTTAAGTCAGAAACGGAGATGGCAGACCAGAACTTAACATTTATGCGATGGAAATATGCAATTTCTGAATCCAGAACTTCCCAGTCATAAAAAAACACCAACAAGGCTTGAAAGAGATCAAGCCTCAGCCAAGTAAGAAAAAGTAACGCAAAAGTAACATTACTTTCCATGAAAAGTAACTAAGTAACGCAATTAGTTACTTTTTGGGAAGTAACTTAATATTGTAATGCATTCCTTTAAAAAGTAACTTTCCCCAACACTGGTTATTGTAAAGTAAAAGACTCTTTACCTCGAATAAACTCCAATTACAGGAATTAATACAAATTTGTGTCCGTCGTGATAAAAAAAATCCTACTGCTAAAATAATTTTGATAATAATTTCAGCTCAAATAACACATTTTATGAAAAAATAATTTAGGTACTTCAACAAAAATCCTGAAATACCTTTTTACTTCTCATGTAAATGGGTTATTGTCAGTGTTGGGGATAACACATTACAAGTAACGTGCATTACGTAATAATATTACTTTTCTGAAGTAACGGGTAAAATAACGCATTATTTTTAAATGTACACACTTTTTAAAAAAGTAATTCAAGTTACTTTTCAGTTTAATTGATTTTATTTAAAAAAATTATAACAATTAAACTGAATTAAACTGGATGTAGTCACTTAGAATTACGAACTTTATGCGTGCGCACCTGGGGCCTCATTTATAAAGCGTTTTTACGCACAGATTTGATCTTAGACCGTGCGTACGCTCAAATCCACTCAAACGCTCAGATTTATAAAACTTGTCTTTGAAGTGGAAAAGTACTTACCTCCACGTCAGGTTCCAACTTGACGTACGCACGTTTCCTTGTGGCAATATTGCAGTATTGCAGGCATATTCGAAACGTTTTGTTTTGTACCTTTTGTAGTCAACATACAGAAACATTTTTTCATTTGTTTTAGAGTTGTCCTTATTCAAAAAAAAAAAATTGGTTAGATTTGTGCTCTTTTGTTAGAATTCATATGTTTTGCTTAAGACTTTGTTTGGAAAATATTTAATTAGTTTTTTTCTCTTATGATATCTTATTACATAAGAAATATTATTTGATTAATGTGTTACTTTTGTTTGCAACGTTTATTATAATTAAATGTAAATATGGTGATTATAAACCATTATTCCGTATTTTTCTATTAGAAGTTAAGCAATAGGCTACCTAAAATCTATTAATAATCTGATAAACAAGAAACCTGCTAAATATATTAATGTATGTCAGCATTTCCATTTTTATTTAATTCTTTTTCTCTTTCATCCCCTGGCTAATGTAAAAAAGTGTTGAATATGTTTAATAAAAAATAAATAAATATTCAAAACTTTTACAACGTCAACATCATCTGTATTAGAGCTTAGATCGGGCAAAAAACCATAACCGAAGCCCCTGCACGTTGTGTCCGAGCCCGGCCCGACCGACACATTAGGCTACCGACAATGTTTTAATAGTGCGCCATGACGTTCTCAACTACAATTCAGAGTTTTTTGAATTACAGAAACCTGTTTAGAATGATCTTAATGAGCTAATGCAACAAGGACGAAGCATGTAAACTGCGCTGTTTGTTTATTCAGAATAGAAACGTAAAAACATGCAACAATGATGCACACAGAAAATGAACAAACTGTGGAGAAGGCCTACTAGGCTATTCCAAAATAATTTAACCAGGTTTTAGGATATATTTTAAAACAAAATATGTTGGCCTATTTTGATATTTTAAAATGTAGGCCTATTCTAATGCAAAAAGATGGCGCCCAAGCTATAGGTTCAGAAAACGATTTTCTAGTTCGTCATCTTTTCAAAAAATATTTAAAAATATAGCAAAATTGTTTCGCGGTGTTTAACGCACATGTACATGTTACAGAACATGTGCTTTATTGAATGAAAGTAAAACCGATCGAATTTAATGATTAAAACGACGTGAAAGGAACTAAATTGTGAAGCCTCGATGTATCCAAGGGACATGCGACATTTGAGAGTGATGGGTATTTCAAAAAATTAATATAAATTATTCCCATGCATCGATTTTTATGTTAAACATCTGTAAATCCAAATGAATCCATATGGAATATATTCCGACAGTTTAAGATACGATCTTTGAATTTTATAGTCGAAAATATCTTATTTTAACACCGCCGCGAGGCATGGCAAACTGAAACAAAACTTTAAAGACACAAATAGCCTATTACGTTTGGCCTACGTGTAAAACTGTATTTGGGTGAAACCCGTGAATTGAAAGATCCACTAATAATCGCCTTAATTTAAGTGATGTCAATAAAGTTTCTATGTTAGAATTTAGAAATATTAAAAACTTAAGCAAACGACAACAAATATGTTTTCTTACCACTCGCCATTGTAGCAGTCAGAGAATTTGGCCTTTAAAAATTTAATATTTATATGCTAATGAATTAAATTAGGGGCGTTTACAAGGCGGAGTTCTAAAAGCATTCAGCTGCGCACAATTTTAAGATCATTTGTGATTTATAAACCGCACATCTGGAAAAGAGGCATACGCACGTTTTTTTGTGCGTAAGCTCCTTTTCTCTGAATCACACTTACGATCATTTCAGAAATGGTCTTAGATGAAATGTAGGACAGTTCCTACGTCGCACTTTTATAAATGAGGCCCCTGAGCAGAAACAGTTTGAGTCAGAAACGGAGATGGCAGGCCAGAACTTCACATTTATCATTGGAAATATGCAAAAAATATGCAAAACACCTACAAGGCCTGAAAGAGATCAAGCCTAAGCCAAGTAACAAAAAGCAACGCAGTAAGTATTTCTTTCCATTAAAAATGTAACTAAGTAACGCAATAAGTTACTTTTAAGGAAGTAACTTAATGTTGTAATGCATTCCTTTAAAAAGTAACTTTCCCCAACACTTGTTATTGTAAAGGCGAATCATTTTACAAACTGAAGATTTTGTTGTTAATTGAATTGATGAATCATAGGCAGACATTTTAATAACACTTGTACTAGAAGCAAATAAAACCAAACACAAAACATACACAGTTCATTTTATCTCTTTAATTTTACAAATCTGTCAGGAACACTTGTTCACAACCTCATCTTATTTGTTTGGAAGAAAATGAACACAGTTCGTAATACTTTTGCTTGATTTCATCTAAATAAACTGAGTAGGTATAAAAATATACCCTAAAAAATATACTGCAACCTTTTGTTTGGCAATGAGATGTCTGGTGTTTGTCAAACCAAAATGCAACATTCACTGTGAGTAAAATAGCCGGATAAAAACATCGTCTACTATAGAAAAGGGATTAGCTGACTATAAAATGTACGTTATTTTTGCATTTTAACTTACCATTCACATTTGTATACTGTATATATAAAACCGTAAGAAATGCAGATCTTTCGAATGTTTCGATACCGGCTGGAAATAACTCTTTGTACCGTTGCCTCACTGAAATGTCACTTTAAATTACAAAATAAACATTATGAATCATTATTGTTTCTATGTCATCATTATTATTATTATTATTAATATTATCTCTTTATTACTTTTTGTCCTTTCGATTTATTTTTTAACATAATAAATTAATTCTATCTCTGTCCCTGAAAGCCAATGAACGACTGTGTGTTAGCATTGAGAAATGCGTACGCGGCAGGACTCGACATTAAACTTTGTGCCTATTATAAGGTCATATGCATGCAATGCTAAAACTTAATACAACCCAAATTGAATATAATTAACTTTTAATATTTAGTCTCCTCGCTAAAACAGAGATTGATGCCTTGTCAACAGTTTTTAATATCGAGCCCTGCTGTGTATGTGTGTGTGCGTCTGTCTGGGAATGTAATAGAAACATACGTGTCTACATTCACGTGACTCCGGGGGAAAAGGTAGGAATTTACGGAAGTCCATACAAAAAATAATTCATGTAAATATATAATATATATTTTTACATATTTGAATATATTTACAAATATACCCAGCATTATATACCATGTATTATTATTATTTTTACCAATAAGAATAACTGCATGGGCTTTTGTATGATAACTGTGTTATCAAGGCAAAAACAGAGTGTAAAACAACGTTTAAAAAAAATAAAAAAATCGGAGGCAGTGTTGTTATGTTCTTCTAGATCCTCTTGTGTTAGTTTTACGACACATCGTACACGTTTCTTATTTTCTCTTTTATGTCTGGTTTCAGTCTCATAAGAGTTCGGTTTATGTGCTCCATTCTCGCGAACACAAACTCCTGGAATGCCGAGCAACAGATCGGAATGGTGACAAAAACTAGAAAAAACATTTAAAACAAAAGAGAATACAAGAGGTGGATCCCTGGAAGCAGCTCAGTTCAGTCACTAAACTTCAATCCTATCCTCTTCTTAAGAGCTTGGTCACGTGTTTTTGTGTGCAAGCATGCGCCTTCGTAAAAAAGCGCTTGACACACATCAGTTTTTAGAAAGCAGCACCGCTGGCCGCCAGTCCTCCCTCGACATGCTTCGAAAGTCCAGTGCGAGGTTTATGAGGAGTCTACAGGCATCATGCGGTTATGGGTGGGTACAGGGAATTGTGGGTAAAAGTCATTCGCTTTTTGAGAACTGTGGGCGTGGCTTGGATGTGATGCGTTTGGAGAAGTCCGAGGAGGGCGGCTCATGTTTTTATGCCTCCGTTGATGTGCTGGTACTTGGGTAGGCAGGGTTCATCTGCTAAAGGGTCATGGGAGAAGACGGAATCGTCTCCGGAAGAGCAGGAGCTCCGCGTGTCGGGAAAGCTGGGAGAGTACTGCTCTACTGGAGAACACAGGT
This sequence comes from Misgurnus anguillicaudatus, assembly GCF_027580225.2. NCBI lineage: Eukaryota > Metazoa > Chordata > Actinopteri > Cypriniformes > Cobitidae > Misgurnus > Misgurnus anguillicaudatus. The sequence goes on along the minus strand of NC_073347.2, from coordinate 31,410,375 downwards.
CCAGATACTCCTAACACACACACAGAAAAAGAGAGATGATGATAATGCTATCAGTATCCAATACTGTACCCTGACACGATAAACATTGCATTTGTTTTTATTCAATCTATACGTTTCTTGTATAGTAAGTGTGTTCCTGGGATCAAACTCATGACCTTTGGACTGCTAATGCAATGCTTTGCTGATTGAGCAACAGGAATAAAGCAGCCAATTTATAACACAAGTACAAGTGTTTCTGCAAGATTTATCATAAAAAAAAAAAAATTGTATCTCAGATAACACCAGAAGGTCTTGATTTTTTTGGAAATTCAAGTGTGTTCAAGAATTCACTGAATCAGATTTCATGCGAGAACAATCTACTTCAGAGAAATTCAATAATCATATTGGTCAGACTTGACGTTCTTGTTGGAAACAGAAGGGACCACCCCTGAAGACATATATATATTTTTTTAAGCATTTCTATATCCAAACCCAGCGTACGACATAAAAACATACAAAAAGGCTTTTTCCTGTTCGTTCCGCAAACAAAACCCGGAGTCTTTGTGGCTGGCACTGAACTATTCGACTGGAGGAAGAGGAGGGTTTTAAGTTGCCGAAAATGAGCTTTGGCTCAACTCTCGCTGCTCAACACAAGGCAGATCACGTTACTAAAGACATTCACATCTGTGAACGGTTTAAGATGGGGGGAGAAAGAAAGCGAAGGCGCTTTATTACATTTCTAAAGTTCAAAACGAAGAGCGAGAACGAAGCTTTTGGCCTGATCTCTCCTCCACGGCTCAATCCCTTTTGTGACAAGTTCTGACAGATTTCCATTCCTCAGCTCGCCGCACGGATATGGCGAACGACAGCCAGGGAATGGAAAGAATCAGCTGGCGTTCCGACCCGACCCGGTATCCGTCTGATACCCGAGCGGCGCTAGCGCAAGAAGCCTGGATGAAATCAAGCACGTGCAACACTCGACCTGTGAGCTGACCGTAAAAACCCATCCGACGTTTCCGCTCCCTCGCGAATCTCGCAAAACGTTGCAAGCTGGATACGTTTGATAAATCACAGAAGTATAGGGGAAGTGTGGGTCGTCTGTTTGCGTTGAAGAAACACACTGTATGTGTTGTATGCCCTTTACCTCATTGGTTGCCAACGTTAGTATGCGGTCCAAATCCTCCACCAACTGTTTGAATGTGGGTCTGTGAGATGACATTGCATGCCAGCAATCCTTCATCATCATGTACCTGAAATAAAGACAATGAGATGGGATTTATTTATTTCTAATCACAAATGCATTCATCCAGCTAACCACGTGTGCTAACCATGTTGACTCGCTTAACTTGATTCGATATTAATGTGATGTCATACTTTTTAACCAACAATTAAACACCTTCCTTTAACTTTTTTTACTCATTACCTTTCATGTATTGCAAAGCATCCCTTTGGCAGCAAATCAATGCATTTGTGGAAAAAAATACATTAAAATGCTTGCTGATGTCAACGGCAAACATTGAGTTATTACATTGATGAAAGATTACAAGACAATTGTTTTACTTTGCATTTGCAATAATGTGCACCCATAAATTGTGCATGATAAGATCAGGAATGTGTATGAGGAAAACAAATTTGGACTTCAATGTCCACCAATTATATTGTCGATTATGCAAATTTGGTTAATTATTGAAAAAAATCACTTAGCGTAACACATTTGAATCTCAATAGGTTTATATCAGGCAGGTAAGATGTTATCGTTGTGCAGACAGATGAAAAAATATCTTACAATTCATTGGTGCAGTTAGCAGGCTTGTCCATGCGATGACCTTCCTTTAATAGCTTAAAAAGCTCCTCAACTGGGATACCAGGATACGGAGAACCGCCGAGCGTAAAGATCTCCCACATTAGAACCCCGAATGACCAACTAGAAGAGATACAGAAAACACACACATATTCACATTACACTTTATAATAAAAATAAAGAAGCAAATAAAAAATGAAAAGCAATACAAATCTTTTGATTTAAATATTAAATTAAAATTTTGATTTAATATTAGTGGACACCAGAGGTGTCATGCCCATTGAAATTGAAGGGGTTCAGTTCCCTCTCGGATTTTTGAGCCAAGTGATGTCACGTGACTTTTGAGCAAGTTTTTCATTAATGTGTAAAATAGCAATAAATTGCTTCTCCTTTTGTCTGTATAGTCTATAATACAGAATACAGCGTATAAAAGGTTTTATTGTTTAATTGATGTTAAAAATTATGACTACAGTATGAAGGGTAGGTGCCCTCCTAAAAAAATGGTATATGAAGCTCCTGGTGGACACGTAACCATCCAAGAGCATTTTGCTTTGTAACATCTCAAAAATTCAAATCCCAAAACCAAAAATCTCAAGCAGTGTTATTGTGATATCTGTACAGTGGTGATATTTTGTTGGTGCTAACAGTGCAGTAAGTGTATGAGTCTCAGTGCAATCGTTCTGTATCTCTTACTGTGCATGGACATTTCAAAGCTGTCCTCTGTCCTCAATGCAAGACCGCAATGACACATATTGTCTAAGCCAAAACAAACATTGAGACCCACAGCATCTAACGTCAAGCGGGTATAGGGGGGTGGGTTGGAAGATTGTAGCGGCGGGAATGATTTTTCAACACGTGCCAATTCTATATTACTTCATATCTGAAGAGAGGGGAACCTTTCACTCATCTTATGTAACCTAAGAGCTTCCTAAAATAGGCCTATAGCAGTCTGCCTAAACTAATAGTTATCCCGCTAACTTCAATATAAAACCATTTAACATCAACAACATAATACCTATTACTCATTTTTGGGTAAACTATCCCTTGCAATTTTATGTTTTAAACAGAGATGGCGATAGGGAGGCAACTTACAGCAAAAGGCAGCTTTAATGACCAATGTTTTAATAGCACCACAGTCACTCAGTTTACATTTTTAGGGTAAAATCCAGCAATAAATAGCTCATGTACATTTATATTAGGCATAGAAAAACTATAAAATTAGTTAACACAAATGAAGCACAATAAAGATCTCAATTGACCAAAAAATCTGCCAATGGGGTAAGCATTTTTTTTCTTGAATTTTTCTGGAATTTAGTGTTTAAGAAAAATGTTTGAGATTTTTTTTCCTTACACCATTGGCAGATTTTTTTGCCTGTTTTATGCACAAAATCACTTAAATTTTATATTTTTTGTCTAAAAACTAGACATATTTTCTTGCGTCGTTTTGCTCATCAAGTAAAAGCATCATAATTTAAGAATTTTTAGATATTTTCACTGAAAACAAGACAAAAATACTAAGAATTTTTTTTCTTGAAAATCATTTTTGCAGTGTATGGAAGTCAATGGTGCTTCTGTTTCTTGCTTTATTACAAATATATTCCTTTAAGTTTAGCCGAACAAATAAAAGTATACAAGTTTGTAACAATATGAGTAAAAACTATCCCTTTAAAGACCAATCTCTGATATACTTTTCTTCTGGCTCACCGCGGCTTAAACACACAGAGCAAAGCACAGAGATTCGCCGCTGTGGTTGTTTGTTTATATAATCAGTTACCCTGTTTGTTCTCTTCTCGTCTTTATCAAGCCCTGTATCTCCTGTGACATGTTTACCAAATTCATCATTTCTATTCAAGCTCTCTTTGTAACAACTGCTCGACCCCGTGATCAATTACCCACATAGAGGGGGCAGAAAGACTCAGGGGTCACTGCAATGCCCTCTTGAACCCAAAGGCTTGAATGCAATAGACCAAAGACGAGGTAGTGACTGTTTACTACAACATGGTTGATTCTTTGTTTTAACACAATGCCAATATCTATGGCTGCTTTCATGGCGAAAACATTTGTAGGTAAACTATATCAAATCTTTTTTTTGAGAAATAAAACTATATTTGGGTGAAGACGTAAAAATGTCTTAAAAAAAGTTAGAGTAAAAAACCTTCTCAACATGGTTGTTAAATTACAATAAATGGGTGAATTTTACAAATCCCCTGGTTACATTTCACCCCCCAAAATGGTCCCAAATAGATGTTTGATTTTGGGGTGAGAAATGACTTGGGCGTGTTTTTGAAAGGTTGCTACTAACTAGGCAATAAAGACACAGCGGTCCAGTTTTTCTAGGTTGAAAAGGACAACACATTACTTTCAATTTAACACCATTGACCCGATGACCTCATCATGGTGTGAATGAACTTTAACCAGTAAGGCAGCCATTTAGCATCCTAACAAACCAAATATTTACACGAACACATCCATATTTCCATTTTGCAAGCCCTGCAGGTTATATACCAGTCCCCAGGGACTCAAAACATGCCAATTTTTGGTTATAATTTATGCCCTAATTCAGTATGATGTCACGTATGGATTGTGTCTGTCATCCAGCCAATGAGAGAGCGGAGCAGCATAGAGACTGATGGTGTATAATTAGTGTTGAGCCTGAGATAAACACATTTAAGCATTAGCCATCAGCGAGGGTCTCTTTGCTATTGATTCGATTTTACTGCACACATCACACACAAAGAGCTGACAATCATTAAAAAACACAATGACCTGTATGAGATGCACACACATTTAAAACATGAATCATTGGAGCTGAGCATCCATGCTGTACAACAAAAATGACTTTTACCTAAATCTTTTCCAGCAAACACATTTTTTACCCAACCCTATATGTCACAAAACATACACATGTATGTTATCTAATCGCTTTACACGGCAACCTGTGCATTCGACAAAACTTCACAAAATCCCGCAAAGGATTCATGAAAACCCAACAGGAAACCGTGTGTCACCTCCGTTGCTTTTCATCTTTTCTAGGAGACAAAAACTAAAATGCAAAGAAAGAGGCATGAAGCAGAGGATTGTGGAGGATAAACACCAACACAAATGACATAAAGAGAGGATTATTTCACCCTACGAAAGAGAAAGGAGAGGGAAAGAAAAGAAAAAAGAATCGGAGCGTTGGATGGGATAGAGGGAAGTTGGAGGTCACTTCCGTCCGGGTCTCCGAGAGGTGAACGTCTTGCCCGTCAGACGGCTTTGAAGTCGCACAGATTAGTGACAGGACGCTGGTTGCAAGCCGAGCGTGAAATCTATGAACACCCTTCTTATGTCTGTGCCTGACAAAAACACTTCCTTAACTGTCCAACAATCCGCTTTCATTTCTGTCCGGAGAAAAACACTTGCTCACCTGCCAGCCGTTCCTCCTCACTTTCTTTACAAACCCTAGATGTTTACCCGTTCTCTCCCAAACCCAGAAAAAATTTCAGCCTCTGAAACTGCCCTACTGAAAAATCCAGCCAAAACCAGCACAAGCTGGTAGCTGGCCCCAGCTGGTTTAAGGTGGTTTACGCTGGTCCTACCAGCCTGACAAAGCTGGTCATGCTGGTGGGCCAGCTGGTATTCCAGCATGACCAGCCAAGCACAGCTAGACCAGCTTAAAATGTGACCAAAACACAGCTTGATACACCAGCAAAACCAGCTTCCTACACCTGCAAAACCAGCTAAAACCAAGCTGGGGACAAGCTAAAACCAGCTCACCAGCTTATGCTGGTCTTAGCTGGATTTTTCAGTAGGGTGACTTTGATTTATAGCAGAGTTTGAAATTTTTCCACAGTTCAGAAAGGTTTAATTATAAGCTGTCGTTGCTTATTATATTTCATATTTAATAATATCGGCTCAAAGGTTTATTAAGTTTAAAAAGTTTTCCCTTTACATTAAAAAAATATATATGTTAGGGTGACCATACGTGCCATTCTTCCCGGACGCATCCCGTCCAGGATTTTGTGTTCGTCTCCCGGAAGTCGTATTTGTCGAGCGCATACGTCATAGAGGATTATTATTATTATTACAGAAAAGCAACCGTTACATTTTAAGGTAAGAATGAAACTACGATTGTATATCTTATGTTTTTAACTGAATGGCTAATGCGGTCGACAAATACGACTTCCGGAAGACGCACCGAAATCCTGGACGGGATGCGTCCGGAAGGAATGGCACGTATGGTCACCCCAACACATGTACATACGACAACGCTGTCAAAAATATTCGTGTTTACATAGATCCACGTAATCGACTATAAACGCTGTCTTACACGTGGCAGGCCAGTTGTTTTGTAAAGAAATACTACACGCCTGCGCACATACGCATTTTTCTACAGAGTGATAAACACAAACAATCAAGACAGCAAATGGTTTCGTTTAGACAATGTAGCAGGTTTGATACTACAAGTTATGGTGGACTTTCAGTCGTTTTGGAATCCATTCAGCTGATCTCCGGGTCTGGCGGTACCACTTTTAGCATAGCTTAGCATAATCCATTGAATCTGATTAGACCATCAGCATCGCGCCAAAAAATAACCAAAGAGCTTCAATATTTTTCCTATTTAAAAGTTGACTCTTCTGTAGTTCCGTTAAATAGGAAACAAATCAAAACTCTTTGTTTATTTTTAAGCGCGATGCTAATGGTCTAATCAGATTCAATGGATTGTGCTAAGCTATGCTAAAAGTGGTACATCCAGACCCAGAGATCAGCTGAATGGATTGCAAAACGGTAAAAATCAAATGTTTAACTCTAGGGGAGCTGGAAAATGAGCATATTTTCAAAAAAGTGGAGTGTCTCTTTAAGAAGCACAAACACATTCCTGTAGGCCGCCAATGTTGTTTTGGTTATACTTGCGCATGCCTATAAACTGAATATACACATGCGCGAGACATCACCATTATCACAGATTTGCATTTTTGTAATTAACACAGAGACGACGAGGCATCGTTCTCAAAAACTTGAGCATTGAATTCTGTCCACAAAAGTCTGCGTTTTCAGGACCACAAAACGCTGCTATCATATAAACAAACTTAAATAAAAAGTTCCTGGTTTCCCTTTCAATACAGTTCACTTCGCATTGCGTCAGTTGCTGACGCTATGGGGGAAACTCCTGTTTACTCCGTGATTGAAGCCTATTGGTTAACATCTGTAGAAAATACAGACCGATGGCGTTTGAGCTGCGCGGGGTGTGGCCCATGCCCTTATATAAGTCCGGGATCAAGCGCCAAAAGCTCACTATTATTCGACTGAAGCGCGCAGCCGAATAACACTCGCTGCATAGGCGTTTGTAGCACGGCCAGCTACGCAATGCTCGTTCCCATTATTTCAGGGAACCAGGGTTACGTGAGTAACCTAAGCGTTCGGTGTCATTTTACGTGTACGTACGCACATGGTTGTATGCACAGCACAGCAAAGCTTAGTTTATTTGACATGTACTTATACACAGACTTTCAAATGCGCATTGCGACAAAATGCAATGCATACTAAATTCTCCTGTACACGCAAGTGTGAACTACACGTACACACATGCGTGTATAGGAGAGTATGCACAGTTACCAAACTCTAGCAATACGGACCCACGTATGCATAAAAGCGAAGCAATACTTCTAGCTTTCATGGCCCCTAAAACTACGCGAATTACTTTTGTTAATACCTCCACATGTAAAGTAAGTAACAACACCACTGGCGTGCTAAATGCTGTGTATGACTTTGATATGTAACAGCAAAACAGCAAGAAAAAGCCCCTTAATATCATATGATTCATTTTAATATAAAAAGCATGATAAACAGTCCAACGTACAGAAAAAGACAAAACTGATTGACTTACACATCACTCTGGTGTGTATATACTCGATCGAACAGCGCCTCTGGAGCCATCCACTTCACAGGCAGACGACCCTACACACATGGATTAAAGAGAAGGTCAGAGACAGTCAACCCACAACATCCACACAGCCAAACCTTTTATCTGTGCGAGACCCTTGTTAGCCTGGAATTTCATTAAACCCGAAGCAGCTCGCCAATAACGATTACGGACGAAATCCTTTGAGACGGACCGCCTAACTCGAATTTCCCTCAGGAACAATCTTACAGATCGAAGCTCGTGAAGACGTTACAAGAGTCAATATTGCCCGTAGAGGCAGATATTGGGTTTAATCCAATCTAAAAAAGCTATGGGTTTGCAATCGTCTGCCTCCTTTTAAAAGCCATAGTATTTTTTAACACACAGCTGTATGAGAGGAATTCAGTGTGTGCCCAGACAATAATCGGTCATTCTCAGTCATGACCATTCAGTCTGAGCGATGTTTGTTGCTTCAATAATCCCAAACTATTTTAACGTATTCTTGATCAGATTGGGGTCTTTAATAAAAAACATAATAGCCTCTCTGAAATAAAAACTTAGCACCCCTCAGACGTATGTTTATTATTCAACATTACTTCAGTCATTTAGGACAACCAGAATGCTTACAAATGTTATAGGCCCATAAATGGTATCATAAGTGACAGAGATACAGTCGGTAGAGACGGCCGTAACTGTGGGAATGAGATTTAAAGCTATGCTAATGTGTTTAGGTTTGTCACAAACATTTCCTTCTCATGAGCTTGAACAACAAGCTTTGGAATAAGAGAACAAGAGCTGAATCACTTTACACACAGACTGCCTGGGAATTGGCAAACCATGCCGAGAGAGAGAGAGAGAGAGAGAGAGAGAGAGAAAGAAAGAGAGAGAGAAATAGCTTAGCTTAGCACAATCCATTGAATCTGATTAGACCATTAGCATCGCGCTACAAAAATAACCAAAGAGCTTCGATATCCTTCCCATTTAAAACTTCACTCCTCTGTAGTTACATCGTGCACCAAGACCGACAGAAAACTAAAAGCCGCGATTTTCTAGACAGATATGGCCAGGAACCACACTCTCATTCAGGCGCAACAATCAAGGACTTTGCTGCCGTAACATGGCTACAGCAGGCGTAGTGATATTACGCAGCGCCCGAAAATAGTCCCTAGCTATTGAAAGTTACCAAGGGGACTTTTTTCAGGCACTGCGTAACATCACCACAAAGTCCCTAATTATCACGCCAGAATGAGAGCACAGTTCCCAGACATATCGGCCCAGAAAATCGCAACCTTGAATTATCCGTCGGTCTTAGTACACGATGTAACTACAAAAGAGTCGAGTTTTAAATAGGAATAAAATTAAAACTCTTTGGTTATTTTTTAGCGTGATGCTAATGGTCTAATCAGATTGAATCAATTATGCTTAGTTATGCTAAAAGTGGTAGCGCCAGACCCGGAGATCAGCTGAATGGATTCCAAAACGGTAAAAATCTAATTTTTAACTCTAGGGGAGCTGGAAAATGAGCAAATGAGTGTCCCTTTAAAGCGAAAGTGCAGAGACAATGAAACTTACATTCGTGGTCTTTTTATAGTAATCTATGTTGTGGACATCTCTGGCCAGACCAAAGTCTGCAATCTTCATAAAGTTGCTCTCCGTGACCAACACGTTCCTGGCAGCCAGATCTCTGTGTATACACTGCGGCAGAGATAGAGAAAGACCATTAGACACAACTGAATGTTAAGGGGCTTTGGGATACTCTGCTTTGGATGTTTGTGCGTTCAGATGTGTGCGAGGGTACGATAAGACCCCTCATGCATTCCAGAAGAGAACGAAAGCATGACGATAGTATTTAGCAGACAGTATTTTGTACGCTGACAGAGAGACTTACAGGATTGTGCACATCTAGTGTGATTTATTATTATGCTTGTCTGAACCACACGGCTCATTGGAAGTCTATGCTTGAGCAATACATAAATCTAACTGCAGGGCTGGACTCCACATTTGAATTGAAACTATAGTTTTGTGGACTCTGGATCACAAAAGCAGTCATAAGGATACATTTTTTGAAAATTTAATAAATAGGATTTCCATTGATGTATGGTTTGTTAGGATAGGACCATATTTGGCCGAGATACATCTAAATGTGAAAATCTGGAATCAGAGGCTTCAAAAAAAAGAAGCAAATATTGAAAAAATCACCTTTTTTGATATATTTACAGCAGGAAACTTACAAAATATCTTTATGGAACATGGTCTTTACTTAATATCCTAATGATTTTTGGCATAAAAAAATCGATAATCCTAATGTCTTTTTGGCTATTGCTACGAATATACCCATGTGACTTATATATATACTATATATATATACTTAAGTGATACTTTGGCTAGTTACACGTAGCCAAACTTTCGAATGAAATGTGGTCCAATTGCATATTATTCTGTTCACGAATGAGGCTTCACGCTTTAATAGCACTACCCGATGCCTAAATTCAAGGACAAATTACATTCATATGTGCTCATACACTTTTGTGAGGCTAAATACTCCATTCCTCGAGCTACTTGGTAGGTACAGGAGATCAGATCTTTGAACGTAAGAGCTTCATCTGATACTCTGGCTATATCATAAGAGTACTCCATTCCCGGGGGCCGCCGGGCCCTCAAATACTCTCTGAGGTTACCCTTAGATGCGTACTCCACTATTACATACAACGGCCCTAAAAACAAAAAGAGGTCTCAGGTCATTTTAAAGAGCTATAAATAATAAAATTTGCTATAAATCAGAGATGGACTGATTCACAGATTCAATCAAATTGCTTACCGTCCTGTGTGCACGCCCCCAACAGATTAATGATGTTTTTGTGCCGGCCAATCATCTTCATCATTTCCATTTCTGACACCAGGTCAGAAAGATCTTTCTCTGTTGCATCATCTACGAAGGATAAAAAATGAATGATGTGCATTACCTAAATTACATGTGAAAATAAACTTTATTTTAAGGGATTGTAAATGATCTTATTAGTTCTTCCTATATTTGTCCTCTAAGGCAGGTTTTTTTTAACTGGTGTCTAGGGACCCCCAGGGTTCCCCCAAAAGGTTCTAAGGGGTCCCAGTCTGCGGTATAGCCAATTATTTAAGTTTGTAAACTATTTGCTGTCTTTATAATATTACAGTTCCCTGCTAAAAAAACAGCACACCAGCAAGACCAGCATATGTTGTGTTTTGGTGCTGGTATACCGGTGACCACCAGCTAAACCAGCATAGGAATTATGCTGGTTTTTCTAGCAGGGTTACTATTTATCTAACACAGTTTAAAGGGATAGTTCACCCAAAAATGAAAATAATGTCATTAATGACTCACCCTCATGTTGTTCCAAACTCGTAAGACTTCCGTTCATCTTCCGAACACAGTTTAAGATGTTTTATATTTAGTCTGAGAGCTTGTTGACCCTTCATTAAAAATCTATGTACGGTATACTGTCCATGTCCGGAAAGGTAATAAAAACATCATCAAAGTAGTCCATGTGACATCAGTGGGTCAGTTAGAATGTGTTGAAGCAAAGCCCACCGCACAAAAACGAAAAAAAAAAACAGCTGGGGCGCACCAGATAACACGTCAGCCGCGTCATACGTCATCTGCGTCACATGACTTTAGTTTCGTGCATGCGCTTCACAACAGACGTGGAAGAGAAGACAATGCTGACTAAAGTCATAATTTTTGTTATTTTTGGACCAAAATGTACCTTCGATGCTCCAACACATTTCAACTGACCCACTGATGTCACACGGACCACCCCGATGATGTTCCCATCACCCCCCTGGACATGGGCAGTATACCATACATAGATTTTCAATGAAGGGTCAACAAGCTCTCGGACCAAATACAAAACATCCCAAACTGTGTTCTGAAGATGAACGGGGGTCTTAATGACATTATTTTCATTTTTCGGTGAACCATCCCTTTAAACATTCCTTTATACAAAATATGGATATACAGAAATGAACTTTAGTAAAAAGGGTCCCTCGCTGAATGTTCATCATAAGTGGGGGTCCCAGGATAAATTAAATGTATAAACCCCTGCTCTGCATTCAAAACATAACACTAGTGTACTGCATCCTGCACAGTATACTGCATACTATTCTTTTAAAAAAGCATGTGTGTCTAATGCATTATATACAGCAAAGAAAGTAAATTTATTAGTCTATACATGCAGAATAAATATTTAATGTAGTGTAGGGGTACCATGGTATTATACCACACTACACACCATATATGAGTGTTCTGAGGCTTGCTTGTGTAACCGTGTGGCCATGTGGTGTAGATTTACACTGAAGAGCCGCCACACAGCTCCTCTTTCATTGCCTCACAATTAAAAAGCGTTTCTTCCATTTCGAGTAATTACCTTCGAGACATTCGCCTTTTCATTATCTGCCTGCCGATCCCCAGAGCAGACCTGACACAATCCACCGAGCGCCATTCCTGACTTATCTTACCCTCCTTTCTCTTACTTCTCTGGCAAAGTCTGGAAACATTAGTTTCTAACCGTTTGGGCTGAAGATTCTTAAAGATGTTTTTTTACAACAGTACATGGAACGGCATGAGGCCGAGTAAATAATTACAGAAGATTCATTTCAGCCTTGTGTAAGGGTGAGCATGCTCATGTTTTGGTCGTTTTCTCTAATGGTCTCTTTTATTCGGGACCCCTGCCCCCACAATCCTTTCTCTAAACTTCTTTTAAGACACAAGCTGCCCCCCAAGCTTCTTCTCTTCTCTTTCACTGTGAGAGTCTTTCTTTGTGCAGGTGAAGAGCGAGAGGCGTGCAGCTGGTGAACACCGGGTCAGCTATGCGGCCTCTTGACCCGAGCTCTACCAACGTCACTCAGCGCCAACAAATAACCCCACGCAGGCCCCTACAGTAAAGACCTCAAAGCTCCCACCTTCCCTTTCTGTTGGATGTGCTTGAGCTTACATTGTAAGCATATGCAAACTCAATGAAATTCTAAAGACAACAATTATACTAAAAATAAAAACTTTTTGCATTTTAAAAAAAATAATTTTTCACACCACAATGTTGTCAAAACGATTACTCCAAAAAAATTAGGTCTGTCAAAAGATGATGTGCATACAAAATAAAAATTTGTTTTTTGCATAATATATGTGTGTGCAGTGCAATGTGTGTAATTATTTTGTATTTATCAGTCCTTCCAGAAAAGTTTTTTTGTGATTGTTGTGGGCAAAAATCCTTGATTTGCAGCACGTTTTCTTAACAAAATGCGATTGAATATGCGGGATATTTATGCAATGTTATGCACTAAAATTGCAGGAACTTGCAAAATTTGCGGGGACTTGCTGCAAAAATTGCGGGAACTTGCTAAAACTTGCAGATTGCAGAAACTGTTCACGTCACACAATCACGTCACTTCATAAGGTTTCCATGGCAACAGGGGACATGGCTGCGCTTGTGGTAAGTTAATGCAACATTTTTTAACTTTCTGCTAAGATATACATGTTTTTCTGCTAAGATATACATATACATGGATTATGAAATCATGCAAGCCCCACATATTTTGTGCACCGAAATCTGCAGTTTATGCTGCGAAAGTGTGGCGTATTTGAAAAAATGCGGCCCCTGCGGACTTGATGCGGACAGATATGCGTTGAGTCATGCGATCGCATAATCGCGTTTTTCGGGAGCGACTGATAAATAAATACACACACAAGCATGCATTTAAGATATGATTAAAAAATATTTACACACATTTTTCTTAAATGTATACATGCATGTGTGTATTTATATATACAAAATAATTACACACAGTGCACACACATATGCTACACAAAAACAAACTTTTATATTGTATGCGATTAATTGCTATTAATCTTTTGACAAACCTACTAAAAATGCTGTATTATGCATGCCAAGCCAGTAGTTGGCGATGTAACTTTTTTAATAAAAGCATCAGCGCACATACGCTTTCCTCTACAGAGCGATAAATATAAACAATTTAAGCGGCGAAATCCTCAAGCAATTTTATTTGGGTGGATGAAAAGGTACATTTACTACAAGCGACACTGGATTATAAAGTATCTTGAGTAGCACAAACACAGTCCTGCAAGCTTGTTAACGCCTTGGTTATAATGGTTAAGTACTTGTGCACGCCCGTAGACTAAACATGTAACACGTATGCGTATAACGTCACATTTTCACTGATTTCTGTCGTTTACATCAAAATGGTTTTTAAAAACCTTGCACTTTAAAACTTGTTTTCATAAATGTTCAGGACCTCAAAACGCTGTTGTTGAGTAAACGAACAGCCCGAAATGCGTAAAAAGTTTCTCATTTTCGGTTGAAACATTGTCATGTAAGCGGCCCCTACGTGAGGTTTGGCCACATATGGAGCACATGACAATATTATTCTGTCTGTGTTGTTTCAACCCTGTCTGAAAAGCCAAACGACTTTTGGCTGTTTTAGCAAAAGACCTGCTGAGTAGCCACATGGTTATGGCGGATATTCTACAATTACATAAAACTAACTTAACCTCAATTCAACATTCAGGGTCATTTCCCATTTATGATGCACTTCTTAAGTTTAATTACCTTTAAGCATCTTGACAGCCACTGTCACAGCTTCTTTAGGTTTGTCCTTGTCGATGCCCAGAGCTTCAGCCATCACCACCTGACCAAAACAGCCCTCACCCAACGGTTTACCCAGAGTTAACCTGCAAACACAATTTGAGCAGATTATAAGATTTTATAATCATCAACGTTCAATTTGATATTCATATTGAGATCTGGACAAAACTTCCAAAATTTTTAGTTTTGGAGAGTTCCCTTGATGTCTAGAAATGCTGTCTAGCTAGGCAGCTCACTAGGTTTTAAGTCACAGCCAATGTGTGTGTACATATCTAATATCAGTCATGTTAGGCTTTGGCTAGTGTTCACGTAAACAAGATTACAACATGTATACAAAGAATCAAAGCTGTTTTTAACCATGACTACAGATTAAATGCAAACTAAACCCTATACACAATGGGTTGTGTCAAATATGGACATAGGCAAACATAGGGTTAAACATTAACCAGACTGGGTTGTTTCAACCCAAGTTTGGGTCAAATATGGACATTTTCTGGGTTAATGTAAACCAACGGATGGGTTTGTCCATATTTTACCAAACCATGGACTGAAACAACTGAGCATTTTTTGTGTGTACATTTCATTTCTTTTCTCATTTAATTTTCATTAACTTTTGAGACTTTATAAATCAATTTTACCTGGTCCTTTGTTCAGTTTTTATTAGCTAAGACACACACACAAACATTTTCTTAATTCCCCAAGGTAACCGTGACATCTCGACCTCTTGTCTTGTCAGTGGCCCTCGGTCAAACTTTGATTGGCAGGCGCTGGGTTTTACCCCGCCCCCTGCATGCTGGTCTATGTAAACATTCACACCCGCACCAGGGCCGGGGCCCGGGGCCGATCTGTGGCCGTGATAACATAATCCCCCTCTGTGCTGTTCGCTCAATGGTGGCCTCTGTCTGCTTCAGCCCACCACAGATAATCAATGTTATGTTTATCCTCCACGCCAACCGCAAAAGTTAACATTCCACAGCGCTCTGCCTCTCACAGGCATGCGGCCGCAGGGCACGTCACACAGGGAGGAAAACACAACCACCAAACAATGACTTTCACCACTGCGGGGGAAGTTTAGTCGAGGCCAAAAACCCCACCTTAACTGTTTTACCTGCTTTCAAAAAATAAACAATAAATAGAATCGTAATTCAACAAGTAAAACTGCAATAAGTAGTTAGGTAATGTGCTCCTGTATGCATTGCATTAGCAGTGCAAAAGGTCATGGGTTTAAATGCAGGGAACTGATAAAATACTGATAAAATAATTTAATGCGCTCGAAGTGTCTTTGGATGAAAGCATCTGACAAAAGCATAAATGTAATATTATTAAAAACTAGAATAGAGAAAAACTGTTTTTTTATTGGAGTTGATATTATCTGCTTTTGAATGGCTAATACTGATATGTAGTAGTCATTGATATATGTGCATCTCTAGTGTCTGATACCAATAATCAATGATTATAACAATAACTGATATGATTACTGACTCTAACTATCTACTGTGAATGTTTAAATGTCAAATTTTTTGGAACTTTAAGGGGTTAAATGTCTCATTTTTAACTAAATCTTTCCATAGGCGTCAGTGTCCAAACAGAAATGCATTAGCGTGTCTTAGCGTGTCTGCCCAAAAGCAACAATTCCTTTAGTGGGTGGGAAGGTAAAAGAATCTATAGAATAAGTCAACTTCAGTATTAATACCAGTGGTTTAGTCGGGGCAATATGCACGTTTACACCGTATGCATATTTTTTTCCCAGGCGCTGTGTGCATATAATGTTAATAAAAATATAACCTTGATATATTTAATATTGACTAAGTAAGGTCATGACAAAGATTGAAATTTAAGTGAAATCAAACTTTGATGCTCCTGATCTCAAACTTTGATTACGAGACATTAGTCTGGATTTCGGGTCAGTGACAAAAATTATTTGGCATGATGAAAATTCAAAAATCTAAAAAAAACTGAAATTTCATAAAAATGGTGCAAATGTAATTTTTTAAATGTAAGACTAAATGGACCTGAAAATGTCAAATGGTGTAACCGCCAATTGCGCCAAAGCATGAGAAATATTAAATATTTTTTCCACCTTGATGGCATGTAAGCGTAATCATAAAAAAATAATTTTAAAATATAATTTTTTTAGTTATTTCTAAATGTAAATTTGTATGCGTTTTTGTAATATTTGTCCTGACATATGCTGAAAACAGCTCTGTTTTCTAAATAATCTTTGACAAATTATGTAAAAATGTATGTACAAAAACCATATTACACTAAACTATATGATTATATTTTATTTCACATTTTTTATGAATATATTTATATTTTCATTTACATTATAGTGTATATTGGATTCTTATTAAAAGTTGCAAAAGTTATTTAGTCAAGACAAAGAAATTATGATTTTCTTTGTATGTGGTTTGATTAATATTAAAAACAGCATCAGGTTTATACTCAAAAAATGGGTGCACTGTCACTTTAAATACATGAATCCAATACATTGTTACACACGCATTTTTTTTTTCAACTGCTTGTATTTATTTAATGCGTAAAAGACTTTTACTACTATAATCACGGCATTTTGAGATTATTTAGTTTTAAAATGTCCGCTCAAGTACAAGAAAACAAACTCAGTTGGCATTTGCTCGCTGCCTGTCAGTTACTAGCAAGCTGTCTGAAACCTTGAGATCTGGATCGTGCTCGCGCTTGAGGTGCGCGCAAACAAAACGTATCAAACAAAACGTGAGTAAAGAGATCGCGTGAGATCTGTTTTGCGTCTTGTTGTGCTTAAATATTTAAAATGGCCAATCGGGCCAGTGACTGTTGCACCTCTGCTAACACACATTAATGTTAACGCGTTTGTAATAATTATCTTACCAATGATGAACGGAGCAATCCCTAAATTCTAGCAGTACACAAAAGCGCCTTTTAGAGCAGTGTCTGGTGCGCATTAATCACGCATGCGCACCAGTTATGTGCACCCCTGGTAATAACATAGTATTTTTGGAAAGGCTGGAACTAAAAGAAAGTCAGTGAATGGATGCTACAAATCCAGTCTTTAGGACAAAAACAGTAATTTATTCAAATCTGTAAAGGTTTTGGAAACACAGCCACAGCGCTTCAGCTGAAACCGATACCGGAAGTTTTATGTAAATATTAAGCGTGACCATTAAACATTAATTTGTGAGTCTGAGCATTGCTATGACTTTAAGCTTAGTCACAAGGTTCATGATTGCTGTCGAGGTGACTGTATCAAACCAGAACATCAGATTTAAATATCAGTGTTTAATCTGGCAGCAAGAAAAATCTCAAAAATATGGGTTTTTGATCTTTACGAATAATGATGTAATACTGGTATGATATAAATGTCTGAAGGTCGGTGTTTAATTCTGAATGAGTAATTGTCCACTGCAGCAGCATTAATCATAAGTTAATCATTACACTTAATGAGTTCATGGCCACATAACAAGATTAGTTTCACTCTGAGTTCAAAAAGATTTCATCAAGACAGCAAAAATTGTTTAAAATGAAAGCATCTTTTCTTACCTAAAATAAAAAAGCAAGACATTTTATCAAAGTAAACCATTTAAGCTGTACATGTCTAGTATGTAAAACAAATATGCTCACTTGTCTCTAGAAAATTCCCATCGTGGATCCTCAGGTAGGTCGTACTCAGGGATCGGGTCATCATGGGCGGAGCTACGGCGAGTGGTGATCCTGACCAATGGCGTGCTTGAGCTCATGGACGAGCTGGAGTCTGAGGAAACCTGTAAGAATAGAGGAGATTGGCTGATTATATGAACATAGGAGACAGCATACATTTGAAGGCTACATGTATGTATGTGTGTGTGTGTTATCACGGCAGTATAATGTAATTAATATTAAAACAGTAAGCTAAGCAAGTCAAATAACTTAAGATTTTTAGTCAACAGAGCCACATAAACTTGAAAATGGGAATTTTTTTATTTGGTATATTTATCAATATCTAGGAATGTTTCTTATATTTCTATACTTACCCCCGTATAGGATACCTTCATCTTCAGCAAAGAAAACCTAACATGTTATTTAATACCTTTCAACATCTAAAAATATTACACAAAGGCACCAATGTGCAAAACTTTGTGCCACAAACTTTAAAACGCCTATAACAATATATAATAATAATAATAATAATAAACAAGAAACTGTTTTATACTACAAACTTCATTTAAAGTCGCCATGAAACAGAAGTAGCGATTGTCTCATTTTCCCTGTGGTGACGTATATCTGAGTAAAAACGGCTTCTGAATTTAAAAAACAGGTAGAGCTGGACTTAAATTCGTCCTTTGAGAATTGATTGGATCGTTGGGAAATGGGTCATGTTGCTAATTGCCAATCAATGCGATCTATTCCTGGGCCCCGCCCACCTGCCATACCATACGACCGGAAGTAAAGAGATTTTTTCGAGGAAGGGAGGAGATTTGCGTTTTTGATTAAAGATTATGAGGTGACCTAAATTTAAAAAAAAAACTAAAAGCTCACAGATAAGTTTTTCATTTGTAAAAAAATACCACAAAATTCCCCCAAAATTACAGTTTTTCATGTCAATTTCATTGCGACTTTAAACAATATAAATATAAACAGAAACCATTTAAATTCCTAACACCTAGTAATTCTTGTCTTATTAGTATACCATGGCATGGGATATACAATAGACAAGACATATCTTTTATTGTGTGTGTGATTGTGTGTATAAGTTTTCTAGAACTCTTTATCTACTTTCTGTTACCTGGCGGCGCAGTGGGATCTGTTTGGTTAGTTTATGAACAGCAGGTTGACTCCCAAAATCAGGCTTCTTTGCAGACGTCCTCATTCGGCAAACCACCACTATCACCACCATACAGGCGATGAGAAAGACGCCTATGCAGTAGATGGCGATCTCCACGTAATCAGGAGGATAGTCCGGCTCGATGGCGTCTATCTGGGCTGTTGTGCAGTGAGATAAACCAGACAAAATAGTAAGGCAACTCTAGAAATGCGATACTGTAATGAAATACCACACCAGAAACTTTAATGTTGTTCATCGCATCGATTCTAAATGCATGCGAGGACGTTAAAGCTTCACGGACAGATATTCCACCGGTGATATCGAACACAAGGAGGTGATGGAGATGATGCATGATGCACAAATACAACTTATACATCAACATCATCTATGATCTTTTAGCTCTCAAAGCAGGGGCTATATTGTTATATTATGGTCAAAAAAACCCTATTCAGATATTAAAGATCTCTTATTTGTGATTTTTTTGCCATTACAGCATACTTTCTGACCCTTGATCACAAAATTGTTTACATATGACTACAGCATACAGTTATTGAATCTATGAAGCATGTTCAATACATGGATATCCTACTAAACCTTCCCAAATGATAATGTAAGCAGTATCAAGTCACATCTTTAGATTCATAAACAGTCACAAACACGATGGTTGTAAAGTGCATCTAATAACTAAGAAAGTCCAACATTTGATGAGAAAAGCAAATCTTGTGACTTACTTTGAAACAGTCATTAGCGATTAGACATGTTGTTAAAGGAACAGTTCGAACATAAGAAGCCATATGATATAAAAAAAAACAGACATATCTGTCATATGGACTACTGCAGTGATATTTATTGTTCCTTAAAGGAAAACACCACAGTTTTTCAATATTTTACTATGTTCTTACCTCAACTTAGACTAAATAATACACACCTATCTTTTTTCAATGCGTGCACTTAGTCTTTGTACAGCGCGTCGTGAACGTGTTAGCATCTAGCCCCATTCATTCCTTAGGATCCAAACAGGGATGAATTTAGAAGCCACCAATCTCTTACATGTTTTCCCTATTTAAAGACTGTTACATGAGTAGTTACACGAGTAAGTATGGTGGCAAAAAATAAAACGTGGCAATTTTTTAAGCGGATAAAAATAAGAACTATTTTGTATGGCGGATTGGAGTGATGATGTTACTCCGCCAGAGGTCAAAGTGCTTCAAACTAAATGTTCTTCCACCATAAACAATGCGCCATGCAAAGATGAGGTGCACGCATTGAAAAAAGATAGGTGTGTATTAATTTGTCTAAGTTGAAGTAAGAACATAGTAAAATATTAAAAAACTGTGTTGTTTTCCTTTAACTTGGCATCCCCCTTTATGTTCGGAACAATTATATATTATTACATTTCTTCCCATCATTGAATAAAAAATACTTTTTATTTTGGACGAACAGTTCCTTTAAAACACGTATTTCCAAACATGCAGTCAATAAAATGTTAGTTTGGGAGAGAAATAGAATGAGAGGGAGCTAAAGACACTTGGATGCAGTTTAATAGCTCTTAAAGCTAAACCAATATTACACAATGCTAAAAACACTCAGATTTGTTACAAGTGTCTTTCACTCCCCATCCAAGAGATTTGCCACAGAGACATTGAAGTGGTATCAACCAAACAACAGAGGAAAGTGGCCACAGGGAAGCAGTGTATACCTGGAAGCACCGTCAACCAAGCAGTGTGATAGGAGATCCCAATAGAGTTACCCGCCAAACACGTATACTCGCCCGCATCCTCGAAAGTTACGTTAGGCAGGTAGAGCACCTCGATCTCTTTGTCCGTAGTGTTCACACCTGCCGTCTGAGAGAAACAGAGGTGGAAACGCAGGAGGAGAATCATGGAGGAAGATGGATGAAGAAGAAAGAAAGAAGAAACAAATCAGACCCAAAATACCAAAAGGAGAAACGTAATGAAAGACGTTTTTGTTTTATTTCCCATCTACACATCACATATGGTAGATGTCCCATTTTGGAAGTGAAGGTTTCATCAAAAAAAGAAAGAGTAGCACAAAACAGAAACCCGTTATAATGAAAAGTAAGGGGGTGGAGAAGGACAACTTTCAACGAATAAGTATGAAACTTCTGCGCATTGTTCCCAACATGGGTGAGCCCACTAGATCCGTAAAGATCCATGCAAACACAAGAGAAAAAACATGGAAAACAAGCCACTGTTTTATCGCCAAAAAGATGAAAAGAGGGGAACATGGACAGAAAACAGCAAAACAAAGCCAGAAGTAAAGAATGGCGAGAAGACCGAAGGCTTGTTTCCATGGCTGACTGTCACCAGGAAAAAAGAAAAACACCAAACTACGCCACAACGGCTCAGCACATATCCCAGGATCACCACGACAACCCAAAACACCAGCAGATGGGAGGACACCGGTCAATCCGTCTCGTTCTTTGCTTTACCTGGTAGGACAGTCAGCCAACCGGACTGGTTGACCTCCCCAATATAATTGGAGACTTTGCACGTATATTCACCGGCGTCCTCTTCCGTGACATTGCTGAGTATGAGCACTTCCACGTCCGAGCTGTTTATGCCCGAGCTCTAATGGGCGCCGCAACGGGGACAAAAACAGACATATGGAGGTCTTTTACAATCTTTTGTACTCTTTAATGACAGTAGGAGAGCGGGAAGGACCACCACCACCCATAATGTTTTATTGCTCGTCTCCAGCAGAAGTTTACTCTGTTTGTCTTTTTTGAAAATAAAAGCATCCCCTTTGACAGAAATAAAAGAAAGACTATACTGTACAGTCCTTAAACCTGTGAATAACAAGCGTTTATTAATTTGGATTAAATGAGCTTACCTTTAATACCCGGACGTAAGGGAGTCCATCAGGACCATATCGGCTGCCGTTCTTCTCAATGTGCTGGAGCCACTGAATGTGGGGTTGGGCATCACTGTAAACCTTACAGACGAACTTGGCATCCTCTCCGAGATGCACGGTTGTGTTGGCCGGTAGGCCGGCCTGAAGAATGGGTCGGTGAGGAGAGCGTTCTGATAGGAAGAAAAATCACAAACATAAATATAAACGGCTGAGATTAATATAAACATCTGAACAAAACATGATCTCACAAAGTTCCATGGTATAGTCACGGAATATTTTGCTCATTTATCCATGTCATTGTCACGGATCTCCGCATTTTTCCATGGCCATACTACAGACTTTCTTTTCTGTGTCATTGTCACGGATTGGTTACTCAACTGCTTTTTCCAATTTTTCCTAGTTAGATTTGGTGTTTGCACTAGGATGTCACTTTAAGTATTTTTTCTGATTTATTTTTGTATTTTTCAGATTTTTAAACCATTGTCGTCTGGCATTAGGGTTAGAGTTGGATTTGGGTAAGGATGTCATTTTATGTAAATCTAACCCTAAACCGAAGCGACAATGGTAAGAAAATATGACAAAACAGTTGAGTAACCAATCCGTGACAATGACACGGAAAAGAAAGTCCATGGTACGGCCAAGGAAAAATGCGGAGATCCGTGGCAATGACACAGATAAATGAGCAAAATATTCCCTGACTATATTCGTGAGGTTGTTTGTTCCTATGTGTTCTTGTAGCTCAATGATAGGGCATTGTGTTAGCAGCGCAAAAGGCTGTGCGTTCGATCCCAAGAAAACACATCTTGTAAATGAACTGCTAGTCGTTTTGGATAAAATGTCATTTAAATGTAACACTTCTACGCTGCCTTTAAGGCAAAATCCTTAACCAAATGGATTTCCATAAATGGCTGCTTCGAGACACTTTTTGTTGTTTGTGACTCATGTGCAATCTTGTTGCAATGCATTCTGGGATTGCCCTATTCACCATGAATGCATGCACAAGGATGCATCTGTTCAATTCAATTAAATTCAACTGAAGTTTATTTTTATAGCACTATTTACAATTTACAATTGGTAAAAGCAGCTTTATCGAAAACAGAAAACCACTCCAAAACAGATACTTGCACTATAATAACAAAAAATCTGGGTACGCTGTTTACTACAATACATCCTTTATGTAGGCAATTGTGAGCACATATAAATGTACCTTTTATAATAATCAGTTTGCAGTCGCAAATTGAAACCAGGCCAATTATAGGTGTGTAGCGCGTGTATACATAATGTTTAAGTAAACGTTCAGTAATTTTAACAACTTCAGGACCGCACCTCCTGTCATATCAGATGCTGTTACGATTTCACAAAACAGAGGCAGTTGCGTTATCTCTGCTGATAAGAAGTGCATAAATGCAGATGAAGAAAGGTGAGATAAAAAGATAACAAGGGAGAAGTTGCATGACTGATAAAGTAAACAACTGCGGATTCTGCATTGGTGTATAAGAAATTTTCTCATTTGGTAATGAAGTTATTAAGAAGAGCAAACTTGTTTTTTGGAAAAACAACACTATTCTGCCTGGCTAATCTGAGAACCACAAAACACAGACACACAACCACTGGTGCTACACGATAAACTGTGATAACTTACTAAATAACACAGTATGCGATATGCGGTAATTTACTTGTAGTAAAATATATTTAAAAACAGACAATTATATACACTCACCTAAAGGATTATTAAGAACACCTGTTCAATTTCTCATTAATGCAGTGGTGTAATGGTGTGGGGGATGTTTTCTTGCCACACTTTAGGCCCATTAATGGCAATTGGGCATCATTTAAATGCCACGGCCTACATGAGCATTGTTTCTGACCATGTCCATCCCTTTATGACCACCATGTACCCATCCTCTGATGGCTACTTCCAGCCAAAGCTCGAATCATTTCAAATTGGTTTCTTGAACATGTCAATGAGTTCACTGTACTAAAATGGCCCCCAGAGTCACCAGATCTCAAGCCAAAAGAGCATCTTTGGGGTGTGGGGGAACGGGAGCTTCGTGCCTTGGATTTGCATCCCTCAACTGCAAGATACTATCCTATCAATATGGGCCAAAATTTAAAAAAAAAAATGCTTTCAGCACCTTGTTGAATCAATGCCATGTAGAATTAAGGCAGTTCTGAAGGCGAAAGGGGGTCAAAAACAGTTTTAGTATGGTGTTCCTAATAATCCTTTAGGTGAGTGTATATCCAACATAAATGTTTCACATTCTTTATGGGAAAATAATGCATCACTCTTTCTTTGTCTCACCAGTCTCTATGCAATGTGCACTTGACCTAAAACATGGACTATACATAACTTTTTGATGTATTAAAATCTGGTTTGTTAAGGGGTTTTTGCTGTTCACGCAAGTGTCTATAAAATACCTGAGAATGCCATCTTTCTTACCTGCTCCTCTTCATCACTGCGAGTTTACTAAATCTTTCTCACCTCACATCTCCAGCTCTTTCTGCGCTTCTCTAATCAAACCAGTAAAGCTCTTCATGAAACCATTGAGTCACCCACAAGATTGCGCCAGACTCGAGTCATTCAACCACATCACCACCAAATCATAATCTATTCATTACATCACATGGTAGGCAGTTAACGGCTGATCTGGCATCCCAGAGCGAGACTGATGAACTTTGGGTAACCTGCTGGCTTGGCATAAAAACCCAGAAAGGGTCAGAGAGCGGTAACTGTTGTTGGCACACACAAATGACTAAACTGAGATAGATATATATATAGGATTGTGCAATTAATGGTGATGGAATTCCTAAACTGATATAAATACATATAACAGCAAGATGGGATGGGACTGATCAACAGTAAAGTTTTCTGCACGGGAATCTGGCTGACGTCCATAGTAAACAGCAATAATTGGAGTCTTTTTGGCTCTTTTAAGCATCAACGCTTTGTACTTTGTCCAGCTTTGAAACGCAGGCCAGTGAAAACCGCCGCGACCTTCATTGATCAGACTGAAGGGTCAGCGAAATTCCGGCACAGGAAAAACATTTTCGCTCCTGATCTTCTGTTTCTCTTCCCGTCACTTACGCAGACTTCTCTGGTATTTTATTTTGACATTAAATAAAGCAAGAGAAAAACAAATACCTCCGTCTTATTTTGGTGAGATTATTAGACTCAGCCAGACACAAAAACGTTTTACGGCCGTGCAATAAAACAGAACAGAAAAACAGAGACCTTCTGAAAGACTGCATTTACTTAACTCAGAACTGGGGCCCTAAATAGGGCACATATATGTGTGTGTGTCGCTGCTCATGCATGCCTGTATTTTGTGCCTGTGCTTGCATAAATGTAGATTGGCTATAGGTCAATGCTTAACAATGAAGTACTGCAGATGCCGCTGAATTAAAGCAACAGTGCATCCAAATATGCATTATTCAAAACAGAAACTGTAAAACCAAAGTTATTGGATATAAAAAGATTAAGCACTCCAATTACTATGAATACATCACAATGCAATGTTCAATATCCAGCCTTCCAGTTAAAAGAACCAATCCTCAATCGATTTTTTTTCTGGGGGCGGGGCTCTGTACAGTAAGGCGCTTGCCAACTTGTGCGGATGGGCAGTAGCTGAAACCACCTCAAAAAAGGTGTTTAACACAATGTGAGCATAAGAAATATGTTGATTAATTGTGATTTTAGCACGCATTTTAGAGATATCTGTCTTCCCCCATTCAAGTAGATAGGACTGCATGACTGAAATAACTGTCTGGGGGCGTTGCAAATATGGCCGCCTAGTTGTGCGATTTTCCTTAAGAGACTTTGGTGAAACCGACACAAGGAACAGTTAATTTTGTAACTCTTATAATCTCTTTATGATTTACAGATTTTCAGTTGTAGAGAAACTACTTCATGAGCTGTTATCCCATGTCCAAAACAAACCTGATGATAAAGCATTGCGTATATACACAACTAAAGCATTTAAACTGTACTCACCCACTACATCCAGGGTGTAGGTGTGATTGATGGAGCCGTAAGAGTTCTCCACCAGGCAGGTGTAGTTTCCTTTATCTGAGGGGACGACGCTTTCCATGATAAGTGTCCAGTGCTGTTGTCGAACCTGAACAAAAAATAAATAAATCAACACAACAAGCATAAACTCCCTGCAAAACACACTCTGAATGTTTAAAGTCATGAAAATGTGACTTTTTTCATGTTTAAGTGCTATAATTGGGTCCCCATTGCCTCTATCATCCTAGAACATGTAAAAAAGATCAACCCAGTAACTTAGTTTTGGTAAACCATTATCTGCAAGCATGTGAAAAAATAGTCCAATTTGGATCCCCTTGTGATGTCAGAAGGGGATAATACCGCCCACTGCACTGCAATTTAGTGCAGGGATCAATTCATTTGCATTTAAAGGGACACATCCAAAATCGGCGCATTTTTGCTCACACCTACAAAGTGGCAATTTTAACATGCTATAATAAATGATCTATATGGTACTTTGAGCTTAAACTTCACATACGTTCTCTGGGAACACCAAAGATTACATCTTAAAAAAGTTTGTGAAATCTCTCCATTCGTGAACCAAATCTAGTTTCAGTATCTGGTGACACACAAACACATGTAGTGAGCTTAATCTTAAATAAGTGGGCTAGTTTAAAACCGTTTATCCTCGACATTACAACAGTCTATGACGAGTTAGAAAATGGAGGCGAATTTGATATCATCACTGGCAACGGACGGGACAGAGAGAGAGAGAGAGAAAGAAACTGGACTAGAGATGCAGAAATGGGTTTTCGAGCAAGAGCGCCATGGGAAAAGTAATATCGGCGTGCAGACAGACAAGCGCGCTCCTGCCCCAACCTCAGGAATGCAGATCTCTTGAATGCGGGCCACGAAATCTTGCGTATCTTCCATGGACTCCTTCCACAACCCTCTGAGATCACTCGGATGATGTCAAAGTGGGAGTTTCTTCACATGACACACTGTAATTTAGTGTATGTAGTTTATCAATAACCAAGTTCTATCGCTTTTATATTAAAGGCGGTATCTGTATTCATAAATCTAAATAAATTGAACAAAAATACTATAAAAGATACAAAAAAGTAATAAGCAGTGCAAATGCATAAATGTAAATGTAAGACTAAAATGCTGAGTACAAATTGATGAACGTTCATCGGGTCAGAGGTACGAATGGCTTTCAAAGAGCCTCACACTGAGGTCAGACGAAATAAAATATGATTGCGCTATTTGACTTTGTTTTGGTGCTATGGGTCAGGTTTTGTCATAAATCAATTAATTGAAACATGCATTGCAAACCATTACTGAGAAGCTGAACCAGCCAGAACAAGCAAGTTTGTACAGTTCTGAGATTTATACTATTTATTCTTCTATTCTTAATCAAATATATGAGTAATAAGTATATAATGATTCATGATTCGACAGTGAGTTCGTGAACACATAAGTTTGATCCAGCTGTGTTCTGAGATCAGAAAGGGCAAACAGACAGCGATCGGGGTACAGACAAACGCCCTATGACCCAAATCTATTACACTTTAACTAACACATGCAGCTTTCCTCCAACTTATTCATTCGAACATTTCCGCAGTACTTGTTATACTGAACCATATTTTCACACTTAAGCACCATGGTTGTTTGTTAAATTGCTACGCCGTGTATTGAAGTACTTTCCGAAAAAAAATTATATCTTGATGGTTTTGTTAGTGTAAGTAACTAAATTCTTCGAACTGTTGCTCCATACTGATGATGAAGTACTAAAAATATATGACCCAAAAAAAGAAAACAAAGGAAGACAGGTATGAGGTGGAGCTCTCATATTGAACGACGTCTTACCTTGTATCCACCCATGCGATCCTCCTGTCTGAAGGGTCTCCCATTTTTCATCCAATACATCTTAGGTTTGGGGTTGCCAGCGGCAGCGCAGCGAAACTTTACGGTGTTGGCCGCTGGAACGGCGTGCAGCTTCTTCTCCATCTTTTCTGGTGATGTCCAATATGGCGCCCCTGCAGGCAAAGAGGAAAAATTACACCCAACTATTGATGTCATCCAAATGCCAAGGTTTCTAACATTGCATCGTGTAAAATAGCTTTGATAACTATCAGGTAAAAACCTCTATGCAAACTAGCGGTTTATTATCTGTGCCCGATCCCTTATCTCCATCTAACATCTACACTTTGTTTTGTTATCCAAGGAACAAAGCCAAAAACCGCAGAAGCCCTTATTTTGTTGTTTGTACGTGGAGGACATTTTGAACTTTTGGGTTCAAATCAAATACTGAAGCTACATAATCGGTATTAGGGCTGCCCATTTGTCAGTCATGAATGCACGCTTAATCAAATTGGTTATGCAGGTCAATTGAACCTACTATTTTAAGTTTTTGACTAGTATATAGTTATAAACAAATTAAAAAGTATTTAAGTTCATTTGTTAAAGGAATAGTCTACTCATTTTCAACATTAAAATATGTTATTACCTCAACCAAGAACCGTTGACACATCCCCCCACCATCTGCGCGCGCGCAAGCAAGCGCTGGAGCGCGCTGGGACGCTTCGATAGCATTTAGCTTAGCCCCATTCATTCAATGGTACCATTTAGAGATAAAGTTAGAAGTGACCAAACACATCAACGTTTTTCCTATTTAAGACGAGTAGTTATATGAGCAAGCTTGGTGGTACAAAACAAAACGCAGCGCTTCTCTAAGCGGATCCAAAAGAGGAACTATATTTTATGGCGTAATAGCACTTTTGGGAGTACTTCGACTCGGCGCAGTAACACCCTCCCTCTCCCATTATGAGAGTGAGAAGGGGAGCGGACTTTTCAGGCGAGTTGAAGTACTCCCAAAAGTGCTATTACGCCATAAAATATAGTTCCTCCTTTAAATCCGCTTAGAAAAGCGCTATACGTTTTATTTTGTACCACCAAACTTGCTCGTATAACTACTCGTCTTAAATAGGAAAAACGTTGATGTGTTTGGTCACTTCTAACTTTATCTCTAAATGGTACAATTGAATGAATGGGGGTAAGCTAAATGCTATCGAAGCGTCGCAGCGCGCTCCAGCGCTTACGTGCACGCACACAGATGATAGAGGGATGTATCAACAGTTCTTAGTTAAGGTAATAACATATTTTAATATTGAAAATGAGTAGACTATTCCTTTAAGTTAAAGTTAAATAAAAACTTGATATGACTTGATAGGCTTGAGTATTTTAAAGAGAACTCAAGTGTGAACGCTCTTACAATTTAATTATTTCTATTGGCTGAAGGGCCGACATCTTTATGTCATTGATAGTAATATGAGATATCAAATGACTTTCACACCAAAGTTCAAATAATTTGCAAACTCAAATGAATAGCTTATAATCCAATTACTTTCCTCAATTACACACATCTTAAGGACTGTGCATGCAAACGAACATGATGAGCATATTATGGCATGCATCAGTGCAAATCAGGAGTCCATCTGAAACTCTGCAGAGGAAACAGGAAGGCGTGATCGCGGATGCAAATCGAAACAGTTATTCACACTCGCAACCCTGCATGACTGCAAGCCACATCTGCTTAAAGGAACCCTGCGATCCACAGTAAACGGCTTAAATAAAAACATATTATGGTACGCTCCGAATGTACAGGAGGAAAGGGAGAATACAAGTCGGAACGAAAGCGCAGAAGCTTGCCAAGAAGGAACTGGACCATCACATTCGATTTCTTTAGCACAACTGACATACCAACCGGAAGTTAAAGCGAGCCGATATCAAACGTATAAACAGGCGTCTTTCCTTGAACATCAAGGCATGTTAATTACTTTTAAACCCAACCCTTTCCTCCAACGACTAGCTATCTTTCCATGTTCTTTCCCTTACCACCCAGCTTTTAATCTCATCTCCTGGGAATCCTTTCGCAACAGTCACTCTCTTTGACCTCAACGACCTGACGGACAGCAGACTACATGTCTGTAGCTCTGGATCCTTTTAACTTTTATTAACGCTTAAAACCTTCATTGAGAAAAAGAAGATGAGAGTGACCCTAAGACATCAGGGCAGTGGGGTCGGAGGTCACCGGCCATCTGTCCGGACGTGCCGATATCCCAAAGTCAAGATGGACTAACCATTGGCACTGCGACTGTCATTCTTCACACGCTGTTAGTTTCTACCATCATAAATAAAACTTCAGTAAGCAAAAACAGCGAGGCATCCTAGAAGCCATTTCCAACAAATTAACCACAAAAAGACAAAGTGAAGGTTTACCCCAACTTGAAAACCAGAGCAGAAGTCTTTGAACAAACCCACTGTTGTCTACTCCAAAACATTGCGGTCACAGCTAAAACGTTTTTGCAAATAATAGGAAACTTTTTCGTGAGAGGGGAAAAAAATTGGTGTTTTTGAGGCCCCCTTTGCAAAGAAATATCAAAGAGTTTGGAGTGGTTCAGCTGGGCAGACATCCAACCCACTGAGTCCGTAACCGCCCCAAGCACAATGCTAAACACCCTGAGCCCCCTATTTCCAAAACCCTACCCCCTAAACTCCACTCGCACATGGCCAAAGACCAGATATCCAGAACATACACAGAGAAGTGTTGGTCCAGATCCAAACCAGAGCCCATTAGTTGAAAGACTTTTGCTCCACCCCCTTTTCCAACAACTCTCTTTAATATTTAGTTTTGCAGAACTCGAAACAGATTTCTTTGGGTACAGTGCTTGTAACTTCTTACTTGTCAAAACTCTCCCTCTTTCTTAGCATAAAAATATTCTCAATAGTTTCTAAACGATCAAGGGTCATCATAAATAAAGCCTTGAAGGCATCAGATGCTGGCAAGGACGCTTGTATATGTATTCAATATTCTACAACTATGCCACCTGTGTTTATTCTGCACCCGTCAAAAAACACATCCACCAAAAACTCGGCTGACAGGGCACCTCAGACGAGAATACAGACAAAGGCACAAAGAAAGACGAGCCCTGGAATTCTGGGAATGTGACTGTGTCGAAATAGCTTGGTGACATAATTGACATGAAAAATGTGCCTTATTGAAAGCAGGCTAGCTAATCAAAACATACAAAATTAGAAACAAGTTTCAGAGAGGTTCACTGTGAAGTTTAAAGTGGACTCATTTTTGAGCTCTTTCAATTTCTTTTCTCGTGAGCCAACTTGTGTCCTTGCCCCTGTGCCTGATACTCACGCATCTGTTCACCGTCGGCACCCACATCGTCCGATCTCTCCGTGTCGTCCTCATCGTCACCAGATGAGATGGCATCTTCAGAGAGGACCGGTAATATTGTAACCTAAAGCTGGTGCCACTTTAACATCTAGTAGAATACTATGCTACTAAACGATGATTAAAGGTGATGTGTGCTTTATTCCAAATGCTTGAAAATGACACCCAGCGAACTCTAAGGTGCGTTCACACCAGACGCGAATGAAGCGTTAAGCGCGAATGACATCCTGCATGAATGACACGGTGCTTCGTGCATTTGACGTGCATAACGTGTGATTCGCGTTGAGTTGAAAAATTTGATCTTTGGCGGATATTCGTGCCGTATTAACAGGAGCTTGCTCTAGTAATGACGTGATTACGACGTAGCGAGCTGAGGCAGAAATACAAAACAACAATGGAAACCAAATCTTTAGCCACCTGAAGCTGTATGACACATCTTGTATGACGCGCTTTTCCTTATAGTGCCCTACGGTTTGGTTTGGGTTAGGTCGTATCAGCTGACCTCACTTTGGCTTGGTTAACTTTTCATGAGTTTAGTAACACTTCGGAGTGGGAGGGATTATAGGCGTGTCATTATATTTGCGCTGCCTACTGCTGTGACATCATACAAGTGAGAGCGTCGTTGTACATTCCCATACATTTATTTATTTCTCAGTCCATACCAAAATTAAAATTGACCACCACAAATAGATGTTTGCACATCGCGTTTATCACTACCTCTGTCTCACATGATAGTTTCTGTACAAACACCCTTGGCATCAGTCGACGCGCTCCGCTGAGCCTCATTTAAGTTTTTTTTAATCATATGTGCGGACATGCGCAAGTCTAGAAAAAAACTGTTATGGTATTCTTGATTAACAACCTGTGGATGTTTTTCATCGCTAAATGGGAGTTTGGAAACTTACAGCAGAGCATAGATGACAACAGGTTTGCTCGATACAGCGCAAGCTAGCATGAAGGTAAAGCTAATCTTTTACATTATAGCGATGTTGTGGTAGTGACGATTCTCTCAGACCAGTCAGTGATCTTCAGTGTTTTCGCATCACGTTTTGGTATCAGCTCGGGTCGCTTGGAACCCCGACCGAGGTGGTACTAAAAAAAGTATCGGGTACTACGTACTGCACCCAGTGGAAAAGCTCCCTAAAGTAAGCTTACTCAAATCAAACCTTGGGGTACTATGCAATTGAAAAGCGTCATTATAGAAAAAGGAATAAAAAGAAAGTGAGTGAGGAGGTCGGACAATCTGGTAAGTTGTAAAAACGTTTGAGACTAGAAGCTAGCTAAAGCCGGCAAATTGAGCGTATTCGCAAATGAAGCAAGTTAACTTAATATAGCGAGATTTATTCGCATCTGGTGTGAACGCACAGTAAGCCATTGACAGGGTGATTTCTTTGTTACTTCTATATTTATTTGGGCATTCTTTATTTATTTGGGCATTTTAGCAAGCTCAACACAGTACCAAAATTGTGCAATATTATTGTACATGAATGATTGATTGAAAACTTTATTTTGGTCTTTGCATTGTACTGATGCAAGTTGCACAGAAATGACACACTTCACCTTTAAGATAAAAAATAAAGCTAAAAAGCATTCAGGCAACTGTTAAACATTAAAATTGTGCTTAACAGAAGCCAGACAGAGGAATTTGCCAATCTTAATAATAAATCGACTCATCACACACAGTACCAACAAATATAATTTTTTCACTCATTTTTCCAGACTGCTACTTCATCAACCCAGACGACAACAGTGTATGAAACTCGTCACCAAATACGACATCATTTTCTCACTGTACCGATGTCGCAAACTCTTCCAGACGGACGTCTCACCTGTAACGTTTACGATGAAGCAAAGCACGTCGCCGGCCCGCGAGCCCGCGGCACTGCACTCATACAGGCCCGAGTCCTTCGGGGTGGCGTCGCGGATCTGTAACCACTCCTGACCTATGAGCGTGCGGTTGTCGGGCCCCAGCGAGGAGCCGTCTTTGGTCCAGATGATGGCGGCCGCCTCGGGGAGCGGGCAGCTGAGCTTCAGCAGTTCGCCCGGGTGCAGCGAGCACAGGGTGGGCTTAGAGTTTTGGTATTTGGTTGGAGGCTCTTCAGAGCGGAGGGTAAAGAGAGGAGGGCAGGTGGAAAGGGTGCACAAGAAAAGAGAAAGACAGGTGGGAGAAAAAAGAAACAAGCAAGAGTGTAAGATGAAAAAATATCCTGTACAGTTTGATTTGGGTTGAGAAAGAGGCTTGGGAGTGTCTTTGGGGAATGAATAGTTCACCCAAAAAATGTAATTCTGTCATGTGGGTGTAAATTAAATTTATGTTTCTCATATAGCTCTTGTGAAAGTTGACAGATACGGTCACTATGAACCGAACGTTCTTCTAATGAGAAAATAACAATATGTTTGGACAGGTGGGTAAATAGTGACAGAGTTTTTATTTTTTGGTGAACTATTTATTGACATAAACCACAGTTTGAAAACCAGAAATGTTCCCAAATCCAAAGAGCTTAGACGACCCCATCAGCTGTGAACGGTGTATACAAAGCACAGCGCTTCTGGAAGCATGCAGCTATAACAGTAAAAGAAAGTGTGCTGTTAGCGGTGCACTGATGTGAAAGATGTGCCACTCGTGAAATAGCTCTCAATATTTGTTCATTTGATAAACAGAGCCCTCCACCATCATATAAACCTCCACCTGTATTCATTTTAAGTCCTATTATTGCCAGTTTATTCCATTTCCTTTATTTATTTATGCTAATTTTACAATAACTACACTGTCTAACCAAACACCAGAAGGGACTGATGGGAACAGGCCATCAACATAGGAAAACCAAAGACCAGAATATAAAAGGATCATCAGGAAAGATGCAGAAGTACAGAGTAAAAGTCATTTAATAAAAACACTGTCCATCTATTAAAATGAATAGCTGGGGAAGTGTTAGACCACTATGGACCAAGCCGGTTACAGATCAACAGATATTGGTATCAGCCGTTAACTAACAAACAAACAAACAGCTGATCAATAGTGTGAAGCAAAGTAATTTGAGCAACACTAAGCAATATCTATGCCAATTTAAAGGGATAGTTCTCCAAAAAATATACAATTTGTCATCATTTACTGACCCTCAAGTTGTTCCAAACTTGTATACATTAGATTTTTTCTGCTGAATACAAAGGAAGATATTTTTAAGGATGTTTGTAACCAAGCAGATCTGGGGCACCATTGACTTCCATGGTAGAAATAAATAATACTATTGAAGTAAATGGTGTGAATCAGGTGTAAATCAGGGGTGCGTTTCCCAAAAGCATCGTTAGGCGACTACTGTCGTAAGTTTCATCGTTACTTACAAAGTTTAACGATTTGGTGTTTCCCGAAACTATAGTTCAAACGAACATTCGCAAGCTGCATCGCAAACTTGTGCGTTAGAAGCATAGTTCCTTGTTATTATAATACGTAGACTTACATTGATCATGCTTTCGAACAAAATAAATGAAGCAAAAAACATGCAGTACATTCTATATCCATATATAAAAATGTTATTTTACATCTTTAAGTTTGTAAACAGAAATTAAGCGCTACATTTGAAAACTGCGCATGAGCTTTAAGACCCTGGGGAATCCCTGGAAGAAGTGACGTGAGAGGGAACTTGCGCATTAATTAAATATCTTGAAATAAAACAACAAAAACTAAATCATGGTAATAAAATCAGTCTTTCGATGCAGTGTACATTTTTACAGCAATAATCTGACATTAAATCGATTTGCACAAATTAATTAGTACTTCACCTCCCAAGTGACATCATCAACTATGTTGTTAAACCAACATGGTTCAAACGACGAATGTGGGACAAAGTTACTATGCTTTCGGGAAACATTGACAAGGTAGTTAATTTCTCCAATTATGCATCGTACTATGTTGGTTCAGCAGCAAGTTATGTCGTTTTTTTGGGAAACGCACCCTTGTTTGATTATTAACACTTTTTATCTTACCTTGTGTTCAGCAAAACGAAGACATTTATACTGGTTTGGATCAATTGGGGTGAGAAAAGTATGACAGAATTGTACTTTTTCTGTGCTCTATCCCTTTAACTGAAACTATATTGAACGCAAAGCCAAGAAGGACACAAATGCAGCAGTAAGAATGCAGGAAATATATTATCTCTTTTAAAATGATTTTATCCTTTGGCTTGAATAAACTAGCCTTCACGAAACAATAAGTAGTCAATGCAATGTTTTGTGCTCAAATTGCAATTTTCTTTGGAACCATCAACACTGGCTAGCACCATTGGGTGGGAATTGTACAATCTGATATAGCATGAGCAACATCAGCACATATATTCGATTTCAGGACAATTAACATAGCTGGATGATTAAACCCAGACCACAGACACGCCGTCCAAACCGCAATCTCTCCCTGACAAACATACTCTGCTATAATTGTCCAACAATTTGCCTAGTAGTTTAGCTTTCCACCTAAACACCCTTAAAAAATGTAACCATACACTCTTAAGAATAAAGGGGCTATACAGAAGAACCATTTTTGGATGAATGGTCCCATGAAGAACCTTTAACATCCCAAGAACCTTTCTGTTTATAAAAAGGTTCCTTGTAATGAAAAATTTTCTTTGCACTATAAAAAAGATAAATGGTTTGTCTAAGAACCTTTAACTGAATGGTTCTTCGAGGAACCAAACATGTTTTTATGGCACCTTGCAATCGCCAACATATATCAAACTTAAAGGCTCCACACTGAAGGAGCCCTAATACTATATTATGATTTATTAGTATTAGCAATAACAAAAGTTATAAACTATGAATTAATACCCGTAAAATCAGCATTCTAAAATCCAAAAACGTTAAAAGTGAGAGATTTGGAAAGTCATGGTCAGACATGTCAAGCGATTAAAATAATTAGTGGTATTCATCGACACTCCCAAGCCTTCCCAACCTAACACACCTTTCCCTGCCCCGTCTTGTCGTACTAAGATTGTGTATTCAACTACACACCACAGGAAGGTAAAATCATATGACTTACGCTCAACGCTTGAGGGGTTTGGAGTGCGCTCAAAGGTCTAAACTCGCTCTCTCCCCAGGCACGCTGCCCTACGCAGGTCTAGTTCCTGTATTGTTTCCTATTTCGCTACTCCGGAAACAATTACCATTCTCCTTTATGTCTTATGCAAGCGTGTGGCTGTACACGTCTACTGTTGATTGATGGGATCGGTATTCATTGCGGCGCGTTTCCGGAGGCCTATGTTTGTCCAAGTGTTATTTAACTGTTAATGGCTGAATGTTTCCTTCTATTGTACGATTAAAGGCCTAATGCAGGAGAAAAATGAACGGGTCAGATCTCTTTTAAACACGTGCATTTGAGACACATCAGAAAGCCAGTGCGATCAACATTGATTTATGCATCACTTTGTGCGTAAATAAAAAGTAGGTAAGATGCTAATTGATAGTGAACAGCCGCAAAAGATGTAGCAGTGCCAAAGATGAAGCGGCGCATGCAGCAGGCAGCGAAATAAGCAAAACAGAGCTCTCCAACAGGTTCAAATAGTGTTTTTATCAATGTGAATGTATGCATAGATGCTTTATATCTTAAGTGACTTACATTGCATTTCCTATGCCGTATAACTTTACTAATTTAAATAAGAAAATGGTAATCGTGCTTGATATAGCAGCATAAGATGAATTTCTTTTTTTTTGCCGCAAGTGCCTAATAGGATGCAATCTCAACCACATCTGGCACGCTTTCATTCTCTCTCTTTATTCATTGGCTCTAGTACATCTGTTCTTTGCCAT
Source organism: Misgurnus anguillicaudatus (assembly GCF_027580225.2). NCBI lineage: Eukaryota > Metazoa > Chordata > Actinopteri > Cypriniformes > Cobitidae > Misgurnus > Misgurnus anguillicaudatus. The sequence continues at coordinate 31,373,381 of NC_073347.2, read as the reverse complement.
CAACAACACCTCCTGCTCCTCTGATTTGCTCTTTCACCTTTCACCCCTCACCATCGAACCCCCGACCCCCTGCCGTACCAGAGACACCAACCCTCCACAAATCCACAACCTGTTGACATGCGGCAAATTTGTCCTGGGAATGGGAGGACGGAGAAACATCCTACTCTACCCAAATGAGTGATCTTTTTTTCTCATGCCCTTAAAAGCAAAAAAGGTCATCCATAAATCCAAAAGTTGTGTTGCTACAAACCTATATGACTTCTTTTTTTGCAATATTGTGGCTGCTTCGGTTAATACATGAGATAATTTGACTCCTTGCTGTGCTAAGGAACAACACATGCAACTCAATTTCTTTAGGTGTGACTCAATCGGTTCTCCTGTATTTTCCTGGGAGCGCTTCTGAAGAAAGTGGCGTCGCTTTTTGAGTGGCAGTTATTATCAAATATCCCGTCAGGAGTGATGGATTCGAACCGTCTCGCACTTTCCTCCACGGCACCGCGTCTCATTTTCGCCTCCGCCACAACAGATAATTGGGATCTTGGACAAACTGTGACAGGAACCAGTCTATCTAATTCTCACACTATCATCCACATGGTTGGTCACACGGAATCGAGACTTTTGTACTTGGTGTCAGCTGTATGAGGTGCGTTTGAGATGACAAAACGATTCATAGTTTATGATAAAGTAAAATTTCCCACCAGCCCTAGAGGTTCATGATGGAACTACAGGGGATTCATAAAATCACAAAAAAATACATTTTAAAAAGTATAATTTTGCTGCTTTAAATTTTTGCACTGTAAAAAAGTTGGTTTAACTTAAGAAAGTAAATTATCTTAAAATGTTGAGTTAATTCAACTTAAAAATATAATTTTTTTTTTGAGTTAACTAATATTTTTAAGTTGAATTAACTCAAATTTTTAAGATAACAAGGGAACTTATTTTTTTAAGTTAAACCAATAAATCTTTTTTCAGTGTGGGTATATTTAAATATACTTTACAATAGGACACGTTCATTACGGTACAATACAATATTGATAGGTATACCGATTGTCCTTGCCAGCGATGCAGTATTTGCCATATATTAAACATTTATTCAATGCGATTAATTTATCAATATTTGTATATTATGTGAATAGTTAAGCCGTTATATTTTTTTAAACTTACAAATGCAAGCAAAATATATAACAAACATTTAATTAAACTATTTGAAAGTGGCACAATCTCTGTCCCAATTGGAACATTTAAAACAACAAACTAACTAAAAATAAACTTTTTAAATAAAGAAAAATATGTAATGAGGGAAAAAATGTCACATAAAATCAAGCTTATGATGGTAACAGTCAAAGTCAAAATATTTCGTGCCAAAATCGTCAATAGTGACAATCGCTGAGGTAGTTGTAGGAAAAAAAAACTTTTCTCACTTTTTTTCTCACACTAGCAGACGAAAATAAACAAAAATGTGCGCTTTGGCGGAAATGCGAAGGATGCGGAGAGTGTCAAAATAAAGGTCCCTCATATCGATATTTTATGTGTAGCATCGATGTATCGTATCGGTAGAAATTTAATCGATGTTTCGATCCATATCGATGTATTTTTACACCCATACTTTACAAGTCATTTTAACTCATTATTTTAAATTTTGACTACACTTATTAAGGCGTTACTCGTCATCACAATATTTAAAACAGTAAGTTGAAAATGACTTGCACAGCCATTTTAGCAAAAAAATATGTTTTGTGTACTATATGTAATAAAAATTATGAAATAATACAATTTAAAAAAATATTCATTACATTTTTTATTTATTTTATTTATTGTACATTTGGCTATGGTAGTGCAAGTCATAATAGTCCATGTCAATATGACAAACTCACATATCTGATTAGACCTCTCATAAATAAACTGCATGAGGTATCAACGTCTGATGCATTAACAACACTGTTAGACCAAGTTTATGGTTAGAGGTTAATTACAATCAATAACTTGTCAAGTATGAGCAGTACCGATAGTAAAACCTTAAACACCTCTTATCAGATGACAAGAGCTACGGCAGACAACAAAGTTCAGGAACCCCTATCCTATATCGCGACTCTGTAAGCAAGCTTAACACAATTTTCCCTTTCTCTCCCGTGCCCTCCTTCCCCATTTCTTCCCTCTGTCTCTACACAGACCTCTGTTAAATCCAGACCCTCTTCCATAGGAGCAGACCTTTTCTTTCCCAATCACAATCGCCTTTCAGATTGTAATTTCTGCCAGCTTTATTGTCATGACAATAGCACGCTCGGCCAAAGGCTTCTCAGGGCGTCCACGGCAACCAACACGCAGGCATCCGGCCTCTATCGGGCAAATCTCATTGGCCAGATTTCCCTCCAAAATGTCCACCTATAAAAACATTGTGATGTTTCTTCTAAACCTCTCACATTTCAGTATTACATTTCGGTGCAGTTTTTTTGGGAGGGGGCATGAATGATACCCCATTTTGGGCATTATTAAAGTTCATTATCTTAATGAGTAATTCATAAGATTCTCAATTCATCACAGCACATAACAAAAGAGAAACATCTGCGAGATTCAACAACATTTGTCATTAAATAAGTAAGCACATCACACGTTTCCAACAGGTTTCAATTCGTTTGATGGGGGAGTGTGACTGCATTCACCCGGGAACGCGCTATTAACAACGGGTGTGTGAGCTAACAGGTTTATTGCATGGACTTGCTATCTTGACTTAAGACCGTTTGGTATAAACAAAGATTAATTCGCCCAGGAAACCCCCTAGTGTAGGCAGGTGGTCACTTTTATTTTTCATTATCTACATCTTTGTGTACCCCACAGTACAGGTGGTACAGGTTTGGGCATTCTGGATGGAAACAAGAACGACAAGGAACGAGGCACAGGAAAGCCCTCAAGGATGAGACTGTGAGAGACACAGCAGGAACGATTCGGATTGCGATGGCACGACAGACCCAGAAAGATTCCCTTGGATCTCCGGCCAAAGTTTGAAGCATCATCAAAGCCTGGTTAGACTGTGTCTAATTCCGTCCAAACCAACGAGGCACATACGTATGCTAACACGCTAGCAGGAGCACTCCAACGACAATAAATAAATCACAGAATCCAAATAACAGTGATCCCAACCGAGCACATTTTCCACCACGGGTCAGCCTGGCCGTACCTCCCATCCATCCAACCACAAACCTTATGGGGCGGCCGGGAAAGAGAGAATAAAACCGAAGAGCTTGAATTCTATTGTGCTCTAAGCCCTGTCAGATTACATTTGATCCAAGTTTGCTTTCCCACACTCTTACAATGTGTTGTTTTCCAACCGCTTGGAAGATGTCAACCGGCCATTATATCATTACATCTTAAAGGAATAGTTCACCCAAAACAGAAAACGTCATCATGATCGTAACAAATTCACGTGTGACAAATAGAAGAAAGTACCCAGATAGCAATAGACTCCGGGACGGAGTCGGCAGCTCCGGTGTCTACTGCTATCTGGGAAAGCAATACAGGTATGAAACTTTAAAAATTTTACCAGACCCAACAAACAATACCAGAATCTTCCTTTTCTTATTACTTTTAAAGAAGCATCAACATTTTTTCAAACAAAAGCATTTTTACATTTTTGCATAACTTTTTTTTTCAGTTTTTTGCACCAAACGTCCCGAATGCTAAAGCCAGTCAAACAGAAAGACTACCTCACATAAAACTCTATAGGAACTCTATAGGACAGCCTCAAGAAAGAACTGATATGCTATCTTAAACAATTACCCCTCCCAGAAACACAAGCTAACCTCTGGTGGGCATTACATGCATCAGGTGGGGGTTATTGTAGTTTCCCTTCAGGGGTGGGTGTTTAATAGACGGTTCTCTTGCTGAAATGATACATTCTCATTCATAATGAGAGTAAACAACTACAAAATGCTCCGCAACGGGTGCACAGTTTTCACTTTTTACTGAAACTTCCAACCAAGCCACATCACATGACTCCAATCAGTTAATCCACAGTCACATGACCTCCTGTAAATCGTCTTACAAAGTTTTACATGCATTAGCGCTGTGGTTAAGAAGTTAATCATCTGACTTTTGACAAAAAGAAAACTCAAGAATGTACTTTGTATTTATAAGATGATTTAAAATCAGGACTTTTGGGTGAACTATTCCTAAGGATCTCTTCTAATCTTCAGGTCAAAGGGTAACTGGACATTGTGGATGGGGGGTTGGTGTGTCTTCTTAAAGCAATTGTGTTTGACAAGCCTTTCATTAACATAGTGATTAAAGCTGGAGGAACAAAAGCAGACTTATCCAGCCTAACAGTGCTAATTACCCGCTGGCCCAAAACTAATGGACCACAGCGAGATGGAAAAACTGCAGCAACAATCGCAACCGCTTATGGGTACGAAACCGGGCCAAGACATGCACGTCATGAGGAATATGCCACTCCTGAAGGAGCCAACGAACCCAACATAAGTTTTTAAGTGGGTTAGAAATGAAGACGACGGCAAACCACATCCCGCTTGAAGGAAGTCAGAAGAAAATCTCTCTTTGGTTTCAAATGTAAAAACGAGCCGGGTTTATTTTCTTACCAAACAAACTAATAGCGGTTGGTTTGCGTCTGCATGCCAAGCAAGCAGGTATGTGTGTGGTCCTCCGTTCTGAACAACATTAAACTCAGACAGATGCTGAGAGGGAAAATATGGAGGGGAAGAGAAGTTATGAGTGGAACCGCAAAAGTGACTCTTATGAAAAGTGCCTTCCATACATTATAAAACCTCAAGGTTCGCAGTTCAGAGACGCCACATATATGCGCTCAAACCACTTTCCCTACATAATTACGGCACGATCCACGCAAAACAGCACTTCCTAGGGTTTCCATGCAGAAGGGAACCCATAAAACCTCCAAACCGCACATCATCACAAACCAGCACCTCCTCAGAACTTTCCTGGCAGTTGTGAGTGGCTGCGCAAAACTGTTTATGAAAAGTTAAATCTCATAAATCTGTACTAACTAATGATCTATGAAGCTATGAGGAATTCTATCTACACCACAAGAAATTCAACTTAAAAAAAGGTTTGGTTTCACCTCAAATCCCTAATAAAAAGCAAATATTTTCACACTTAGGCACAGGGTTGTTTTTATTAAGTGGCAAAGAAGCATCTGTTTACACTAAGAATGTGCACCATTCTGTATTGCATTAAAACACACAATACTCTGGGAGCACCAAGCAGCTCCTTACCTTCAGATTCAGCCGTTGCCTTCACTTCCTCTACGATCTTTAAGGACGGTCGTGCCACAGACAATGTTGCCAGGGTCAAAAGCAGGAGCGCACCCAGAAGTGAGCCCCGGACGGACATCCCGTCAGCAGTGAGCGTGCCGCCCCATCCGACCCCCCTTGACCTCCCCCTGGACACAGATCCCATCTGAGGGGCTCCACCCAACCATGAACTTCAGGCCGTGCGGTCGGTCACTCGCTAGAATTCTCACTGATCACCTGGGCTGAAGGGAGTGGGTGCGGGTACCACAGCAGCAAGGTAACCAACAAGATGGGAACAAAATAAGAAAAGTTAATCAAATATTGTGTCACAGCACAGAAGAAAGAAATAATTTACATTACATTTATGCATTTGCTAGACACTTATCCAAAGGAACATACGGGTGCATTCGAGCTCAGTTTGTGTTTTCTGGAATTTACACTTTACAAAAACACAATGACATGCGCATGCGGTCAAGTATTACTTTCTAAACACGTTTTTGAGATAATGAAATCTTATGTAAATAGTAAAGCATTGCCATGCTTCATAAACGGTGTGTCTTTGTAGGAAAGAAAGAATGATAGAAACTAAAGGCCCACGTGTCATAATGCTGTTGAACGAGCCTTACCACAGACATACCAGAGCTCTGATTCATTATACTGACATATGACAACACACCTTCATCACTCTTCACAGCTTAACTTCATTTGTTCGCAAAGGTTGTGGGTTTGATCTTCAGGGAACACACTGTACTAATCAAAAATTATAACTTGTAATGCACCCACCATATGTCACTTGGATAAAAGTATCTGCCAAATATTGTAATGTTTATATATCAAGGCTGTTTATTTTCTTTTCCAACACAAAACTGTGCTTCAAAATACGATAAACACTAAAACAAACTAACCAGAGCACTAAACCGTGGGAATCATTAAGAGATCTGGCGCGCAATGTTGCGCGCTCCGGGTCTGCGGTGGTAGGCTATTGATTGCGCATACGCGTATGTTTATATGCGAGAGGTATTTCTGTAGAATTTTGCACAGATGATTTCTGCGCAGTGTGTGACGTATAAAAATACTGCAGTTTTGCTTCTTTTTTTACTTTACGCCGCGCAAACATTGAATTCGTTCGGTTATAATGAATGACTCACTCAACCCAGTATATGGTGGGGTTTTAGTCACGAGGCTAGTAAGGACTTTGTTTACCGTGACTTTCTCTTGTGTACGAATGTTTACTTATATTTCACGATGCGGTGCATGATGTCACCCTTAACTTTTGTAGAAAAACGCATGATGTTTTGGCTTGAACGCAAGCTTGCGCACGAGCAAACGCAATCGAAATCACCACCCTATTCACATTCAAATCAGTTTACAAAGAAATCACGCTGAAAGCGCCAAGGGATTTATGGCCAATGCAAAGAAAAACCCTCATTTACCCCTGGGAATCAGCTGTACTCCGCCCTTTGATCACATTTTAATTGTTAATGCACCCAATGTTAACGATTCTAATGTTTGTCTGCTAAATGCTCCTCTAACGAGTTCATCATAATCTTATTACAGAACTAATGCGATCACCTGGACAGGCATTGATATTATCTTAACTCTAACGATCAGCTCATTTTATTATCAGTTAAAAATTAAGTCAATCTTATACTTTACAAAAAAAAGTTTATAGTTACATTTTTGCCTTCAGGAGTTTAGCACTACTGTGAGAAATCCTAAAACCATTTCTCATTACAAAGTAAACTTTTAAAGGCAAACTTATTCTTGTCATCTATTTTATAGTTGTAAGGCATTATTGTATCACAAGTCATACGTTTTAGAGCTTGAAGCTTTAATTGTCATAACAATGTTATATTAAAAGAAAATAAAACCAAACTGCGTCTTTAAAAATGAGCAGGTCGGATTTTGAATTTGAATTAAAAATTTGAATTTAAACATATTGCAGGTTTTTCTACACATTCTGATACTTAAAAATAACATATAAACATTTATCCAAACTTTATAATCATCATTATCAATGGTTTAAATCTTTCAAATACCATTTTCTTGCTCTAGTAAATATAATATCTCACGTTTCGTAATCGGTACACTTATACTTTACAGCCATTTTATCTGCAAAAACTGGAAAAGTGTACAGGCTACACACGATAGTGACTATACAACTAAACTTAAAATAGTAATTTTATTGAATGTTCTGCTAAATAAACAACCAAAAAGTTCTAGGTTGTTGATCACAGTGTAAGAAAATATTGGCTGTGACAGTTTCTGTGGAGTCCACAATGCACTAGTAGTGCTTAAGCATAATGAGCAAAAATGTGCATTTATAAAAATGCCTATTTTTAAATTCGAAATGGTCTAATGGACAACAAAATATAAACCATATATGTGCACTAAACACAGAAATGTTACATTTCTATTAAAGAAAAAGAAAAATCTCATACAATAAAGGAAAAAAAACTTACAGAAATGGGGCAGAATACGCGAGGCTCAGGATCCACATACACACAGGGACTCATGCATGGGCCGAATGCACAGAGGAATGCGACTTCTCCCCCATGCAACCAAAAATATTCCCAATTTGCAAATCCAGCGGGGCAAAAATCACAGTGCACCAAAGATAAGATCGCATGCCAACAGCGGGCAACTGATAGTATCCGTGCGTACGTGTGCGTAAATCCTTCAGGAAAACAAATGTGCGTCCCAGAAACTTTTGTGCGTCCGAAACCAAGTTGTTTTCTTTCACCGAGCGGCTCTTGCAAACGTAGCGTCCGTCCAACACGAGATGAGATGCGACATAGTATCAAACATCCTCGAGAAAACCGAAATCCAGCAAAGTGCAGTCTCTGCGGACACTGACTCTCTTCTCTCAGACGCTTTGTCGGGCATACGGAGATTTTTTCTTTCTCCAACCCCCTGAAGAAATGTCACTCCCCCCTGAAACCCGACACGTTTCCTGGCTTGTAATTTTTGGACCCTGCCTTTCTCCTCCAATCACAGATCTCGGTGTGCGAGCTCCCCTCCGAACAGACTCAACCTCCCCCGATCAGTCCCATAAAGTTACCCAGACCTGGGCTTTCCTTCCTCCCTTGATACGCGCACTCGGCGGGTTCGAGTGTTGCAGTCCGTGCCGCGTCAGCGTTATGCGTTTACTACAGCGCCGCCCTGCGGTAGCTATGTCTCATTTTGAACCTTAATTCCTGGGAGACCCAAAAAAGATCTTTTCATTTTCAAAACATGTTTATGATAGCATCCTTGTTTTAAAAAATACAAACCTTGCCATAACTAAAGATGTATAGGCTATTTGTTATTAAAAAAATTATGATCTTCAAAGTGCTTTTTAGTTGTCAGTCATATTATGCTGCTTATTTGTATTCATTTTAAGAATTTAGGTTATCTTTGCATGTTTACAGAAACAGCCTGGGCCCTTGGATGTGAAACTCTGCTGGACACCAAACCGATACAATGTTACTTTATAAATATAATCTTACTGAAACATGAGGGTTCCTGAAAGAAAATATTCAGACCAGGTGCTGTAGACATTACTATTAGCTTTTAAATCTCCTGTTTTTATTTGTTTACTTTATAATTCAATTTAAATGCTTAGTTAATTTATAGTTTTTGTGTTCAAGTGTATGAAACTGTACATCTAAAAGATCTTTTCATGACACCATGCAGAATATAAATCTAAAGCACTTGCAATACATGTTTCATCTTAAGCATGGTCAGACCATATTTTTTATTTAATATTTTTGAATAGTTTAAGCGACACTGCTTATTTTCTCATGGGTTCTACTCCGAAGACCCACAGGAAGAACAGTGGGATACAAGTTTCCCAAATGATTCTTTCACAAGACGTCCACAAAAGACAAATAGAAATGTTTAATAAAAAAATCTGTCATTATTTACTTTATTTATGTTCTTCCAAAACCATATCCTCTTATTTTTTGTGGAACACAAAAGGGAATTTATTAAAATAGAAAAGAGTTAAAGTGAAAAACAATGATATTGTCTTTCTGTTGATCATATGGCTTCTTAAGAGTTAAAATATATCACCAGTATTAGGGAAAGTTACTTTTAAAAGTAAAGCATTACAAGATTAAGTTACTCTCCAAAAAAGTAACTAATTGTGTTACTTAGTTACTTTTCATGGGAAGTAATGCTTACGTTACTTTTAAGTTACTTTTGCATTACTTACTTTGCAGGTGTTTTTGTGAATGAGAAGTACTGCATTCAGAAATTGCATATTTCCATCGCAAATATTTTATCACGAATTCCTGTTTTCGTGTGATTATCATGTTTTGGTTACTCAACTGATTTTTCCTATTTTCAAACTATTGTTGCTTTGATTTAGGGTTACATTTGGTGCTTAGGATGTAGGGTTGGGTATCGATTCAGATGTTCAAGATCGATTCAATTTGGATTCACAAGCTATCAAATTGATTCGTTTTCGATTCTCGGTTAAATTTTCGATTCTGGATCTCGGGTCGGTTTTTATACTAGATTCTTGGTTCAACTCAATGAATATAGATTTGATACAAATACTATATTAATAAAAAAGAACAGTGAACATAAGTTTACAAGTGGGTAATTAATAAAAATAAATTAAAAGCCACAACACTATCGTCATCGTCTTGCTAGCTAAATCTAAAATGCTTTCATAACCTCTTACTTTTTATGTGAAGATGGCATCAACGTCGATGAAGCACCTAAAACCGCCATTTTAAGGACTAAATAAAAGAATGACAGGCTCGCCTCTCGCTCCTTGGTAACATCGCGCAAGGCAAAAAAAGAGGGTGACATCTAGTGAAGAAGACTAGTAATTTGATTAACATTAATCTTACGTTCAGTGTTTGCATAAAAAATATAAAAAAAATAGATTCTGCTCTTGTAGAATCGATTCTGAATCGACCACTTAAAAAAAACGATTAATCGAAAAAAAATTTTTTTTTGCCCAGCCCTAATAGGATGTCACTTTATGTATTGGTTTATAAAAAAAATTCGGATTAATTTTTTTATATGTCGCCTGGCGTTAGGGTTAGAGTTGGGTTTGGGTAGAGATGTCATTTTATGTAAATCTAACCCTAAGCCGAAGCGACAATGGTAAGAAAATAGGACAAAACAGTTGAGTAACCAATACGTGATTATCACACGAAAACAGGAATTTGTTATACGGTCACGAAATTTTTATTGTTTTCTATAGCTTTCCTCATATGAAAAACAACTGAGTAAGATTCATAAAAGCTTTAGAACAACATAACGGTGAGTAAATATTGACTGAAATTTCAACTTGTTTATTTTTTGTTTTTTTTATTAATTATTTTTTAAACTTTTCCTTTAATCTTCAGTCCCTGTTGGGACAGCATGTACACTACGCTGTATATCATCCATACACACATATGGACCCTGTCATGTTCCCAACGATGTTTTTAAACTCTCCCCCATGATGCTTTCACTCTCTCTCTCTCTCTCTCTCTCTCTCTCTCTCTCTCTCTCTCTCTCTCTCTCTCACTCACTCTCTCTCTCTCTCTCACTCTCACACTCTCTCTTCACAGGGGAAGCTGAAGCTCCCTAATCAATGACCCCTAAATGTCAAAAACATGGGGCCCCCAACAATGTTCCACACTCCCCTCCAAACTGTCTTCTCCATTGGACAGGCCCTTTTCAAGGGCCCTGAGAGGAACACTAAAGAAGCCAAAAAGAGTTTCGGAGGAGAGCAGGATTAGGATGGGGGGGGGGGGTTGAAGGGGGCTGTGGCTAATATGCTTTGGCCTCTCATCCAGCCTACCCGAGCCTCCCGTTTCTCCCCCTTCCTCATAAAAGAAACGTTCCCATTCAGTCCGAACGCGCCGGCTAATAAGGTTGTTAAAGAAAGCGAGAGGCTCCTCCGTGAATGGGGCCTCCGATCGCAGCTTTTCTTTCCTTTCTACTTGTGATTCTCTCACTCACTCATACACAGTGAAGCCATCATGGTCTTCCATAAAAGGTGACAGTTTGGATTGGAGCGAGAGGAAGGCGGGGGGTGGACGATCGCGCCGCAGGTTTAAGGGTGTGAAATAAAAGATGGTCTTTCACGTGTGTTCTCATCGCCTGTCCGAGACAGATTTATGTTGTCTTTATGGCTGTCTTACAAACACAATGGGACAGCCAGCTACAGTCAAAGAGGAAGACGGAAGGGAGGCCACAACTCTGTCAACCAATCAATGAATTGGACGCTGCGGTCGAAACTTCAGAGCTTGATGTTTTTAGTATGTAACCAGAGGAACATCCCTCATGTGTTATATTGACTTAAATAATTCTGAAATGTCTAAAATATTATTTATTTTGAGTTTGGAGATATTTAGTCACATTTAACATTCATTTGACAAATTAAGAAAAGCTTTTAAGGGTAAAACATGCTCGTGTTGCATGAATGAAACCCAAGCTAGGCCTTACTACATTTATAAAAGTAAATATTTTTACTGTTAATATGCAAATTTGGACACCCACCCATGATGTTACGTTAAATTTAATAACACTGATATCCTCACCAACATGTCTTGACAAACACGAATGGACTTGATCATGGGAACCGTCATCTACTGGAATGCAGAGAGTGAATTTAATGCTCATTACAGCTCATCCCTGCTGTTATGCTAATCTTCAGTTGTTTCAGTGGGACCATCAACGCTTCGGTGTTATTTTATCTCCACTGGGCTGCCAAAGAGATTCACGTGAGCAGCCCGCTATTTGCTGCCCTCCTGTTTATCGACAGCAAGTTATGATTTACACCAGGCAATTGTTTGGTCAGCCATTGGTTTCAAAACAATCCCGACAAAATGCAAAGGTTTTCTTTAACCAGGAGAGGGTATGATAAGAAAAACTATTCACATCAAGAACAAAAACACTCATCCCCCATGCACGTCACAGAGAGGGCAAGAATTTATAGAAAAACATTGTGTAATGTAAAATCTCTTTGGCAATGAGCCCGAGTATAAATACTCATTAAAATCATTATGCACTGCTTAGTGCAATTTATTTTAGGTGTGCCAAATGTTAAAGTGCACTAAAATTATAGAGAACAACATAATTGCAGGATAATGTCTGTGTGATGTATTAACATGCTTTGTGCATGCGTATATCTACTGTAGGCCTACTTTTAATGGCAAATACAAAGATCAGCATGCACAATATAGTCCTGAATCTGTCATAAAACAGAGGACTTTATATAAATTCAATCGTAAATATTTCTGGTGCTTGCTTTGGTGCAAAACTCACTGTGGATATGCAAGTGTTTAATCATCTTTATTTTTATATACTGTATATGCCTTGGGATGGACCGGCCATGTGTCCATAATGAATCCTGTCTGCAGACTGAGATGCTATAGAGGCTCCAGCCTTCCTGAGACCCTGCAGAAAAGAAACAAAAAGGTTTGTAAGATGGATGGATGGATATATAAGTGTATACTGTATATCTTCATTCATCTGTCACACTTAAGCCGTATATGAAAAATTGTGTATTTGATCAATTTGGTCTAGTTGATAGCACTCTTTACAGGATTTTGCACATTAATGGCAAAAACAGTAAAGGATTTGTGGCACATTTGGAGGGAAAACTTTACCAGAAAAATTTCTCTGTGGTGCAGCTTTAGTGATGCTATTAGTGGTTGTGGCGACGGTCTAATACGGCAATCATTTTATAGTGCTTCCTTGTTGATGTAGCAAATTGTTAAAGGAAAACACCACAGTTTTTCAATATTTTACCATGTTCTTACCTCAACTTAGACAAATCAATACATGCAAATTATTGTGTGCACTTAATCTTTGTACAGCACACCGTGAATGTGTTAGCATTTAGCCTAGCCCCATTCATTTCTTAGGATCCAAACAGGGATGAATTTAAAAGCCACCAAACACTTCAATTTTTATCTATTTGAAGACTATTACATGAGTAGTTACATGAGTAAGTATGGTGCCGGCGCCAGCTCAGCGCTAATGAGGGGGCGTCTTAAATACCAGAGGGGGCGATCACACAAAATGCATTTAATTCCCCAAGCTAGAAAATACATATAGCTTTGGTACGTCCCTTAAGCTTTAACGTGTTATAAACAAACATCTCTGTAATACAACCACAAAAACTACAGCTATAGTGAGCAACGTACATGATCTGAACACTTTTACTATATACAACAACAAAAAAGCATACCTAATGCCGAGTTCAGACTGCACGATTTTAGCCCTGATTTTGACTCGCCGACAGGTTTTGAGAAATCGCAGACAAATGGCCGAAATCACAGGCAAATCGATGCTCGTGCACGCGAGTGACAATCACACAGTGTGAATAATAAAAGACGCGTTCTGAGAGGATCGCCGACGAGTCGCCGACACCCGTGAGATATTTGGCATGCTAAATATCTGGACCGGTCGGCGATTCAAAATCATGCCGTGTGAAATGTGTTTTGACTGACAATAACATCGGCGATGACCTACATCCAATGAGAGAGCAACATACAGGACAGCTGGAAGTTCGGGGAGGAGTCTCTCCAAACATTTCCTACTTCATAATTTTTTATTTCTTCTTCTTTCTGCTGCAAATGAGCGCACATGCAATTTGTATGGTAAACTTCTTGCGAGTGACCATTTTTAATAATAATCCCAGTCTCACGTGAGAACTCCGGTCTTGCACGCGTGACCTCGCGTTGTTTCCTTCGCGTCACTTCTCGCGTGCGTTTGGTTGTGAGACGTAGTTTGCGGACCGGGAAAAAGTTATCGGCGATTCTTCTTAGGGTAAAGTCATGCAGTATGAAAACCCCTGTCGCCAATCCATCATGCAGTCTGAAACAGCAGCGACTGAACCCTTCCCCAGATAATCACGCAATGTGAAACCACAGGTGACCCGACTAGTTTGAAAATCATACAGTCTGAACTCGGCATAACGTTACTTAACAGCACAACACTGCTCATTTGAAGTTCAGACCCAGAGGTAGTTTCTTTTTAATCCATTTCGAATGTCCATGGTGAAATTAGTTAATGTAATATAACCCTGAAATTATGAAATGTTCGTACTTCGTGTGTGCTTTCCGTAGTGCAAATAATTTTTACGTAATGATGGGGGACAGTGTTTGCAAATGGTTTCTAGCGCAAAAACGGTCCAAACGCAACATTTTATCAGAATTTTAGTTCAATTTGATCATTTAACGTATTTATTTTAACTGCCACAAGTAATGCACCATAAGATAGCGATTAAACACCAGCAGATAGAGAACCACAATAGCAAAATGACAATAACTCGTTTACACATTTAGCTATGCTTTAGGATAGGCTAATTCAAATACCTATTCGTTAATTATAAATTCAATGTCTGTTTTTATCTATTAATATTAATAATAATACATGTATTTTACTTCTGATAAACAGGTGTGTGAGAGAGAGATCGTATGCTTACCTTTAACGTTAAATGCAGAACAATAATAGGTTGGTTGTACTTTAACTTGCAAGGATGCTGAATAAGATAAACATCTGAACTTTTCGAAACTATGTACAGTCTGGCTGAAGTTCATGGTGCCAGAATTGACATGACAGCCGAACATTAGGTTCTGTGCACCTGAAATGCTCCGATAATAATCCACGCCACGGCATTAATTGATGTGTGATAATCCGGAGTCCGGTTTGCAGAATTTGCAGTGCTATTTTACATATATCCATTGCTACAGGGCAGGCCCGGGTCACTCTCCCACTCCTTTCTGTAACTTTTGACACTTCGCACTTCGACATCTTGATTTCCCGCTGAGACTGAGAACGCGGGCTCATTGTCGACGTGCGTCAAGCCGTCAACACAATAGGCTTGTTCAACTCCATGCGGCGCCGCAAGAACCGACCGCCGGATGACGCCAAAGTACCGCGAGAACGATTCGAGAAATCATGCAAAGTGTAATTTCGTCTCGCTCTCGCGGCGCTTTGACGTCATCGCCTCACAGTTCTAGTGGCGCCGCTTGAAGTAACAAGCCATGGAGTGGGCATGTGTTTATTAATGTCACGGTAGAATACATGCACACTTGATTTTTTGTTTTGTTAAATAATTAGACTATAAAACTCACTTTAGGAAGACAATACACAAGGCAAATGTGATTTTTAAATAAAATTTTATCATTAAAATCCCATTCAACATTAATGGTGATCTGAGGGGGCGGGACAGTGCCGGCGTGGCGGCGGCCCTGACCTAAGGCGCAGTAACATCATCACTCCTGGCTCCTCCCCCCTCGCTCAAACTTCCGTCAATATTGCTGTGCCCGGGATCGAGGTGCTGCGGGCTGGGTGCTCTTCCACCATACAATAGTTCTTATTTTTTATTCGCTTAAAAATTGCAGTTTTATTTTGTGCCACCATACTTACTCGTGTTACTACTCATGATTTAAATAGGGAAAACATCACTTTAAAAAAAACTTTGCTGCCTTAAAATTTTTTGTTAAATCAACTCAGATTTACAAGTCATTTCAACAGAAATTAGCTGTCACAACTTATAAAATATAGTTGAGAAAAGTCAACTTAAATTTATAAGTTATAACAACTCACCTGTACCTATAACAACTCATCTCTAGTCAAGATAAATAATAGCAAGTTGAAATGACTTGTGAGTCCGGGTTGATTCAACAAGGTGTTTTGGGGCAGCAAAGTATTTTTTACACTGTTGGAAGTGTTTGGTGGCTTCTAAATTCATCCCTGTTTGGATCCTAAGGAATGAATGGGGCTAGGCTAAATGCTAACACATTCACAACGCGCTGTACAAAGATTAAGTGCACGCATTGAAAAAAGATAGGTATGTATTACATAGTATAAGAACATAGTAAAATATTGAAAAACTGTGGTGTTTTCCTTTAAACAAAGCCAAATCTCTCCAAAGGTTTTTAGTAATAGTGATGCTTGCAGAAAAAATAGTCATAAATGGTCCCTAGCTGGTTACTAGGGTGGTACCCTTTCAAAAAGTACACCTAAAGAGTTCATATTAGTACCTTAGAGGTACATATTTTAAAGGGTGCAGGCCCGGTGATAGCTTATTAGCATTTTTTTAAGACGGTGTAGGATGAGTTGAGTTTACATGCATATACAATTAAACATAGTGATATTTCAACATAGAAAATTGGCCGGAGAGAATAAAAACCCTCAAGCAACTTTAAGCCCCAGTTATAAAAATTTGGAATTAAAGATGATGAGTTGTTGAAATAAACAGCAACATAAGCTGAAGGTTTGTTTGTACACATGAGCATTAAATAGATTTCACTTCAAGAAACAATCCACACGTACCATCAATTTTAGATAAATGCCAACAGCTGTGCAAACACCCAGTGATTTTTCTCATTGATGTGGTGGTGGTTTATTTTGGGAGCTTCTGATCCTTGAGAAGACAACGTTCAACACCTTCATAGCACAAATGAATCAGCCTCATCAGGTCAATTGAATGTGTGTCATGGTCCGTGTGCATCTGACAGGACCATGACAGTATTATGTTCTGTGTGGGCCCATGTGGAGTCATATGGTGTGTGTGGCTTCCACGTGTTCCCAGTGTCTTGTCGCTGTCGTGATCTTGCCAGACCTTAGTATAGGTTCAGGTCTATGTCTTAGGGCAAGGTCAGGGCAGCATTGTGGTTTATGTGGGGGCGTTTGGGTTCTTCTGTTATTTTCCCTTTTTCGGTGTTACCGCACCGTGACAATGTGTAATTTCAGCACTACATTGACACCAGACTTCACAAAACTCCTAAGGGATTGTTTTACTTACAATGCATTTGCTATAATTGAAAGATCAGATGTAAATGATCTTTATTCTTAGAAGAATACAAAACAATTGAAAGTGTGTGTGCACATACAGTATATTTGGCTTTATTATAAAAAAGTATATAAGTTGGCTTTGGAAGGATGTTTAGTTTGATGGATGGATGGATGAAGAAAATATGCAGTGAGAGAAACAGAGATTGCAAACAAATGCAGATTCACTCAGAATTAACCTCTGAAGCCTAAAATGATTCATTTTACATGTAAAAATAGTTACAGTTTTTTTTATTCGCTTTGGTGCTATTTTCACAAGTATGTGGTAAAACCTCACAACTGTTAGTACAAAACTCACAGCAGATCATCAAAAAGTCAATTTTTTCAAACATGTAATCACATTTTCAATTGACTTAGTACAACACACAAAATTATACACTCACTTTTTCACAACTCTTAATCATTGTGTCGTCAAAGAAATACATTTCATTTGAAGTAATTGTCTTTCACAATGCAATGCTCACAATACTTTTGATATGCTTCTCATCACATTTTCGTAAAAACATTTGACCAGCACTAAATCTAACTGATCTTAATGGTTAATCACTGAACCATTTGGTAAACCTATGTATTTTCATTTACGCAATATACAGTATGTGGATTTTGAGAACTACAGAAATAAAATGTGTGTTTGTACAAACATATAAATTATGTGTAACCGCACACGATAAAATACTCTTTATTGCTAATTGATTTTACATAGTGGTAACCACAGTTGGTCATTACAGTAGATATACTGTAAAAGTGGGGGTGTAAACACTGGCAATTTCTTTCAATATGGAGCAGGACAGACAGCAAGAAGATCTTGTAGACAAGGGATCCTTCAGGGAGGTGGGCATGGGCACCCACAGAGACCTCAAAGAAGTGGACAAAAATCTACGGCCAAATGCTCAAGACAGGCTTGATCCAAATTACAGTAATGTTGTGTGTGCACTAAATGTTATGTTCTCATTCACTTACATTACAGAAAGTATATGTTACAATTATATCTGAAAAATAAAAACTACTGTAATTTGCTCAAATGATTGTAGAGGATAGGCATGGGCCGGTATAAGATTCTGGCGGTATGATAACCTTTAGCAAAAATACCACGGTTTCACGGTGTTGCGGTATTGCCATTGCAACACTAAAATGTGTTACTTTCAAATGCTGGGTAAAAATAAAGCCTTTAAATTATAATATGCTTTCAAAAAATATATAGTATTTTCGTAATGTATATTAAATGTAAACATCAAATCAATCACATGACTTAATGATTTAATGAATTTTGTATAAACACAGCTCATTGGAGACGGTATCACAGAACATTTTAGTGGTTTTGAAACCTTGACTGTTTAAAACCTCGGTATACCTTGAAACCGGTTATCGGCCCATGCCTAGTAGAGGATGTCTTCATTGGTCCTTCACTTGATTGCACATGGGATGGATGTTTTGGAGATGGTAGATTATGTAAGTAATGTAAGTGTATTGCCTAATGTGAAACTGTGTAATATGTATTTTTTTAGTATAATTTCAGGACTTTTACAGTTTTTTCCAATTGTTAACACACTAAAATGACATGAACAGCACAACTATTTAAACTGACACACAGAGAGCAACACCTCTTCTCAAGTCTCCAAAAGTCTAAACACATTTTCTGCTTTACACACACTTTGCTATTCAAAATGGCACTTTTTTTAATTGCACTGAACACGGTTCTCTGCATAAGACACAATAATTCAACATAAAGTCACATGTTTGCCTTTTCAAAACACTACCATTCAAAATGACACTACACGAGCTAAATGGCCAATATATGTGCCACCTGCCCAAACACCTGAATGGTTAATTGTTAACACTTCAATCAGGATGTAAGCACTAGAAAAGACCACAGGAACGTCATTGGCCACAGAGCCATTATAGATGTTCCTGGCTAACGTGGTGGGAACATCACAATGTGTGCTGCCATCTCCAATATGGATGGTGTCCTCCACCGTCATGCCAACCTTGGACCATACAACACAGCCCATATTCTCACATTTCTAGAAAGACATTCTCATACCATCAGAGTGTATGAATGATGTAGACCAAAGAAACCGGTATGTTGTAGTATGGCACAACGTGAGCTTTCATCGTGTAGCTCCAGTCCAAATCTGGTTTGCTGACTACCAAACATTTATCGTGCAATACCTCCCACCATACTTGCCATTTTTGAACCCCATAGAAGAGTTATATGGAAGGTATATGACCAGCAGCCCTTTGTGCGCATGCCTCTTTTGCAGGCTATAGAAGAGGCATGTGATGAGATTGATGTTGGTGCAATTTAGGGATGGATAAGGCGCTCAAGGCGCTTCTTCCTTCTATGTCTGTCAAGGGAATATATTGCCTGTGATGTGGACAAGGCGTTGTGACTTGTTTGGTGAAAAATAAAAAAAATTCAACAGCATGTGTGTGTATCTGCAAATATTTTTGTGCATGTGAACAATCGGTAATACATATTTTAGTATTATGGCAAAGCATGCTAAAGAAACGTGCACTTTTCATTATGCCCAACTGTGTGTAGTTGGTTAGACAAAAATCTGGTTATATGAATACAGTGTGTTCCAATTTGTGTCAAAGTTTGATTTTGATAATGTTATATGTAGTTTAGGTTGGAGTGCTTCATTTTGCAGGATATATGTGGTATTTTGCTATTTGGGTTTGTGGTTTTGTAAATTGTGTTAAGTTTTTTGATAAAACCAGACTAGTTTGCAAAATTGTGTGTTAGCAATTGGAAAAAACTGTAAGTCTGATTTGAAACATGTATCTTGCAATGTTTGCTGTTGGATGAACTGATTGTTAAAATTACTAAACTGAAAGAAGATCATACCGTTGTGTTTCGGTGATTAAACCAAATGTTCTCATTACATATTACAATAATCTTGTATTTGAAACAATGATAATGTGGACTGAAAACATGTGCAACTCACTGAAAGCATTAAATCAGGTTTTGAAAGAATGACTAGCTGTGTTACAAGTGTGATCAGTTTGGACTTTTGTACTAAGAGTTTTGAAAATGTACACCTTACTTGTGAAAATAGTACCAAAGCGAATAAAAAAAACTGTAAACTTAGCTTGTATATCTTAAAAATTAATGTTCATTTTGAATCAAATCCACTAAATATATTTTGATCATTATTGCAAGATGTTTGGATGAAATAACGAAAAGTTGTAGTGCACATGGCAACATGGTGATCCCATCCTTCTAATTCCTGAAACTTCTCGTCCTGCCCAGTGAATAACGGACAGACCTGTGTGTGTGTGTGTGTGTGTGTGTGTGTGTGTGTGTGTGTGTGTGTGTGTGTGTGTTCATAATAAAGCATCCAGATTCCTCAAATGTCTGGGCTGCTGCTCTCTGAAGTTCTTGAAATAACTTGCATGCTTGTCACTAAACTCCTGCAGTCCTGGAGAAAACACCAGCTGAGCTCAGATGTTTTCCAAGTTTGGCCTGAAGAGAAAATAGCAAAATAGAAGAGAAAAAGTTTTGTTTGAAATGTGCATATATGACAATCAACCACAGAATTAGTATATTGAGAGTAACATGCATGAAAGAGATAACATCATTTCTGTTATTACAAAATAAATCACTACAGGGTGATCAATAGCACGAACAAAATTGGTTGGACTTATTCATAATAACAACCGGATGGCTGTACATTATTTTATTTATTACACGGCTACTTGCTTCATGAGTAAATGTGCACAAAATATTGATTTGATATATGGTATTAGCTCATGTCAAGAAATGCAAACCTTACTTGAGGATAAAATATTTCCTCATGGCTTCAATCCAAAACATGATGTTCAAACAATGCATTTGGTTTATAAATACAATCTCATACATGTTATTCATTGTGCATATTTACATCAAATTTATTTGTCAGTATTAAACAGCACATTTCAATTTGAGTCGCAGTACCCGGATGAGGCTGTGTTTTAAGGGGAATAACAAATCTTGAAATGTTGGGACTGGCCAATCAAAATCAAGCATTCCACAGCACCATTTAATAAGTTAATGATAATGTACATTTGTCTCTGTTTATTATGTGATAATGACTGTGCTACTAAAATATATTGACATGTATTATTGATCTTGATCTCTTTTTCCAGTTCTGGCAACATTTTAGGTTTTATTCAGTTGATTTTTCATATTTCACACCTTGAATGCACTTTAAACAGGAAAAATATATGATTGCGTATGTTTATTTGAGCTTCAGTAACATGTTACCTTTTACATTTAACATTCATTCATCAAATGATATCCAAAACGACTTACTGTACAAATGAAAGAGCATTAACATTTTGTCTTTTATCAAGCTTTAATCTCAACAGATGTCTAATCTATTAATAATTTCTTAGTTTATTCATTAGTTTTCATATGACCTTCAAACTGACTGTATGCCTATATAACCGCTGGAAAACACAAATCATTTTAAAGGGGACATTTCACAAGGCTGTTTTAACATGTCAAATAAATATTTTGTGTCCCTAGAGTAAATATGAGAAGTTCTAGCTCAAAATACCATATAGATAATTTATCTTACAATTTTGAAATAGCCAAAAAAGTGTCCTTTAAAGCAACACTAAAGAGTTTTTGCTCTTTGCTCCCCCTACAGGTTAGAAGCGGAATTGTCCATTACCATTGTCGTAAATACTGCAGCATAGCTGGCTCTGATTGGATTGTAGGTCTGCCGTAAACCAAGGTTTTGTAGTTTTCACTGGAACTACAGGACGCGACCCGACTATTGGAAACTTCTTTAGTGCGGTTTTGGCCGATAAAGGGCTGCAAAGCGAATGTGAAAGTGCCGTTCACCCTGTTTTGAGTGGATGAACGACTGAAACTTGTTGGAAACGTTATTTTAAGGTAAAAAAAACTCTTTGGTGTTGCTTTAAATGCAAATGAGTTAATCATTGCACTAAATGGCAGTGCCGTTATTGGATAGTGCAGATTAAGGGGCGGTATCATCCCCTTCTGACATCACAAAGGGAGCCAAATTTAAATGAGCTATTTTTCCACATTTTTGCAGAGAATGGTTTACAAACAAAGTTACTGGGTTGATCTTTTTCACATTTTCTAGGTTTATAAAAGCACTGGGGACCCAATCATAGCACTTAAACATGAAAACGGTTTGATTTTCATGAATTGTCCCCTTTAATACAGAAATGCAGTGCTAACACTGCTAATGTTTGTATTAGGAATCATTCTGAGCTCTATGTTTAAACCTCAAGTTAAGTATTTGTGCTGACTGAACAAATGCACAAATCTGTTCTGTCTGGACAAGCAGGAAGCAAGTTAAACTTTAGCACTAAATCTGTCACAAACCTGAAACCAGCCCACGTGTCATTAATAATAACTCTCTCAGTGGAGACAGTCTTAATAAAACTGTTTCTGTAATGTTTATTTACACGAGTCAGACACAATATTTATAAATTCCTTAATGACAGAAACATTGTTCACCATTAGTGACGAATGTATTCTTATATCTAAATATACTAATGGACTCAGTCGGCTCTTCAAATTTTCGCAACTGCAAGCACCGTCTTGCTCTACCTCATCCACATTGTTAATGTTTGAGACAAGAGTAATGTCGTAAATTGTGCGGTTTGTCGAGATGTTTGTTGGTCTTGCAATGTCTGTCTGGCAAATAAAGAAATCACAGAATTTGGTTTGTTACATTAGTACACAGTATCTATTACCTATCTGTGTCTTTTATATCAAACTTAATTAAATCCTTTCATCTTTGCGATCCATAAAGGCTTTGAGAAGTGTCCGTGTGACACTAGAAAACATGAAGTAGTTATGAAGAGGAGGACGGCGTTGTTTTTGATGAACCTCTTCAGACGTGTTGACAAAGAGGTGGATTGTATTGTGACAGCACCTGGCTTCATCTCACCGGGGGGAAGGGCTACAACACAAGATCTACTTTTACTTTCCATCATTAAAACTAAAGTGTGTTCAACGGTGAATATCTTCAATAGCTCCATACACCGGCATGTTCCTTCTGAGGCTAATTAACTTTGGACACTTGAAAACAAGATAATGAAAATACCTCAAAATTAGTATTTTAGGATGTACTCTTCTTTATGTTGTTTTAAACCTTTTCCTTCTTTCCACAATGAAAGTATTGAGCAATAAGGAGCTACGAAGCCCAAAACAGCAGTAGAGGATCAGAGAATCAGAGTCCAGTTCTCAATTTTTCCAGCTATTTAGCTGTGAACTGTTCTTCTGTTTGTCATTATAGTTTTCTAGTTTGTTGAGAGGTTTGTATCTGTGTTTGTCTGATGCCAATCCTCTAAATATGCATTAAAAATATATATTTAACTGTACAAGTCATTATAACTCATATAAAATCTTGACTGAAATTATTTTGATGAGTTAAAAAACTATTTAGGAACATAATATGTTGTTTTAACTTGTTAATCATTTTTTTATAATGTGTACATTATTAGATCTTACCTTGGTTTTACAGACAAAGCTTAAGGCTGGACTAAAACACATCTTTGAGCTGCCTCAACTGAAAATAACTCGTACTGACAGATCTTAAAATATGGCAGTGCCATTGATTTGTTGCAAGACACAGACCAGTAACATCTTTTCTAAGGCATGTTTATAAAAGATGCTTAAACATTTTGATAACTAAGGCTTAGTTCTGACTTTAGCTAAGCCTTGTCTGTGAAACCATTTAATGCAATCATAATAATCCTGGTGCATTAAATGCAATAATATCACCTGCTGCATTAAATGTAACCACCTTCATCCTGATGCATTAGATGCAACCACGCCAGCCCTGATGTATTTAATGCAACCACGTTAATCCTGGTGCATTAAATGCAATCACATTAGTCCTGATGCATATTTAATGCAGCCACGTCAGCCCTGATGTATTTAATGCAACAACGTTAGTCCTGGTGCATTAAATGCAATCACATGAGTGCTGATGTATTTAATGCAAGCACGTTAGTCCTGGTGCATTGAATGCAATCACATTAGTCCTGATGTATTTAATGCAAGCACATTAGTCCTGGTGCATTAAATGCAACAACATTAGACCATATGCTTTTAATGCAATCATATTAATCCTGATGCATTAAATGCAATAATATCAGCCCTGCTGCATTAAATGTAACCACCTTCATCCTGGTGCACTAAATGCAACCACGCCAGCCCTGATGTATTTAATGCAACGACGTTAGTCCTGGTGCATTAAATGCAATCACACGAGTCCTGATGTATTTAATGCAAGCACATTAGTCCTGGTGCATTGAATGCAATCACATTAGTCCTGATGTATTTAATGCAAGCACATTAGTCCTGGTGCATTAAATGCAACAACATTAGACCATATGCTTTTAATGCAATCATATTATTCCTGATGCATTAAATGCAATAATATCAGCCCTGCTGCATTAAATGTAACCACCTTCATCCTGATGTATTTAATGCAACGACGTCAGCCCTGATGTATTTAATGCAACCATGTTAGTCCTGGTGCATTAAATGCAACCATGTCAGCCCTGATGTATTTAATGCAATGACGTTAGTCCTGGTGCATTAAATGCAATCACATGAGTCCTGATGTATTTAATGCAAGCACATTCGTCCTGGTGCATTGAATGCAATCACATTAGTCCTGATGCATTTAATGCAGCCACACCTGTCCTGATGCATTTAATTTAGCCACATCTGTCCTGATGCATTTAATGCAGCCACGTCTGTCCTGATGCATTTAATGTATCCTTGTCTGTGAAACCAGGCCCTTATGTCCTAACTGAATTCATTGTTTAGTGTATTATTATATTTTTTCATAGAGTGTAAATAGTTAAGGCCCAGTGTGCATTGCCATTTCTGTTAACACTGTTTAAAAAGCTGAAGATTGGAGAATATTGAGAATGTGAAGAAAATAAAATCTAACACAGTTTTGATTTGTTGAACATTTTTGGTAACTTAATACTTATTTAATATTTTTATGTCTGTACTATTATTGTAAAATGTGTCCAAATGTGTCCATTTGTCTATTGGTATACTTTAAAAGTGATTTAAAAATACAACCAACCTGCTGAGGCCGCACACTTTGTCAGGTCTTCCACGTGAAGAATCTGCAGTTTTCCTCCAGAAACAGTTCTCAGGGTTTTTAGTCTGTTACAGACATTTTTCAACGTTTCCACTTGTGCCCAAATCTAAACAAAACAAAACAAGTCATCCACTCCAAGCAACTAATCCAGGACTGCAGAAAGAGGGCCAGTGATCATTTAATAAGGATTAATAAAAGATTCTTCTGTTCTCAGAGGAGTGGAAAGATAAAGAGGAAAACGACAAGGGAGGTTTAAAATATTTCACAGTGTTAGCACATAGTCATGGGCTGAGTCTTGAAGCATTTATTGCAATCACATTAGTCCTGATGCATTAAATGGAACCACAATAGTTCTGATGCATTAGATGCATCAACATTAGTCCTTATGCTTTTAATGCAACCATATTAATCCTGATGCATTGAACGCAATAATATCAGCCCTGATGCATTTAATGCAACCACATTAGTCCTGGTGAATAAAGCTGCGGTCGGCAACTTATTTGATCATATTTTTTTATCATATTCACTGAAACCAACACTATGCTTCGATAGAACAACATAAATTAGACTGTTTAAGAAAAAACCCGCGCTTCTAGCTCCACCTAGAGCCTGTTATTTGTTTTGCAAAAATCCACGGCTCCCGGTACATTTGGTCCAATCAGCGCAGGCCGGCTCATTTGGTCCAATCAGCGCAGGGCTGTGTAAAATCTGCCTGTCAATCACAGTACCTGCACATGCCACAGATCCCTCTCGCGCGCGTTACAACATCACGTGCATCCGCCTGAAGTTCATAGGTGTTTTGGTTTGAACGCAGTGTGATGGCGGAGAGAACATTCACTAACAAACTTCCAATTCCTCGGTTAACAACTAGAGCTAGGAAAACAACAAATGAAAAGAAGGAAACAAAGATAGAAAGCGTCTGTGACCATAATAAAACTAGGATCGATATCGGACCAGCATTTGAAAGGTGGAGGAATCTACGAGATTTTAAAAGGGTTCAAGCTGGATGCAGAGCTTGCCACATTTCTTCTCAACAGGTAATTGTGCTTTTTGTCCTGACGCATTAAATGCAACCATGTCAGTCTTGATCCATTTAATGCAACCACATTAGTCCTGGTGCATTAAATGCAACCATGTCGATCTTGATGCATTTAATGCAACCCTATTTGTCCTGATACATTAAATGCAACAACATTACACCTTATGCTTTTAATGCAATCATATTAATCTTGATGCATTAAATGCAATAATATCAGCCCTGCTGCATTAAATGCAATCACATTAGTTCTGTTGCATTAAATGGAACCACGTCCTTCCTGATGCATTAAATGCGACCATGTCAGTCTTGACGCATTTAATGCAACCACATTTGTCCTGACGCATTAAATGCAACCATGTCAGTCTTGATCCATTTAATGCAACCACATTAGTCCTGGTGCATTAAATGCAACCATGTCGATCTTGATGCATTTAATGCAACCCTATTTGTCCTGATGCATTAAATGCAACAACATTAAACCATATGCTTTTAATGCAATCATATTAATCTTGATGCATTAAAGGCAATAATATCAGCCCTGCTGCATTAAATGCGACCACCTCTGTCCTGGTGCATTAAATGCAACCACGTCAGCGCTGATGTATTTAATGCATCCACATTAGTTCTGGTGCATTAAATGCAGTCACATTAGTCCTGGTGCATTAAATGCAGCCACATTAGTCATGATGTATTTAATGCAACCACATTATTCCAGGTGCATTAAATGCAATCAAATTAGTCCTGATCTATTTAACGCAACCACATCTGTCCTGATGCATTTAATGCAGCCACATTAGTCCTTATGCTTTTAATGCAACCATATTATTCTAATGTATTAAACTGTTAGGCGTTGCCGTCCCGAATACGGGACACCTAAGTTTGCATTAATATTGGTGATATAAATTTTAATCTATCACTACAAACTATATATCGTTGGAAAGGTCTAAGCCTCCAGAATAGACATTTCAACAGTGTTTTATAAAATAAATTAGGTAGGGAGAGTAATTGATTCATTTATGAAGAGAGTGTGCCTCAAAAAAAATATTTTCTGCTAAATGTCACTGTCCCACCAGCAGGACGACTACATTTACTTCAATGTTTGCATATGAATTCTCATCTAATCATGACAAACTGTATATTGTTTGAAAGCTCCAAGAGTGTAGATTTAACTCAATAGGGTGGGGTGACGCTTAATGCAATATCAGTCCTGATGTATTTAATGCAACCAATAAGCATGAGGAACTTAGCTACAGGCTACAGCTTTGTATTCAAACTAACAAATGTAATTTTTAAGACTTTTTTACCTTGACATAATTACTTTTTGCTAGTTTATTTACAAAACAACCCAAAAATACTTTTGTGCTTCATGTATCTTCACTTCTTTACACTCGTAAAAGACTAATTTAATCCAGTAATAATTAAAAAACGTTTTAGTTGATGTCCACAGAGTCAAAAGCGGCCACGATTACTGAAACAGACAAATACTGTACTGTATAAAGAGAAATTTTGAAGAAAGCTCACTATACCTGACCGCCTCCTCCCTGTAAATAAAAGGCGTCTGCCAGCAGGTTTGGGTTGAGCCAGACATCAGGTCACGGCATGCAAGTCTGCAGATGAGCGAACGACAGATACACATTGTTGTCTCGTACTCCGCTCCACTTTCCTTAATTACTCGATTTCGTAACTGTAAAGTGAAAGCGAGTCTACTGCTGGCTACACCTGTGATAACTAAAACAACAACCTGCTTTGAGCATGTTCAGACTTCTGTGAGGCTGCTGTTGGCACAATATGTTCTTGCTATGGTGCCCCCAGGTTTTTATAAAATATTTATGCCAACTTGTTGGAAAGCACTGTGGGCAAAACTGTATTTAATGACTTTATCTGCAAGTAACAAGAAATGATTCATAATCCGCATGCAGAATTCTTTACCTTTCTATGAGATGTTCTTGTGTTTTACATGCAGATACTCTAGAACCTCCTCAGAGAAGATCTTCTGATATCCATGAATGAGAAACACATTTAAAGAGCAACTATGGTCTGATTCATGATTTTACATTTCCTTTGGTGTGTAGGTGTGTATTAGTACATGTAAACAATATGCAAAACGTACAAACCCCAAAGTAAATGATGACGCAAGTTATCGTTTCCAAAGTAAATCTGTTTTCTTGGACTACAACAAACACACGGATTGTAGGCAACAGTTTACTACCTGGGATTGGTGATGTAGACAAGACTGACATTATCATAATTCCGCCCGCTTGGACTCACAGCCTGTAAGTAAACTCCTGTTAGCATTGCACTGTGAGCAAATCTTTCAAACGTGGTAAGGAGCGTCACATTTCCGGCTGACGTCAGAGGTATTCAGGCCAATCACAACGTACAGGCTAGCTGGCCAATCAGAGACACAGCGCTTTTTAAATCAGTGCGTGAAATCTGGAGCTACAAAAAATTTACAGTATGTGGAAAATAACATGTTTTTTAACCATAAACCACGCAAACACATTGTATTATACCAAATACACAAAATAACATTTTTAGAAATGAAATAGGTGCAGTTTAAATTAAAAAACAAATTCAGATACAGTGTGATCTTTAAAATACCTGATTGCAGCAAGTATTCCTGCAATCGTTTTATCCATTACAGCCAAATTACATGAAATAAAATAAACAACATTATATTTTAAGAAAATCGCTTACAGAATGGTGAAGCTTTGCTTTATTTTATTTAGTCTGTCCACATGACTGTTTGAGTTTGATTTGAAGAAAGAAAACAATAAACTCACTAAACACCTGCAGAGAGGGACACACTGTCACGGTTAAATCCGTGTCATGTTTTGTTTCTGTTCTGATCGTTGTCACCTGGACATTCATTGAATAATCACCTGATTCATTCCACCTGTTTGTCATTAGTCTGTGTATTTATACCTGTGTTTGTGCAATACTGACTGCCGGTTCATTGTCATTGCTACCCTGTCTGTTCCCTGTCTTGGATGTTCCTGTGTTCACCATGTTATCCCTCGTGTTTTATTATTAAATGTTATTTATTTTCGAACTTTGCGTTTGCGTCCTGTCTCTCCTTCCGTGTCGTGACAGAATGAACCGGCCATTCAAGGACGCAGCAAGTTCACGGAGGGCGGCTCCCCCAGGAGCTTCGTCGAGGGGGAGTAGTGACATCGGGGTTCATTCCCCATCAGCCCCGATGTCTCTTGGGGACCACCGTGAGCGATCGCTCGCTCCTGCGGGCCTGCGGGAGGAGGATCGGCCCAGGCGGTCCCCCAACGGTTGAGTCGTCGTCGACGGTCCCTCGGAGGACCACCGTCCCGCTCGTAGGGGGATCCGGAACGGACCACGCCCGATCATTTCCCCGGGGTGGCTACCGAGTGAGGGTCTCCATTTCCACGAGGGGACGGGAGATGATTTCCGGGGGGCACCTCATCGTCGACGATTCCCAGAAGGGGGGTAATTCGTCTGCCTCGGTTCTCGGAGCGATCGCTCCGGTTCTCCTGGCGCTGTCAGGCCCACCGTCCTGTTGGTTTCGTCCCAGCGGCTGCCGGCTTCGCCAGGGTCCCCAAGCCCTCCACCCCTCCCTTGGACTCTCGCTACCAGACTTTGTTTTTGTTTTGTGTTTATGTGAGTGTCTGGTAGCCACTCGTAGAGGGAGGGGTTATGTCACGGTTAAATCCGTGTCATGTTTTGTTTCTGTTCTGATCGTTGTCACCTGGACATTCATTGAATAATCACCTGATTCATTCCACCTGTTTGTCATTAGTCTGTGTATTTATACCTGTGTTTGTGCAATACTGACTGCCGGTTCATTGTCATTGCTACCCTGTCTGTTCCCTGTCTTGGATGTTCCTGTGTTCACCATGTTATCCCTCGTGTTTTATTATTAAATGTTATTTATTTTCGAACTTTGCGTTTGCGTCCTGTCTCTCCTTCCGTGTCGTGACAGAATGAACCGGCCATTCAAGGACGCAGCAAGTTCACGGAGGGCGGCTCCCCCAGGAGCTTCGTCGAGGGGGAGTAGTGACATCGGGGTTCATTCCCCATCAGCCCCGATGTCTCTTGGGGACCACCGTGAGCGATCGCTCGCTCCTGCGGGCCTGCGGGAGGAGGATCGGCCCAGGCGGTCCCCCAACGGTTGAGTCGTCGTCGACGGTCCCTCGGAGGACCACCGTCCCGCTCGTAGGGGGATCCGGAACGGACCACGCCCGATCATTTCCCCGGGGTGGCTACCGAGTGAGGGTCTCCATTTCCACGAGGGGACGGGAGATGATTTCCGGGGGGCACCTCATCGTCGACGATTCCCAGAAGGGGGGTAATTCGTCTGCCTCGGTTCTCGGAGCGATCGCTCCGGTTCTCCTGGCGCTGTCAGGCCCACCGTCCTGTTGGTTTCGTCCCAGCGGCTGCCGGCTTCGCCAGGGTCCCCAAGCCCTCCACCCCTCCCTTGGACTCTCGCTACCAGACTTTGTTTTTGTTTTGTGTTTATGTGAGTGTCTGGTAGCCACTCGTAGAGGGAGGGGTTATGTCACGGTTAAATCCGTGTCATGTTTTGTTTCTGTTCTGATCGTTGTCACCTGGACATTCATTGAATAATCACCTGATTCATTCCACCTGTTTGTCATTAGTCTGTGTATTTATACCTGTGTTTGTGCAATACTGACTGCCGGTTCATTGTCATTGCTACCCTGTCTGTTCCCTGTCTTGGATGTTCCTGTGTTCACCATGTTATCCCTCGTGTTTTATTATTAAATGTTATTTATTTTCGAACTTTGCGTTTGCGTCCTGTCTCTCCTTCCGTGTCGTGATACACACATACACACACACTTCACACAACCCAGCAAGAGCTTTCACTCCTCCAGTCTGTCAAAGTAATTTACTGTGACAACATACAACTGCTCAAACCAATCGTTCATTCGCCATAGAGTCAATGGAGAGAGTGAGAGAGAGAGAGAGAGAGAGGTAGAGAGAGAGAGGGTTTTTCTCTTGTATTGTATTGTTGTATATTGGTATATTGATATAAACTATACTACACTATTTTCATATATTAAAGGATTAGTCCAAATCCAGATAATTTACTCACCACCATGTCATCCAAAATGTTGATTTCTTTCTTTGTTCAGTCGAGAAGAAAAACTCAGTCAACCCAGTTTCAAAGGACTCTACGATCTCAACCGAAGCATAAGGGTCTTATCTAGCGAAACTATTGTCATTTTTGGCAAGAAAAAAAAGCACTTTTAAACCACAACTTCTCGTCCATCTCCGGCCCCGTGACATGCCAGCGCGATCTCACGCAATACGTCATCACGTCAAGAGGTCACGGATGACATATGCGAAACTACGCTCCAGTGTTTACCAGTGTGGAGAAAGAGGACCGTTCCGACGTTGTTGTATGCCAAATGATACTAATTAATATCTTTGTGGTCCGCAAATGTGCGTTTCATATATGTAACACGTGACCTTTCCACGTCATTATGCAATTACGTGATGTTGCGCTGGCTCGTCACAGGACCGGAGATAGACGAGAAGTTGTGGTTTAAAAGTGCATATTTTTTATTTTTCTTGTCAAAAATGATAAGATAAGACCCTTATGCCTCGTTTGAGATCATTTAGAGTCCTTTGAAACTGCAATTTTAAACTGCATTAAAAGTGTTGGGGTCCATTAAAGTCCATTTAAATGAGAAAAATTCTGGAATGTTTTCCTCAAAAAACATAATTTCTTCTCGACTGAACAAAGACAGACATCAACATTTTGGATGACATAGTGGTGAGTAAATTATCTGGATTTTATTTTTTAAGAAAATGGACTAATCCTTTAAGTTTACTGGCATCTTCTGTTACTGTTACTTGAAGCATTGATACATTGATAGTGGTGTAATGTTTGTGTTTACACTGATTTTATGTGTCTGTCTGTTGTAAATCTTGTATTTTATTAGCCCTATTATTCTTGCTCTTCTTCTGGCCAGTAAACATCCTGTCAATCATCTGTTCAAGAGACATGAAGCTGCAGATATTTCCATATTTTACTTTACTAAATTATGGTATAATTTAACAAACAGCTTTAAAACTGTTTAAATTTAGTTAATATCAGTACCATGGTATTATCATATGTATTACACCATCACTGTACCATGAACATCAAAGCAGTGTAGAAATAGCGATAAAAGTCTACAGGATGATAAAATCGATGTGTGTTTGTGTGCGCGTCTGCTAGGGTTGGTATATGTGGTTTACGGGGACATAAATAGTGTAATAATAGTATAATGTAATAAACATGGTAAACTGAATGGCTTAAAAAATACTAAATGGTACTTGTTTATAAATTAGAGTGCGTGTGTGAGTATAAACACTGTGAAAAAATGTCTGCAGTCTCAATCCCAAATGGGAAGAGCATTTGATCATGTCAGATAAGATTGATCAGTTGTTTGTTTTACATTAGCAGACTGATTTAAAGCCATAAAAGTGTGAAGATTTCCTCACCTCAGGAACTGGAGGAGGGTGAGAAGAACTCAACCAGTGTCACACTACACAGATTAACTTCACACATGGATGGCTGAAAAACATATAACCGCATCAAAAACAACACACAGAATCTGAAAAGGTCTTTTTCATATTTTCCTCAAAAATCAAAGAAATTATTTTTAGAAAAAGAAATGAAACCTATTTGAAAGACCATTAAGATTGTAATGTATTGTGTTTTTGAATTTGTTGTTTTATTCCTCATGGCCATTTGTGTGTATTTTACAACGTGACTACATTCATACATTTTTGTATGATTTGCTTTAGCCCCCATATAAAATGTGGTTGGGGTGTACTGTAAAAAATTTGCAGCATTTTTGTCAAATCAACACATATTTTATGTTACTTTAACTTAATAAATTAGGTTAAACAATTTCAACTTGATTTTACAAGTTATGTCACCTTTTTAAGCCAAAACTTAAAATAGTAGATTGAATTGACTTGCAAAACCAAGTTAGTTTAACCTTTGTGCTGCATTTTTTTACAGTGTGGGATTTTGTTAATCTTTTTTATGTATGTTTTTTTTTCAATTCACTTCGTACAAAATCATATTAATTAGACAAATTCTCGTGAGATCTTTCTGTTTTTTCCAACTTTTTGACACAAAGACCATAAAAACAAAACCATTTATTTCTTGTAATAGCTTGAAATATTTTAGTTTATCGAAATATTTTGCCATCAAACCCAGATAAATACTTTATATTGTACTCCAAGAGTCAGTCTTTCTAAATAACAGAGCAGATTACTGTCTGGATTTAATCTCCTTTGACTTTGACTCTGTTGACCTGTAATTTTGCAGAATTTAAAAACAGCACCTGGACAAGAAAACAACCAATGTATATATTCATTAAAGAGACAATGCTTTAAACCATGACAGGTACAGATAATGTAATGCTTGTGTATTTAGATTTTTTTTGATAGTTTTTCAGAACTCACTGTGCAGAACCCAACATGGTAAAATATAATTGTGTGTGTGCGTTTGTTTGTGTTCAGTCCATCTGTGTATCAGTTTGGTTATTCGTTGTCTGTATTCATGCAGTGCATGAGTCTGTTGTGAGATTTAGACCATGTGTCTTTGTCAAAGGGGAGGAGGTGCTGGGGTCTCTGTGAGACCACCAAACCATGAACATCAGGACTGTCACTCAAACTCTGTCCCATTCACTAAATAACATTTATATAAAGAGCTTTATCATTACAACACAAATACAGCTAGAAATAACAATAAAAGCAATATTTTTGTAGATGTTGTTTAGTGGTGGTAACTTGAAGAATCAAACTGGTCTCCAAACTTCCTTAAAGAATTAATCCATTTTCTTAAAAAAAATCCAGATAATTTACTCACCACCATGTCATCCAAAATGTTGATGTCTTTCTTTGTTCAGTCAAGAAGAAATTATGTTTTTTGAAGAAAACATTCCAGGATTTTTCCCACTTCAATGGACCCCAATGGACCCCAACACTTAACAGTTTTAATGCAGTTTAATATTGCAGCTTCAAAGGACTCTAAACGATCCCAAACAAGGTATAAGGGTCTTATCTAGCGTCATTTTTGGCAAGAAAAATAAAAAATATGCATTTTAAACCACAACTTCGGTCCTGTGACGCACCAGCGTGACCTCACGCAATACGTCATTGAGAGGCTGTTTACACTTGGCATTAACATGTGCCTTCGTCGATCGGATCACAAGTGGACGACGTTAATGCCAGGTGTAAACGGTGTTCAAAACGTTTTGAGCTCGTCTACTTTCGACCACTTTCAACCACATCCAGAGGTGGTCGAAACCACTTTCGATCGGATCGCTTTGGAGTTGCGGAACGCATGTGGTTGAATGCGTTCGAACAGCCACACGCGACCGCCTTCTCTCCGCCCATTTGTCTAATCTGAGGTATTAAACACAAGTTTTACGTCTTTTTTGACTTCTGGCGTGAACATTCGGTGAACAGCGCTATTTTTAGCCTTTCATTGATAAAACTGAGCGGCTGATCTCCGTAGTTTCGTTTTGAAAGCGTGTGAAAGTTGCGCGATCCTATTTCATCAATTGCGCTGAAAATTCAAAGAAAGCTCTTACATACTCATGTACAAAACACTGTGCAGCATGTTTACTTGCCAGACAAGCAGTGCACTCCGACATAAATTTAGTTTGCGTCCATATAAACTCATAATTACTCCCGCTCGGGTTTGAATGACAGCAGAGAGACTCGCCCACCGTCTCACAGACCACCCCCTCATAGTATTCAGCACAGAAGCGGTCGAAAGTGGACAAAAGAGACGGATTTAAATACCAGGTGTAAACGTAATGTGTCTCTCTCGTCCACTTGTGATCCGATCGATGAAAACACATCTAAATACCAAGTGTAAACAGCCCCTAAGTCAAGAGGTCATGGATGACGCATCGAAACTACGCCCCAGTGTTTACAAGTGTGGAGAAAGAGGACCGTTCCGACGTTGTTGTATGTGGAATGATACTAATTAATGTCTTTGTGTCAGTTTATTGGTCCGTAAATGTGCGTTTCATATATGTAACACGTGACCTTTCCACGGCATTACGCAATTACGTGAGGTCGCGCTGGCTCGTCACACAGCTGGAGGAAGACGATACTTTGTGTTTTAAAAGTGCATATTTTTTATTTTTCTTGCCAAAAATGACAATCGTTTCGCTAGATAAGATCCTTATGCCTCATTTGAGATCGTTTAGAGTCCTTTGAAACTGCAATTTTAAACTGCATTAAAAGTGTTGGGGTCCATTAAAGTCCATTTAAATGAGAAAAATTCTGAAATGTTTTCCTCAAAAATCATAATTTCTTTTTGATTGAACAAAGAAAGGACATCAACATTTTGGATGACATGGTGGTGAGTAAATTATCTGGATTTTTTTAAGAAAGTGGACTTATCCTTCAAGGTAAATAAAATAGACACATGTGAGAGAATTGTTATCTTTTCAGACTATAGCAGAGACGTGAAACACTACTGGGGTTTTTGTTTTATAAAATAAAAAATAAGCAAGACACAAAGAAAAGTTTTTATTTGCTCTCTTTTTAATCTCAACAAGAAACAAAGCAGATATAAAAAAAAATCATCATGATATCTGCCTAAACATAAACATAAATAAACATCTGACAAACTTTTGGTAAATTATGAAAAGAGAGTATTAACTTACTCTCATCACATCAGGCGTGAGGGGAAATGAAAACCGGATATCTACGAGTGCTGGTGTTTGAGAGAAGCTAAGCCGGAGCGGATTAGCGTTGGAGGGGTGTCTGAGGAACGACAATGAGGTAAAGATCCGGGAGTAAGTGGGTAAACAGCCTAACCACTCATCACAATTCACCAATTTCAAAATGGGTCACCAAAATAAGTGAAAGATGGACGCATGTTTGCAATAATGAGAGATAACTTTAACCATTTGATAAATCTTCAATGTAAAACTTTAATAAAAAAATTATTGGTTATCACAATGCAATGCAATATTCTCAATCTTATAAAGTCTCATACACTCTTAAAAAATTCAAGCTGCCTTCATTTATATAACTTGCTTCATTTTTCAAAAGTAAAGTAAGTTTTCTACTCTGCTATGCATTCCATTTGAATAAATATATCAAATAAAACATCTCAAATGAATTATAAAAAAATAAACATTTTAATTTAATTCACACTATTAAGACTATAAACACACACCCAAATGCACCAAATTTTTTGTTGGATTTCTCATAACATCTCCACATATGTGAGGTAAAGTCTAGTGAAAGTCTTTGTGGTGACAGGTCAGATGAGACAGTAGACGTGACACCGGGGTCCTGGGTTAACTGTGGTGTGAATAGCTGAGGCCCCACGGGCCGTGAGTGTCTGTGTGTCCTGTCTGCCTGTATAATCTGTTAATGTATTCCTGAGGTCAGGAGGTCCTCTGCCAAATCAATGGCAGGGATTTACACAGCTTTCCCCTGGAATGTGCCTGATCTGCACTCCTCTCCACGGCCGGGGGGAAAACATCCAGTTTGGCATCCAGTCTGTCCAATTTTCCACGGAATTTCACCAATGAAAAGTGAAAGAGGGAGGACGCTAGCGACAGCCCCTAATGAGAAGACGCTTCTTGCTGATTTATTTTAATACACAAAACTTTCTTGCACATTTAATGTTAACATTTTTAAAATGTTGTTTTATGTAAATTATTTTCTTCAAAGGATTCGGAAGTCCGTTTGGAGCCGCTAAATGCCTAAATGTATGGCAATGTTTGTTTTGTACCAATTAACTATTAGATCGCAACGCAAGTAACGCAAGTACATTAATATTTGAGTAATCCGAGTTACTTTTCAGTTTAATTCATTTGATAATATATACTGAATTAAATTAAACGTAGTCACGCAGAATTACAAACTCTATGCGTGCACGCCTGAGTGGGGACAGTTTGAGTCAGAAACGAAGATGGCAGGCCAGAGCTTGATGTAGTCCAGATTGTGTTATCAATATTTGTGCTCCAACATCCCAGCAGGGAAAGGCCATAAATTTGGTTAATACTAGAACAGAGATGACCTTAAAGATATGTGTATGAAAGCCACAATTTTCATAAGATGTGATCTTAAATCTATTAAGATTTCTAAACAAGAAACAAATATTCCAGCCCAATCTCACAGGAATTTGCACACTGTAAAAAAATTCCTTGCTGCCTTAAATTTTTTTATCTTGACAAGAGATGAGTTGCTATACAATGAAGTTGACATATGAAGAGTTTGGTTCCAAAACGCAATAAATCCATTTTGACTAATTTGGGTAAAAATGTGTTTTCTATAGATGGTTTCAGCAGTAACAACATAAACAAGCGGCTGTCGTGGTCTGCATGTAACTTCCGGTAAACTCCGCTAAGAATAAATAACAAAGTTCTTTAAAAATTTCAACGATTTATTATAAATATGCATTATTTTTTTTCAGTTTTTTAAATGCTATAAATCTATTAAATCAATTTATAAATGTGCATTCATGCATGTCATGTTATATTCATTTAGTTGGCTAGTGGTATACACTGATTAAAAAAATAAGCATTAATAGCATTAATCAAAACACTTACTTTGTCATATTAATAACACTGTCATTGCTGTGGTCATCCTTGGGACATCATCGCTGAACGTTTTTAACAGCGATCAGCTGTAAAATGTTTTGGTCCTGTTCAATTTTCGTTGACTTTGAGTAAAATAATGGAAAGTTTTTCATAAGATCCACTGGGGTCAATGTGTTAGCATGACAGAAGCCTGATGCTGTCGGCAGAACAAGCAACAGCCAGCATTTATCCTTCGTCCTAGTGCTTCTCATGTAAATTATTACACTTTGATGGCTTACGTTTCTTCCCCGCCATTGAAAACCACCACAGGTTTATCAATGCCATACTATTTTGTTTTTGTTTGTTAATCACGAGTACAAGATGAGGAAAACTAGGATTCTGTGTGTATTTGAATCGCCTCCATTATTGTTTACAATGCGTGGAATGGTGTGCTGTGATTGGTTAAGCGAATTTATTGCATTCTGCAGAGAAGGAGGACTGGCGTTTATCTCGTTTTGAGAAAAACGGGAGAAAAGTTGACAGAATACACGGCGGATATTGGAATTTGCATAAAATTAAGAATTTACTTTTTAATATTGACCTGATACAATACTGATTTTGGCAATAATTTTTTTTTTTTTTTTAAATGGCGTTTAACACATTTTGGAACCAAACTCCTCATATTTTCAAAATATTTTAAGTTTTAACAACTCAACTTTAGTCACGATTAATAATTTTAAGTTGAAATGATTTAAAAATCTACGTTTATTAAACAAAAAAGTTTAAGGCAGCAAAATAATTTTATGATTCGTAATAAGTGAATTCGTACAAATATGTACGATTACTATAAAAAACCTAACCCCAACATCACAGAGATAAAAGCAAATCATAAAAAACAATCACTGTAAAAAATTGAGCATTTTTGTCAAATCAACATATTTTCCTTAAAAAATTCAGTTAAACAATTTCAACTTGTTTCTTAAGTTATGTCAACTTTTCACAGGTCAAAACTTAAAATAGTAGGTTAAATTGACTTGCCAAACCAAGTTGTTTTGACTTTATGCTGCATTTTTTGAATGTGGTCGTACAAATTAGCAACTTCATAAAATACGTATGAATTGTAATGAGTTTGTGTTGAATATTCCTATAGTCTATGACGCTTCAATAGCACTATAGCAAAACTGAATCTGGCTTCAATCTGTACACTTGAGTTATAATGGAAAGATTAAGACATTCCACTGAGAAATTTCCCCCCAAAACACTGAAAATGACTTTAAAAAACACTGCCAATAAAAACATAATCTTTAAATAGATCATTCTTATTGATAATCGCTGTAAAGCCATTTGGTGATGTTTTTTTTACTTAATTGTGCTTCTTATCTCTAATTGCAGTTATAACGCAGGTTCTAATTTCACATCACCTCATAAATTACCATTGGAGGGAAACTATGATGAATCAAATCTGACTAGTGCAACGTTGGGACCTGATGTGACCCGTTCTCTTAATGTCTCTTAGATATTCCAGCCAGCAGAGCGGAGAAAACTCACCCCTGCTGTAAGATCAGCATATGTTGTGTTTGAATGGGATGGCGGAGTCTGCAAAAGGCCTTTTAATTAACTTAACCAGCAAGACTTCCATACCATCTGCACCAAAAATGGTTCTGGCCATACTGGATACGGAGCTTCACCGTTATAAGCTGTGTTGGTCCACAAGCTAAACTAGCACTAAACATCATAAACAAGCGTGGGTAATTCACGATTTTCTTATAAGAGACAAACGTGAGATCTCAGGCACAGGAACAATAGAAATATTTAAATATGGTTTAGATCTCATCTTTGATGATGGTTAAATCGTGGACCAGCTGTCAAAAGGAGACTGCTTGCTTAGATGATCAGATCCCATCACATTAACCAACCCATTCTCCCTCTTCATCTCTTTTCATTGCCATCATCTCTCATTCATCCATCAATATGTTTCCTGTCTGGGACACCACAGGGTCAGTAAAGTGATAAACATATAAATCCACTCCCTGGGTGCCCCGCCCCCATCACGAGCCGTCCAACCAAAAGACCCCCTGCCCTCCGGTTCCCACAGAATCTGTGTCCGTCACTCAAGCGGAGTGACAGCTCTATTCTA
Organism: Misgurnus anguillicaudatus; assembly: GCF_027580225.2. Lineage (NCBI taxonomy): Eukaryota > Metazoa > Chordata > Actinopteri > Cypriniformes > Cobitidae > Misgurnus > Misgurnus anguillicaudatus. Next base: position 31,333,512 of record NC_073347.2, on the reverse strand, counting down.
AAACACCACAGTTGCTCATTTCCAGACATCTCAAGAGATGACAAGCTGTCAATCATACTGCACTGAAGCAAAAACACTAATGGGTCTAAAGGCCAAGAAATAATGAACCAAAAATATGACATCAGGGTTCAGATCCATAAAGCACAGTGAGAACATTGGATTCGCTACCGCCGATACTGGCCTCATATATTTTAAGGTTTAAAGCGACTTTTAAAGATAAAGGTTTAAAGAACTGATATATATCTCAATAATTTTGAAGCATGAATTTTTAAAAAATCTGGGCTTTCTACTCACGGTTTAAAACCCAAGGGATGGTTTGAAATAAACCTTTGATTGGTTGTTTTTAAAGCAGCCAGATCTCACAAGAATTCGAATTTTACGAGTTGGCTAATTCCTATAAATTCATAGGAAAACAATAACGAAACCCCATTCCTAACCCAGCCCATTCTCATGAAATGCGTAGAAATAGCATGCAGTGTAAAAATCTTGCAATACATACGCCAAATTCCAATTTGGCGTGCATATGATACGCCAGTCCTTCGCGTTCACTAATACAGCATATCTTTTCGTGTCGTTTTATTTATTGGTTTCTTTTTCCTTTTTTTTACCATTTTCGCTTGGGTTTGAGGTTAAAGGTTGTTTTTTTTTATTTACAAAAAATGACATCCTAACCCAAACCCCAATTTTAACACCAACTCCAAGCGACCACAGTTTAAAAATAGACAAAACATGAAGAAACTTATATAGGTGATTCTCACAAAGTCTGGAGTATATGGGAACATTAATTTTAAAACTTTTACTTATCATTTAACACTTTTTGTAACATCATTTCAACATCTAGTCCTAAAAAATCTCATTACCGCAACAGTCAGAAAACAACATCAACACTGTTAAAAAAGCTAATATATTTTCACATTTTTAAAAATGAATTATTAATAGTCATGCACAGTAAATTGAAATTCTGAAATAATATTTATTTTTAATTGAACGTTTTTTTATTTTGTTTTATTTAGCTCATATATCGCAACACCTTCCACAATTTACAGCAATTTTTTTATATTTCAAAGAAACCTGACATATTTTCAAAATGACATGACAAACCTGAAAGAACATCATTTGTAGATTCTGCACATGCATTTAAAATCAAAGTATTATGCTTCTATTAATTAAATTAACATTTAATAAGCATCCGTTGCGGTAACGATAATCAAAATGTTGTGTAAGCATTCTGACAAGACAATATTTTAAATTTAACTGGAAAGATATAAAGAGATGATCTTACCTGGTAGCCATCTTGAAGTAACTGGTCCATGTGCTTGGTCACTCAAAATCAAACTTTATTAAAATTCTGTATGTGTGCTTAAACTGTTCTCAAAAAGTGTTGCGGAGGATGAGAACATTAGGCATGGACACATAATTTTCCACATTTTTATTCATTATTATACATAAATTATTTTTCTGTCATCTAAAGTAGTCTAGCAAAACATCCATTTATTTTTTTCTAAATATTTTTGTGTTCATTTGATTAAATTAAAACACAGCCAAACGCATTGTGGTAATGAGAATTTCAGCAGAAAATGAGATAAAATTGACAAATTATAAATTCTTATGTTGAAATCACACATTGTGCAAGGTAGAACACAGTATTGTGTTAATTCTGATGCTTTTTAATATTACTATATTACACATTTTATAGCTAAAATGCGATTGCCTTATTTTCCCCGTGGTGACGTATATCCGAATGAAACGGCTTCTGGAATGAAATAAGGCAGAGCTGGATTTGAATTTGTTCATCGAGATCTGATTGGATTGTTTGAAGTTGGTTTGTGTTGCTAATTGCTAATCCCTGCGATCTTCTCCCGGACCCCGCCCACCTGCCATACCATATGACCGGAAGTGAAGAGAGATCGTTTTGAGGAGGGGAGGAGATTTGCATTTTTGATTAAAGATTATGAGCACACACAAATTTTTTACAAATAATGAAGCTCACAGATAAATCATTTGTTATTAATACCACAATATTAATATATATATATATATATATATATATATATATATAGTTTTCCATTTCAATTTTATTGCGACTTTAACAGAATTCGCCTTTCAAAGCCTACAGCGAACGGCCGGTTTGGACTACAGCCCTCTACTTCCTGCTTCAATGACGTCACTACAGTTTTTTTGACTAAACTCCACCCACAAGAAAACGTTAGTCACCCGCTAAGCTAACGGCAAGCTAAGCTGCTATCGAATCACAACAAACTAAACAAACTACACAATCAGAACTCGATACGTATTTCTGAAGGAGGGACTTCATAGAACAAGGAAATCATCAGCCTGTTCTGGGACAGTGAAAAGAGCGCTATACAGATAAGTCAATTAAATACCGAGTTTTTTTAACACGTGAAACATGAACATATGTTATATTGTGCACTATAAACACAATCAAAGCTTCAAAAACATAGAAAGAACAGCACCTTTAATAATAATCGTAGGTTTTTGTACAATTCACTGCATACAAATTCAAACAAATTTGTGTTCACCAGCCTGATCTCACGGGAATTCCATACGAATTCCCGTGAGATCAGGCTGGTAAACACTAGTGACATTTTCTTTATATTACATAAAAACATTTTATATAGGATACATGTAGGTAAATTGAGACACATTTAAGTGTCATATTTAGCTAAATTAACTTAATATTATCTCACATTCTGTCCGTGTGACTCATCATCACTTAATTTCACATAAAAAACTTGCTTCTAAAATAACAAATGTCCAGTGTTAACTTGACCCATTTAAACGTCTGCTACCATAACTCATCAGAGTCAGTGAACCGGGCACATTGCCTGTTTTCTTGTGCTGTATAATCTAATGTGTGTCAGGCCCGAGACAAAACCAAAGGCCCTATCACACCGTCTGTCTCAAATCAGCATTCAATAGGCAGAATGTAGCATGCAAAATGTGCAAACAGACAGTTGAATGAAGATGAGCTGGTGCTACAGTCTCTTGGCACAATAGTGCCGTCCAGTGCTTAAATGTGATTCGTCCTGGGTGGGTAAACAACAGTTCCTATACGCACATTTTAATGCATATAGTCAGTTAATATTTTGCTAAATAAGACGCTTATGCCTCATTTGGGATCGTTTATAGTTCTTTGAAACTCAGTTGAAAAAAACTGTTACGTGTTGAGTTAAGTGTTAATTGTTGGTGTCTATTAAAGTCCATTTAAATGAGAAAAATCCTGCAATGTTTTCCTCAAAAAACATAATTTCTTCTCGACTGAACAAAGAAAGACATCAACATTTTGGATGACATGGTGGTGAGTAAATTATCTGGATTTTTCTTTTAAGAAAATTGAATATTCCTTTAAGGAACCTTTGACTGAATAGGAAACCAAAAATGGTCTTCCACAGCATCGCTTTGAAGAACTTTTTGTAGCACCTTTATTTTTAAGAGTGTATTTGCTATAAAGCCTAAGTGCTTTATTTGTAGACTTGTGTCTCCAACCCAAACTCAGACACATCATAAGTTACATAAGAACCACCAAAGCTCCGTCTTGCCTGCTGAACTAATGAGGTGAATCGTTCGGCACCTCGCTTCTCAGACTATGCAAGTTCTCATTCTTTGGTAAGCGCATCAGGTCCAAAACCTAAACGTAATGTGGGCAGACAAAGGAGGGACATGTGGGTGTTGTCCAGATGCTCCTTGACGTCTAAATGATGAGTCTAGTCTGAAGAAGAGTCCACACGCTTTCCAATGGGATTGTGGCGTGACACGGCACATCCATTAAACCTTTGTTAAGTGACTGTTTGGCTGAGTAAAAACCGGGAGAAGATGAGCTAATCTCTTTTAGATCACACACATATGACTGCAAACTTCAGGAGGGGTCGGGAGAGATGAATGCTTACCTTTATAATTTGGATAATTTTTATTTGGATTTGGTTTGGTTTGAAGAAAGGTTCAGGAGTTTTGAGTGAGCATGAGTTTCCACTGCACTCGAATCATCTTGGTGGGCTTAAGTATGAAGAAAATGTTCCTACTGTAAGCACCAATTATACATCCAGAACCATAACAAACAGAGTTCAAGTTTAATCTGCAGAAGAGTCTCTGAGGTAATTCTTCAGCTGAGTCAACTCATTATATTTGTAATAATTCAAGGGTGACAGCCCCTTTAATTTTCTCTATAGGCATTCTTTAAAACCAACTTATAAACCAAAATAACCAGAAGAAATGATCAATGTTTGCTTAAAAGTAAAAAGAAATAGCCCATTAAATATTTATTTATTAACACCCTTCCAGCATCTCTGGAAATTCATGGAGAAAGGGCAATTTGGCATTTAGGAAGACCTTCCGACCCAGCCGAGGTTCATACCAGAGACCTTCTTGTTGTGAGGCAACAGTGCTACCCATTAAGACCCCCCCACCAAATGACCTGGACTATATACTGCAAAGACACATAATAATTACACAACCACAACCAAAGTGCTTCCTTTCCTTCTGTCTTCATGTATGATTGATTTTTCAGGCTTTGCAGTGGCTTTCACTACATTAACCCAAATATTTCTTTCTTTCCGAATGCTACCAATGCCACAGACCCCATAAAAGACCTCTGGGTGTATAGTCATGGAGTTTTTGGGTTTCATATGCGAATTGAAATCATCTTTGAATTTCCTCTAGCCCTGGCTTGGAAGAGAGAGAGGCGTCAGAAAGTTTTTTGGTCTCTTACTCAGAATTCTTGTATAATGATCGGTCTGTAACACACTGAGCTGCTCACAGCCAAGTGAAACAATTATGCCTGCCAATTTCTTTCCATTTATTTCTTTCTATTTTTTTTCATCTCTTTCTTCTCTTATTACAAACCAAAAAAATCACATAGTCAGAATCTGCATTTAATTGGCATGGCAGATCACTGTTCCCCATCTTTTTTTGCACATTCAGCAAATACTTGGGCCAACTGGAGGATTTGTGGCTGGTGAGAGGAGAACATTTTCTGAGAAACAACAGCGTTTCTGTGGTCTCAAACACTGACCGCTGCAAATAATTTCAAAATGGGACTGGAAAAAAAAAACCGCGGAAATGTTTCTTTGTTTTTCAGATACTACAAGCAGAAGTCAACAGTCATGTAATGGATCCAATGATTTTTGATTTAAAGCTCAGATGCATTCTTTAACAGAATAAAGACTTTAATTCAAATTCATTTATTCAGTAACTTTAACTGAAAGTGTCTTTAACTTATTTTTACAGCATGCAAATATTATAAACAGAAATATACTAAATACCTAATTTTTCTTTTTGTAGCAAATACTTTTTATAAATACTATAATTATATATAGATATATAGATATAGATATTTATACAACCGTTCTTTCTGGTTCTCGAATCTGATTGGCTAAGAGCTATGCGATATTGTACTGATAACGGCACAGTAACCGCTTCACCTTTCGTATCATTCCGCCACCTAGTGAATGGAGGTCCTAAACAGGCTCATCTCTGAATGGAAAAACACAGACGCGCTGTTTTTAAACACTCTCCGTGTGTCTCATTAGTTCACTAGCTCGTAAATCAGTCTGTGAATCCCCAATCGGAAGTTATTATTCCGTTAAAGATCAGCGCTCTTGGATGTTACGTTAAACTTAATGGGATTAATGTCTTGTCACATCGTGTGGACACTTGGAAAGAGGAATGTAAACACTCGGTTTTTCTTCTGGAGCTATATCTCTTCTCAGAACGTGAAAACACCGTGGAACTGCAGGTAAGCACCGCAGCTTTTAAATGTGGACATTGATCATTTATTTAATCGCGACGTGACTATTAAAACATGTTATGAGAATATCGCCACTGATATATTTATAAGCAGCATGCAAAAACATCTCTCTGACACTTATAAAAAACAGTTTTATATGGTACTGACAAGAATGAAGTCTAATAATAATCGAGTGCTCGTATCGCGTTAAGATGAAATGGTAAACCAATAGTAACGTTATAGAAGTATAGTTTTATTAACTTTTACCTCGCGCCAAAACAATAACAACACAAAAGACACTAAATATGAATAAGAAAACAAGTAATAGTTTCATCATGACACCAAATACTGGTGATTTGATCTATTTTTTGACCATCAGGCCAACATGAGAGCCAGGGAATCCCTGTCAGAGATGTAGCCCAGAGAGGGCGGTGGTCAGCGGAGCGAGTGAACACTGACGTCCACTCATGCTTTGGTTCTCATACGTACCGAATCTCACTAAGCAAACGTTCAAACAGGCGCTATCTTTACTAATCGACTGTAGATTTAAATATAATACATATATATTCTCGACTGAACTAATCTTAAAACTACACTTTGTGACCAAGAAATTGTAATATTTAAAAACGGCGAATCCGTCCATTGAGAGATTCAAAGCAGCCGAGAGTGTTACCTGTCATTCTGGCCGCCCTCAAATCCGTGGCGGAAGAGGTAGTTCTCAAACAAAGAGGCTTTTAAAATTACTCCTTTGTTGTTTTCCAGTTTTCGTTTTTCAAACGTGTGCCGTGCGATATATATATATATATAGATAGATATATAGATATATAGATATATATAGATATGGAAATATGTATAATGTTTTTCCAGAGAGTTATTGATGAACGAGTGTTTTGGTGGCATGTAACTAAATTTTTTCAGTTTTTTCGGTTTCTAAGTTGGGTGTAGGATACCAAATCCAATGTTATGTCATATTAATCAGTGTCTTGTTGACTAAAACATAGCATCATTTTGAAATATGTCTGCAGCTCTTAGCCACTTTTTTATATCTTTAATATTATTGATTTAATTTAATAAAGTCAGTGTTTGAATTGAGGGGGTCCCAGACCTCCTATAAGCATTAAGGGACCCCCTATAAACCACACAAATATAAATTGGGGCCCCCATGGTTTTTATTAAAATTAAAATACTACATGTATTAAAAATTCTTGTGCTGCAATGCCAAAAAGCAATACTGTTTGTACCAGTTTCGCAATGAACTAATCCAAAAAAATTCTGTCTAAAAAAATTTAAACTCTCAAGTGCGCCTCATGCTGTTTTCTGGAGGACTTAGCTAGGGGACATTCAAACACTGGTCACAGGGATAGTTTACCCAAAAATAAAAATTTTGCCATCATTTACTTATCCACATTTTGTTACAAACCTGTATACCTTTTTTTTCTCCACAAAGGAGATGACAGAATGTATATGTTTGGGTGAACTATCCCTTTAATTTAACCCAACGGCTGGGTTCTGTCCTTTTTAACCCAATGAGGAGTTGAAAATAAACCACAATTTTTTATATGCAAAGTAACATATACTGTATGTCACCTTGCCTGTATAGACGGTTTCATCGGACGCACGTGATACACGTCTGGATCCGAACTTTACTTACGGTTTCGTTTTTTTTAATGGTCTGACAGTTGCTAAACATATCTTTTGAACAAATTCTTCATCAAAAATAACAAATGTTTTGGTTTCATAGGTAATCTATGTGTTGTTTTTTTGCTTGTTATATACATAAACTACGTTTAAAGAACTTTGTTGTTATTTATTCTTAGCAAAGTTTACCGGAAGTTACGTGCGGACCGCGACAGCCGCTTGTTTATGTTGTTACTGCTGAAACGGTCTATAGTTAAAGTAATTTGTTTGTGAAGTACTTTTTAATAGATAAAATCACCCAATCATAAAGTAAAGAACATATCTGTGAAAATACAACCTTAATATCTTTATTCTTATTTTTTACGGCATTGGTATGGAAAGCAAAGAAAGAATTTAATTCGGCATTTGACAATAAAAGCTTTGAATCCTTATTGAGTGCATTTACATGCACAGTCTTACGCCAATTATGCTTAATAAACTGATAACGTGTGGGGTCATGTAAACACGTAAAATGGTTTTCTGTAATCGGGGAAAGCCCATAAATGGCGTAAGCAAAAACCGATCAGCACAGGTAGTTTTTTGCTCATTACCCCGATTTCGCGTGGCATGTAAACACCTTTACCGGCTTTCTCATGGTTTTGTCCATGTGCGCATGTCTCCGCGTGTGAAAGATAAACGTCACACGTGGAAATAAGCGCAAAGTAACACATAAAAGTCTCTGCTCTACTAAAGCAGTTGGCAGAGAAACTGCGAAAATAAAAACTGATGTTATACTTACAGGTTCTGCACTAAAAAAAAATATTTTTGCACCTTGTCTAATTAACTTAAATAAAACAAGTTAATACGACACAATTTTTTATTTTTTTGTCTTAACCTATTTTTATAATGTTCAATCTGCTTAAATTTAAAAAAATTACATGAACTTAATCATTTTATATTGGGACCACATCAATGATTTTTGTTGCTATTACTTACTGGGCTGTGAATCTGTATTTCCCAGCATGCTTTGCATGCAACTGCCTTTGGAGAGTAATTTTTTTAATTAAGTGTTATTTTATGCATTTTTAGGTAAAGAGAAAGACTTTATAGTGTTTAATGTTGGTTTATCTTATTGATTTAGAAGAGTTTGTGTTATATTTTTACAAATTGTTACCATTGTGCAGAAGATTGGTGCTTGTGGTTAAGTTGTGGATGTGACGTACGTAGTTCTTTAACTGTGAGACTTCACAGATAAGATTTTCTTAAAATTTCGCTGCTTTAATAATGCTGCTGTGTTTATGTGCCCTTTTATTCACTGCAGTATAACCGCAAGCACAACTGGAAGGCAGCCAAAATGAATGTATATCATTGTAGGAGAAGCGCTCAGAGTCGTTGAGACACAATGAAGTGAGGGCAGCCAGCCAGGTGTGAGGCTTTGCTTTGGAACCCACAGCGAGTGAACAAATATGCTGCTGGATCAATCTTTAAATCGGCTCACTCACGCACCCAGCGGCTCCAAAGACAGACAGAAGAGAAAGAGATTTGATTTTGTATAATGTGAAGCCACTGAATGTCTCATCCAAAAGCCACAGCAGCTAAGAGCAGGTACTCCCTCTCTCTACTATTCAAATCTCATCTGACTGAACACCAGCCATATATGGTTAAATTTATGGGTTCTACGGCTTAAACCAAGGTTTTTAGATTCACTTCTGAATCACAGAAGCTTAGAGAGCTCCAGTAGATCTGAGGAACAGAAAGGATATCAATCACAGTCTCAGTTTTCTATTATGAAAGCCTAAACACTTGGACGTGTATTCTTCCAGAGTTAAAAATCATATAAACATCTATTTAGGGACACCACCTCCCGAAAAATTTTATAGTCACGTGTCCTTTCATATTCGCTTGACTTTCTTTCTTCTGTGAAAATAAACAATCTTGGAATGGAAACGTTTGAGCTAAACACAATTAAAAAGTAAATAGTTGTGTAGTAAAATATAAATATTTCATTTAATCCAATTACTGGTGTTCACCCTTTTTGGCCCAATGCTGGCTCTCTCAGCAACCAATTGTGACTAAAACAAGTCAAAATTTAGTGAAAGTCTACTGCTGCGTCCACACCAGCCGTGGTAGAGGCGTCAAGCGCGAGTGATTTCAATGTTAAGTCAATGTAAAGACGCGTGTACGTGCTTTTGGTGGTCTTGCGGCTCGAATAGGGAGAAGCGAATCCGCCTCATTCGCACGCCTAGTGAATGACGTGAATTGAACACTGCCGCGGGAAACGTTAAAAATCTGAACTTTGGTGGAAAAACGCCACGTGTTAACCAATCAGGAGCTTGCTCTAGTAGTGACATTATTACATGAAGTGAGTGTAGTCGCAGAAGCCCCTCCCATGACGCGATTTTCTGCGTGAATGTCTCGAATTACTAGAATTTCACGTGCGGATGAAGCGAGTAAACCCATAATGTTCAAGCGTCCAACTACGTGCGGTAGACGCGAATTTGACGCCTCAAACGCGTCTGGTGTGAACCCACAGTAATTCTGGATTCACACCAAACACAGTAGAGGTGGCAAAGACGTGCTATTCGCGTGTAGTTAGACGCTTGAACATTTTGAGTTTACTCACTTCATTCACGCGTGAAATTCTAGTCATTTGAGACATTCACGCGGAAATTTGTATCATGGGAGGGGCTTCTGGGACTCTGCTCGCTTCCTGTAATCACGTCATTACTAGAGCAAGCTCCTGGTATTGGGTAAAGCAACACTAATGAGTTTTTTTTACCTTAAAATAATGTTTCCAAAAAAAGGTCGTTCATCCACTCGAAACAGGGTGAACGGCACTTTCACATTCGCTTTGCAGCCCTCTATTGGCCAAAACTGCACTAAAGAAGTTTCCAACCGTCGGGTCGCGGTCCTGTAGTTTGAGTGAAAACTACTAAAACGTGTAGTTTCGTGCAGTTTTATGTATTGGTTTCTGTTTTTTTCCCTATTTTTTACCACTGTTGCTTGGGTTTGGGGTAAGAACAACTTTCTGTTGCATAAAATGACATCCAAACCCCAGTTCTATGATCATACTGACATTGCAGAGATATTCAAACCCTTTGTTTGCTAATTGAAAAAGCAGTCTATCATTTTATGATGCAGAAAAAACCACACAAATATGTTGAGGTTTAAGTGAAGTAAGGAACAGTAGATCCTGCAAGCTGGAGGTTGTGAACTTTAATGATGCATCTCTTTTTCTCCTCTCTAGACTTAAACATCTATTCATTATGAGAAGCCCACATCAGTCACGCAAGAACCTCAGCCAAAAACCCAAGACAGAGAAACCAGTATCCCACAGATTGGAAGTTCACTTTACCACCCAGATTTCATAAATGGCTGTATGGTTGCTATCCTTAAGCTCTAAAGGATTTGTTCTCTAAGATGAATGCTTTTGAATAGTTTAATAAAATCTGGGTCCCCTTCTTTTAGCATTCTCTTAAAGAGTTGAAATTTTTTTTTGTTCTTTTTCTTTCAGGCCATTTTTAATGTTTCATTTAAAGGGGACATACCATGAAAATCTGTCTTTTTCCATGTTTAAGTGCTATAATTGGGTCCCCAGGGCATCTATCAATCTAGAAAACGTGAAAAAGATCAACCCAGTAACGTAGTTTTGGTAAACCATTCTCTGCAAGCATGTGAAAAAATAGCTAATTGAAATTTGTCTCCCCTTGTGATGTCAGAAAGGAATTATACCGCCCCTTAATCTGCACTATCCAACCATGGCACTGCCATGTAGTGCAGTGATCAGCTCATTTGCATTTTAAATGACACCTCCAAAAACGGCACATTTTTGCAAACACCTACAAAGTGGCAATATTAACACTGCAAAAAACTATTTTCAAGAAAAAAATCTTATTTTTTTTAAAAAAAACATACAAAAATACTATCTAAAAATTCTTAAATTAAGATTCTTTTTCTTGATAAGCAAAACGACCCAAGAAAATAAGTCTAGTTTTTAGGTCAAACATATCAAATTTAAGTGATTTTGTGCATAAAACAAGCAGAAAAATCTGCCAATGGGATAAGCAAAAAAATCTTGAAAATTTTTCTTAAACACTAAATTCAAGAAAAATTTGCTTACCCCATTGGCTGTTTTTTTGCTTGATTTCTGCACAAAATCACTTAAACTTGATATTTTTGGTCTAAAAATGACACTTATTTTCTTAGGTCGTTTTGCTCATCAAGAAAAAGAATCTTAATTTAAGAATTTTTAAATATTTTTACTGAAAACAAGACAAAAATACTAAGAATTTTTTCTTGAAAATAATTTTTTGCAGTGAACATGCTATAATTAATTATCTATATGATATTTGCAGCTAAAACTCCATAAACGTACTCTAGAGACACCAAAGATTTATTTATTTGACATCTTCAAAAAGTCTTGTGAAATGTCCCCTTTAACAAGTCTTTGTCTTTACAGAATAATAACAGCCCCATGCAAAGCATTCTGGGAAGCAAAAACGGGAGAAACAAAATATTGAGAATTTATTTTGAGAAAAGGATTTCTTGTTCCAAGTATGCTTTGCATAACTCTGTTATTTTAGTTTTATTCTGTAAAGACAAAGATCTGTTAATGTTTAATGTTCATGTTTAATGTTGCCAGTAAATAACATACATTTAAATCTGCAGTAAGTTACTGGCAAACAGCTGCAAACTACAGCTACTTTTTTACAGTATATCATTAGATTTGTTTGATTTGATTTAGATATACAGTAGATGGGTGATTCTCACGAAACCATTGAAACACCACGGCACTAATGATTTTAGCTTTAAAATCTGTAATATAGTAACATTAAAAAGCATCAGAATTAACACAATACTGTGTTCTACCTTGCACAATGTGTGATTTCAACATAAGAATTTATAATTGTAAATTTAATCTCATTTTCTGCTGAAATTCTCATTACCGCAATGTGTCCGGCTGTGTTTGAACATGCGTTATGTTGTAATTTAATCAAAATAACACAAAAATATTAAGAAAAAAATAAATGGATGTTTTGCTAGACTACTTTAGATGACAGAAAAAATATTTACTGAATATTCATGTATAATAATAATGAAGAAAAATTAGGAAAATGATGTGTCCATGCCTGATGTTCTCATCCTCCGCAACACTTTTTGAGAACAGTTTAAGCACACATACAGAAATTTAATAAAGTTTGATTTTGAGTGACCAAGCACATGGACCAGATCATTTTTTTACAGTTAATTTGAAATATTGTCTTGTCAGAATGCTTACACGACATTTTGATTATCATTACCGCAACAGATGCTTATTAAATGTGAATTTAATTAATAGAAGCATAATACTTTGATTTTAAATGCATGTGCAGAATCTCCAAATTATGTTCTTTCAGGTTTGTCATGTCATTTTGAAAATATGTCGGTGTTGATGTTTTCTGACTGTTGCGGTAATGAGATTTTTTAGGACTAATTTTTTTAATTATGTTACAAAAAGTGTTAAATGATAAGTAAAAGTTTTTAAATTAATGTTCCCATTTACTCCAGACTTTGTTTTTCAATGTCTGGTGGGAAAATAAGTCAATTTAAGCAATTTTTACATTTTCATGCTTGACATTTTTAAAACCAAGTTTTCGTGAGAATCACCCAGATGTATTAGTCTTGTGTAATCAGATTAGTAGGATTTGGTCAATTTTGCAGCCAATTCTGCCCAATTATTTAAAAAATGAAATACCTTGGAGTACCATACCATGTAAATACTGTAACATACTGTATCTTATTAAACGAACAATCCTTGGTAGCGCCATTGTACTTTTATATAAAGTTACATCGGCCCAATTCCTTATGGATAATCTTGCAGTGTGTTTCAATAAATCAATAATTGTGTATTTTAAAGCATTGTTTGACCAAACATTAACCAAATAAGCGTCTCCACTTGAAATTTGGACGAGAATTGAAAAACAAGATGAAATCTTGAGAAAATATGAAAGTGGTAATGGAAGGAAACGAATGTAGTCGCATCATTCAATGCTTACGTCAATCCTTCAGTAAATAAAGAATACGATCTTATTATTTTGCCATTTAGAGGAAAAATTTATGATCTCACTTAAAACCAGTAGTCCATCCATCAGAAGATCCTGAGTTTGTGGTCAAGCAGTCCAGTCGCAGCCTCAGAGAGAGAGAGAGAGAGACGGAAAGAAAGTTTTGGATAAGAAAATGGAAAGAAAGCAAACTGTTACCCCACCCATGGGTACAAATAAATTGGGTCACAACTGCACTTATAGAGTTACTCCAGTAGAGATGGGCCTTTAAAAATGCAGTACATTAAATTGTATTTATTCTTTCTGTGACTTCCAAACATATGCCGTGTTTTTATATCTTACATAAATATTGTATTTGGGAGGCTGTAATACTCAGAAACGTTTCTGACATTGGTGAAATGTGTGGTAAATCACAAAGAGCTGTAAATGTCTGAGCCTCTGTGATTTACACCCAGCACAATGAAGACAAAGCAAACATGCTTTAGGGCACCACAAAAGTTCATGAGCAAAATGAAATGCTTTAGAAATAGCACACAAAAACATGTTGTGTCAATATTATTGTGCAAGGCATTCCAACACACAATATTATTTAAAAACCTGGACACTTTTCTGGTAGTCACATTTACACCCCTTGTTTACTATATTGTATGTCTTTATAATTTGGGCCTCTCAGAAATCGCAAACGGATCCAAATAATGTAAAATTAATCTCGTAACAAGAACTACAGGGTATATGAATTGCATGTAAAAATGCAGACTCGTAAAACTAAAACAATAGCAGTTTGTGGAAGAATGGGCTATTACACACTATTAATGAGAAAAATACACAGTTTACCGAGTCAAACACACTTACAGCATCAAATGAGGTGTAAAGATTTAAGAAAGAGGCACATCTATAGTGGACAAACTCAACATTAATGCTTGTTGTGATTACTTGAGACGTTGGAACGAGTCACCATTAGGTCTCATTAAAACAATAAACTCAAAAAATTTTAATCGGGTTTTAAAACTCGAAACTAAACTCGTCCCAAAGGGATTCTGTGGTCCACACTGGACCATAAACATCTCCAGCTCAATCCAGCTCTCACTGTGTCTCAGCAGGGATTCAATACGGATGCCAAACATCAGACCTGAACAACAACAGCATTCATTAGGTGCACGATTTATTGCTTTTTAAATATGAGCTTTAGCCTACTTCACAATTTTTTTTAAACAATAAGAGAAAGAATGGTGAAAAGAAATTAATTTAAACCCCAAAAAATGGCATTTGCCATCTTCAATTGGACTGATATTAAAAAACACCCAAACAATAACTCCATCAATATCATACGTTACACACTAAACGTTTAAATTAGCGACAACCCAATTCAACATCTCAATCCTTTACTTTCACATTCATTAATATGCATGAGAAGAGACGTAAACAGGGCTCTCTGGTCGTTCACCAGACACGCAGAAAACCCTTTGACAAGTGAAAGAGTTAAAGACAGCAGGATAACGCTTATAAAACAACAAGGTTTCCATCTTATGGCCAAGAGTCTATTGTCACAATCGCCATGGCAACTTTTCCCCTTCTAGATGCTCTCCATTAAAAAGAGATCTATTATCCCACAACTTCGACTCCCAAAGTCTTTCACAGAACATCAGACCTGCACAATATAAACACTTTCTCCAGCAAACCAAACAAAACGTCTCCAACAACCATCAGAATGTCTTCATGAAACATTTACTGCTAAAAAATGACTCAAGCACTGAGTTATACAGAGTCAATGAGGATTATAATCATCTTGTTCTTTACTCCTCATTTTATTTTTATATATTTAATCGGATGCTTTATAGTATGCTTTTTGTCGATAACGAAAACCTTAAAAAGACAGTCATCGCACCTAGCGTACCATAAACCACTTCACTGACTACACTTGATGCTTTGTGAAGTAAATGTGGTGTAACATAAACTCTGACTATATTATTAAAATAAATTTTAAAATGAAATGCCGTTGGTCCGCCAAATCACCAAAATTTTATTATTTTAAAATATGGAAAATAGTTAAAAAAAAAAAACAGTAATATTTGCCTACAGTCTCATTTTAATTAACAGAAAAATTATGTGAATTCATTATTTCAATTTGCAAAACTAATTGCATAAAATTGCATAACACACATAAGTTGGAACACCGATGCTTGTTTTCCCGAATCTGTCTGCAAACATTACCTGCGAAGCAGAATGACTCTTTCATTAACTGATGAATGAAGAGAAACCATAACAAAATGATTGTGTGTGTGTATTACAGAGGACTACATGTTAGGACAAATCTCCTGTACTACAGCTGCACACAGGGTGGGACTTCTGTTGTGTGTATTGTGGTTTTTTTCTGAACAAGGTGACAAGAATAACTCCCAATCACATCTCAAGAGTTATAAATATTCTCTCAGACAAAAAGGGAAAACAAAGACGATAGAATAGAGAGGAACGAACGTGGCAAAGATGAAAGTACCGGACAAATCGGATCTGAATACAAACAGGGCATTGGAAAACAGACTTAGATCTGAGCTGATGGATTCATTCTAGCAGTAACAAAACAGGCCAGATGGAAATCATTTTGTGGTACAACCAGAAATGAAACTGAATCTTTACATCTTCTGAAGAAAATGTGAGTGGGGAATGCAAATGCATAACATGCCGCCATAATACTAGAGAGAGGTTGCCAGGACGTTGCTAGGGTTTTTTGGGCTGTTGCCTGGATGTTGCTACAGTTTTACTGGTTTGTCGCAAGGATTTTCTAAGTCGCTGCCAGGATGTTGCAAGGGTTTTCTAAGTGGTTGCCAGGGCATTGCTAGGGATTCCGGGTGTTTGCAATATGTTTGCCATATGTTGGATGTTGCTAAAATTTTACTGGTTCATGGCCAGGACATTGCTAATGCTTGCTAAGTGGTTGCCAGGACGTTGCAAGGTTTTTCTGAGTGATTGCCAGGACGTTCCTAGGGATTCTGGGTGTTTGCCATATGTTGCTGCAGTTTTACTGGTTTGTTGCCAGGATGTTGCTACAATTTTACTGGGTCATGGCAAGGACGTTGCTAACGATTGCTAAGTGGTTGTCAGGACGTTGCAAAGTTTTTATAAGTGGTTGACAGAACATTGTTAGGATTTTCTGGGTGTTTGCCATGATGTTGCTAAGAGTTGCCAGGATATTGCAAGGGTATTCTGAGTGGTTGCCAGGGCATTGCTAGGGATTCCGGGTGTTTGCCATATGTTTGCCATATGTTGGATGTTGCTACAATTTTACTGGTTCATGGCCAGGACGTTGCCAATGCTTGCTAAGTGGTTGCCAGGACGTTGCAAGGTTTTTCTGAGTGGTTGCAAGGATATTGTTAGGATTTTCTGGGTGTTTGCCATGATGTTGCTAGGAGGTTGCCAGGGTTTTCTGAGTGGTTGCCAGGGAATTGTCAGGGATTCCGGGTGTTTGCCATATGTTGCTGCAGTTTTATTAGTTTGTTGCCAGGATGCTGCTACAATTTTACTGGTTCATGGCCAGGATGTTGCTACAATTTTACTGGTTCATGGCCAGGACGTTGCCAATGCTTGCTAAGTGGTTGCCAGGACGTTGCAAGGTTTTTCTGAGTGGTTGCAAGGATATTGTTAGGATTTTCTGGGTGTTTGCCATGATGTTGCTAGGAGGTTGCCAGGGTTTTCTGAGTGGTTGCCAGGGAATTGTCAGGGATTCCGGGTGTTTGCCATATGTTGCTGCAGTTTTATTAGTTTGTTGCCAGGATGCTGCTACAATTTTACTGGTTCATGGCCAGGATGTTGCTACAATTTTACTGGTTCATGGCCAGGACGTTGCTAATGCTTCCTAAGTCGCTGCCAGGATGTTGCAAAGGTTTTCTGAGTGGTTGCCAGGGCATTGCTAGGGATTCCGGGTGCAGTTTTATTGGTTTGTTGCCAGGATGTTGCTACAATTTTACTGGTTCATGGCCAGGATGTTGCTAATGCTTGCTAAGTGGTTGCCAGGATGTTGCAAGGTTTTTCTGAGTGGTTGCCAGGACGTTGTTAGGGTTTTATGGGTGTTTGCCATTATGCTGCTAGGAGGTTGCCAGGATGTTACAAGGGTTTTCTGAGTGGTTGACAGGGCATTGCTAGGGATTGGGTGTTTGCCATAACTTGCTACAGTTTTATTGGTTTTGATGTTGCTACAATTTTACTGGTTTATGGGCATTGCTAGGGATTCGGTGTTTGCCATAACTTGCTACAGTTTTATTGGTTTGGATGTTGCTACAGTTTTACTGGTTTATGGGAGGACGTTGCAAGCTTTGCTAATTGGTTGCCAGGACGTTGCAAGGTTTTTCTGAGTGGTTGCCAGGACGTTGTCAGGGTTTTCTGGGTGTTTGCCATGATGTTGCTAAGAGTTGCCAAGATATTGCAAGGGTTTTCTGAGTGGTTGCTAGGGCATTGCTAGGGATTCTGGGTTTTTATTGGTTTGTTGCCAGGATGTTGCTACAATTTTACTTTGTCATGGCCTGGAATTTGCTAGTGTTTGCTCAGTGGTTGCCAGGATGTTGTTAGGGTTTTCTGGGTGTTTGCTATGATGTTTCCAGGGTTTTCTTGGTGTTTTCCATGATGTTTCCAGGGTTTGCTAAGTGGTTGAAAGGATGTTGCAAGGTTTTTCTGAGTGGTTGACAGGTTGTTGCAACAGTTTAACTGGTTTGTTGCCAGGACATCTTGCATCTGGGGCGGCAGTGGCTCATCTAGGTGGTCTACCAAACGGAAGGTGGTTCAATCCCCGGCTCCACCTGACCAAGTGTTGAGGTGTCCTTGAGCAAGACACCTAATCCCAGCTGCTCCTGACGAGCTGGATGGTGCCTTGCATGGCTGACACAGCCATCGGTGTATGAATGTGTAAGTGAATGGGTAAATGTGAGGCAAAAATTGTAAAGCGCTTTGGATGGCCATTGGTCTATGAAAGCGCTATATACATAAATGCAGTCCATTTACCATCTGTAGAATTTTTCTGGGTGGTTCCCAGGACATTACTATGGTTCTTTAAGTGGTTTCCATGCTGCTGCTAAGGTTTTAAGGTTTAGGTGGTTGCCAGGCCATAGGGTTTTCTAAGTGGTTGCCAGGTCTTTGTTTGGGATTTCTGAGTGATTGCTAGGATGTTGCTAGGGCTTTCTGAGTTATTGCCAGGACATTGCTAGGCATTCAGAGTGTTTGCCATATGTTGCTGGTAAACAGTTTTACTGGTAGGTTGCTAGGGTTTACTAAGTGGTTGCCAGGATGTTTGTACAGTTTTACTGGGACATGGCTAGGATGTTGCTAGGGTTCTCCAACCAAGCTAGAGGAGGTTTTCTAGGTGGTTGCAAGGACGTTAATTTTTTTTCTAGATGGTTAATAGGTATTCTGGTTCTTGAGGCACTGGTAATCAGTGTTTAATGTTTTATTGGAATGAAAGTCGAGAATAAGAACCTGTATTTGAACCGTTTGGTTTAGCAAGCAGCACTTTTTTTAGTCAACAGTCGAAAAACAAGGAAACTTGGGTAGAGACAGGTCAAGGTATGTGAATTTTACTGACAAAGCGAAAAAGAGTGGTGGGAGCCTCTGCCCCATCTAATCCCCCATAGAAAAGACCTGCATTTAGGCAGTGGTACAGATAATCCATGGCCCCGCTTCACAATACACTTCAGATCTTCACCAGACCACTGCGCTTCCGCTGAGGACATCACAGGCCCCCGCCTGGATACCATAAAAAACACACAAAGATAAAGAGAGGGATAAAGTCAGGAAACTTTGGCACACAAATGAAATACACAAATCAAAACTTTAGCTGCCATTTACATAACAGTGCCATAGCTGCTGATTGAAAAGTATAAACACAGCGCTCACAGCATCTCAGATATTACACCGCTGTTCCATCTGCCAAACCAAACATGGTGCATCCAAAAGAACACAACGTATTATTTACAAGTCAATAGGCACAGAAATACAAGTTAGACAATTATAGAATTACAAAAGTAGAACACGTCGCACATTTCATGTCCAGAGAATGAAAACTCACCCACTTTGCTTTTTCCTGCATCGGTGCCAGCAAAAACATGTATGAGGAACACGTACTGTAGATACAGAAATGCACGCACAGGGCAGCATTGTCAGCGTTTAGATGGACTAAAACAAACTTTTATGAAAGTACAGATGAACAAAGATCACACCAGACCAGAGAGATTGTATTCACAGGCAACATGCCAGTTTGCCACATCTGCTTACTGTTATGTACCAAAAACTGTGTAAACTTTATTAAAAATGAGCATGGATTATAAATAGTACCTGTAAATCTAAACGATTCAACACTTATTTAACACTTTCCCAGACAGAGATTGTCTTAAACCAGGACTAGGTCTTAGTTTAATAAGGAAATATAACAAGTTTTAACAAACATGCTTAAAGGAACAGTATGTAGGATTGTGGTCAAAACTGGTACCGCAATCACAAAACTTGTGGCTAAAACTGGTACTGCAATCACACAACTGGAAGCCAATACACAAAATGACAACATAAACATCAGTTGAGGGCTGCAACTCCACTTTTTAAATGACAATATCCTGGCCAGACCACTGTTGTCAGTGATATTAGTATTTGAAATGAAAATTATTTCTTAATGTCTAGTGACATATCAGGGCCATTTTATGATTAATTGATATAAATTTCTTACATACTGTTCCTTTAACTAAAAACATTACAAATCAAAGGGCACTGATGTATTTTAAGATATGTCAGTGCATGTTTTTATCAGTATGGACATCTCTTACATTTATTTATGTCTAGGACTAGTCTAATCCCTGTCCGGAAAACCGCCCCATTAAATGCAGATCTGAGATTTCATATGGCAATATTATACTATTACACTGTACTGTGCAAATGTTTTAAGCCCTCATGCCACCATTAGATTAGTTGTTTTTGCAATTATATAGTGCCCATAATTATTTCTCAGTCTCTTTATTGGAATACAACAAGAAATAATAACTCCATCAAGAACAATAGGGTCCTCACACCTCGGTGCTCGGGCCCTAAATACAAGAAAATTTGTATGCAGTATTAAAAAAACACCTCCCTTTAGTACTTCAGCAAGGCTCACTTAAATCCTAATTTTTTATTTGAATAACTTCAGGGGCCTCATTTATAAAACTTTGCGTAGGATTTGCGTCAGAAGTGGCGTACGGATGAAACATAGGACGTGCGTACGCACAGAAATATTCGGATTTATAAAACCGTGCGCACGCACATCCTACGCATTTTTCCCTTAATAAATCACAATCAATTCTAAATGTAGCGCAGCTTTTGCGGCTTCATGACACGCCCATAGTTGCCCATAAATAGTCCGTGAAACGCCCACAAGTTAATATGCATTGATTGCGAAATCATGGCAAACACATAGAGGAAATAAAAAAAAACGTAAATTCACTCAATGTGAAGTAGAAGTTATCGTTGGCGAGGTGGAAAAGAGGAGAAAAACGTTGTTTGGAGGGCACAGTGTGGGCATTACGCATTGTGATGGGGCATTTTATTTCCATTCATTTAATTGCATCTGACAAGCTACAGATGTCGGTAATAATCGACGTGGAAATGGGACATTGTTCAGCGCAAATGTAATTTCTTGTTGCTTCCTGAATGGTTGAGACATACGCCATACATTGTTTTATCAAAAAAAAAAAACACTAAAGGCATATGCATGAATACCATAATTCCGTAGATTATGAAGATATGGTTTACTATGAAAACAACTTTCCCCAGTGGACAATTAATACATCTATCTAGCCTATTTATTTATCTATCTACCTAACTATATATCTCCTTAATTATCTATCTATCTGTCTATGTAATTGCATCTATATATGCTCCGCCAGACGGACACATTGACGAGAATATCAGTTTTGTACATTATTTCGTTCTGTTAACTATATTCTTTATGAGGATGAATTGCACAACATGCCAATATTATTGCAGAACATATTTCACTTTTCTTTTAGCAAATATGTGTTCATTTGAATTTCTGTTGTAATTTTCGATTTCTTTATTTTTTTGTTTCACTGCTGATCGATCAAACGGGTGTTCGTGTAGGCTGTTAATTGTAAGACTTGCTTTGTGAAGTGTTGTGTCGAA
The DNA here is from genome assembly GCF_027580225.2 of Misgurnus anguillicaudatus. Lineage (NCBI taxonomy): Eukaryota > Metazoa > Chordata > Actinopteri > Cypriniformes > Cobitidae > Misgurnus > Misgurnus anguillicaudatus. The sequence goes on along the minus strand of NC_073347.2, from coordinate 31,311,963 downwards.
CTCAGTTCCCCCTATGTTTCCCTCCAGTGTAGTGCCTCTATAGCGCCTTCATCACGCTACATTTAGAAAGATTAAAGATTTTAATTGGTTATACTAAAAAGGCATAATATCATGTATTTTATAATACAATTTATTAAATATTTCATACATTTGACAGTTTTCTATTAGGGTATTTCTTTTAAAATATAGCCTGTCTTTTTCTTTTTTTTCCCTTTACTGGTCGTTTTAAAAATGTAATGTTTGCATACATAGTTAAATAAATATTATACATATAATATGATTCATACTGTAAAAATAATTGACTTACCATTAAGAACAATACAGATACATTACAGAAATGCACACATATACATCTCAGTAGCCATTAAAACTTTAAATATATAAATAATAAAACCTATAACGTGATAAAAACGCCATAAAAACACCACACTGAAGGGAAAAATAGGGGGAACATAGTGGCAACAGACTTCGACATAACAGAAGTCTTCATGTTATTTATGAGAGGCAGTGTTGTCATTTTTACTTTCACTTTCACGTGTTCCTTCCATCTGCCGTCGGTGTCGCCATTTCTCATTTCACCCGTTTTTGTGCGTACGCCTGGGTCCGAGCTTGCGTGACGGACCGCACATTTTCCCGTCAAGTTTGCTTTTTATAAATAACAACTATTGCGTAGAGAGTGGCGTACGCCGCCTTTTGTGCGTACGCAACGTTTATAAATGAGGCCCCAGGGGCCTCATTTATAAAGCGTTTTTACGCACAAATTTGATCTTAGACCGTGCGTACGCTCAAATCCACTCCAACGCTCAGATTTATAAAACTCGTCTTTGAAGTGGAAAAGTACTTACCTCCACGTCAGGTTCCGACTTGACGTACGCACGTTTCCTTGTGGCAATATTGCAGTATTGCAGGTAGGCATATTCGAAACTTTTGGTTTTTTACCTTTTGTGGTCAACATACAGAAAATTTTTTTCATTTGTTTTGGAGTTGTCCTTATAAAAAAAAATGTTGGTTAGATTTGTGCTCTTTTGTTAGAATTCATATTTTGATCAGACTTTGTTTTTAAAATATTTAATTAGGTTTTTTCTCTTATGATATCTCATTACATAAGTAATATTATTTGATTAATGTGTTACTTTTGTTGGCAAAGTTTAGTATACATTAATGTAAATATGGTGATTATAAACCATTATTCCGTATTTTTCTATTAGAAGTTAAGCAATACCCAAAATCTATTTATAATCTGATAAACAAGAAAGCTGCTAAATGTATTAATGTATGTCAGCATTTCCATGTTTTTATTGAATTCTTTTTCTCTTTTATCCCCTGATTAATGTAAAAAAGTGTTGAATATGTTTGATTAAAATCTGTCTGTATTAGAACTTAAATCGGGCCCAAAAAACCACAACCGAAGCCCCTGCACGTTGTGTCCGAGCCCGGCCCAACCGACACATTACCGACAATGTTTTAATTCAGAGTTGTTTAAACTACAGAAATCTGTTCAGAATTATGTTAATGAACTAATGCAACAAGGATGAAGCATGTAAACTGCGCTGTTTGTTATTCAGAATAGAAACGTAATAAAACCATGCAACAATGACGAACACAGAAAATTAACAAGAATGAACTGTGGAGAAGACCTACTCCAAAATAATTAAACAATGTTTTAGAATATATTTTCAACAAAATATGTAGGCCTATTTTGATATTTTAAAAGGTCTATAATGCAAAAAGGTGGCGCCCCAGCTACAGGTTCAGGAAACGATTTTCTAGTTCGTCACATTTTCAAAAAAATATAAAAAAAATATAGCAAAATTGTTTCGCGGTGTTTAACGCACATGTAAATGTTACAGAACGTGTGCTTTATTGAATGAAAGTAAAAACGAATCGAATTTAATGATTAAAACGACGTGAAAGGAACTAAATTGTAAAGCCTCGATGTACAATAATGGACATGCGACATTCAAAAATGTATATCAATTATTCCCATGCATCGATTTTAATGTTAAACATCTGTAAATCCAAATGAATCCATATGGAATATATTCTGACAGTTTAAGATATGATCTTTGAATTTTAAAGTTGAAAATATCTTATTTTAACATCGCCGTGAGGCATATGACAAACTGAAACAAAACTTTAAAGACACAAATATTACGTTTATGTGTAAAACTATATTTAAATGAAACCCGTGAATTGAAAGGTCCCCTAATAATCGCCTTAACTTGAGTGATGTCAATAAAGTTTCCATGTTAGAATTTAGAAATATTAAAAACTTAAGCAAACAAATAGCCTGTTTTACCACTCGCCATTGTAGCAGTCAGAGAATTTGACCTTTGAAAATGTAATATTTATATGCTAATGAATTAAACTAGGGGCGTTTACAAGGCGGAGTTCTAAAAACATTCAGTTGCGCACAATTTTAAGATCATTTTTGATTTATAAACCGCACATCTGGAAAAGAGGCGTACGCACTTTTTTTTGTGCGTACGCTCATTTTCTCTGAATCACACTTACGATCATTTCAGAAATGGTCTTAGATTAAATGTAGGACAGTTCCTACGTCGCACTTTTATAAATGAGGCCCCTGGTCTCCTACAAAGAGTTTAAGATGTGCTTAGTGCCAAGAGAGGTCACACTAAATACTGACTTTTACCCGAAGTCTGTTTGTTTGTGCATGTTGTGCTCCTATTCATGTATTTTCTGTTTGTATCTTAAAGGGGACATATCGTGAAAATCTGACTTTTCCATGTTTAAGTGCTATAATTAGGTCCCCAGCGCTTCTATCAACCTAGAAAACGTGAAAAAGTTCAACCCAGTAACTTAGTTTTGGTAAACCATTCTCTGCAAGCATGTGAAAAAAAAGGTATATGAAAATTGGCTCCCCTTGTGATGTCAGAAGTTTACATTTGTACTCTGGGGACACCAAATATTTTTTTCAAATCTTAAAAAATATTGGCAAATGTCCCCTTTAATAAAGAGTCAGTGACAAATAAATATCATGTAGTCAGAAAAAGAAAAAGTCATGTCAAAGAAAGGCACCAATTTGCCCTATATGTACCATTCATGTACAGTTATGTATACATTTGGAACTAATGTACTTGGTACGTTTACATGCAACCAAATAATCCATTTGTAATCGTATTGATGGCTCAATTGAGGTCGATTTGAATGTACATTTCAATCGTATTGAAAGGGGTGGTGTAGTCCAATCTGTGATCCGATCAGCAGGAGAAAAGTATGCATGTAAACGCGTAAATCATAGTATTTTCTCAAAAGGTATATGGGATGCGGAAAAAACCTTGTGCACATGCACAGAAGAATATTGAATATAAGTTCACATCTTTTATTTATCTCATATTTACGTATCACATGATTCTCATCACCGAAAGATACAATAGCAAGGCAACAGCAACACATATTATTTAGGAAATAGGAGGAATGCTTTGTACATTCTGCAGGGTTCATGTGTACTTTTTATAGGCTACATAAAGCAATAAAATAGTGCTGTGGCTTTCGAAAATTGTTTTCATTGCCTATATCTGAAAACATCCTAAAAACAACTTTCTCCATCTCAAGTTTGACTTTGTACATTTATTCAGAGATAAATCGTAAACTCGACGCGTTGCCAAGTCCTCTGCTTTTTTCAGGGCTATTCTTAAACTGTTTCTGCAAGTAGATTTTTTTTCTGCGGGTTAAAGACAAAAGGATTTAGTTGATCAGTTATTGGTATTTGGTCTGTGAATTGTCATTGGGATGCTTTTTGGCTAGTTTGGAATTCCATTGGCGTATTTTTAATAAGCAAATCTGGCAACCCTGCTTGCAGACATTTTGCTCGGAATATATAGAATGCACATGTTAACGAACACTTTAATCAGATTGCAGTGTTTAGGGTACATGTAAACATAGCAACTCATAGTAATAATAATAATTACCTCTGAAGGTGCAAAGATCTTTTTGTGACAGCTAGGGACCATTTTTGTCAAATTTTTCAGTGTTGTAAAATTGTGATATTGAATGCCTCATTCATTGATATTTTTACAATACTGTAATGTTGTAATTTGTAATACTGTAATTTTAACAATACTGATATTACAAAAAGAAAAGCATGTTATTACAAAACAATAGTTAGAAAAAAGTACCTTTTTGTCACTGGTGTGGTACCCTAAGGTACAGTTTTGTACCTTTACAGGTAAACAAAACGTAATACAATGTTGTACTTTTTTGGGTAAATTTCTGTACCTTTTGTAACCCTAATGGTGCATTCACACCAGACACGGAAGAGGCGGCAAGTGATTTACTGTACATGTTAAGTCAATGCACAGACACTATTGGCATCCTGCGGCGCGGTAAGTGTTGAAAAATCGAAAATTTGGCGAATTTTTGCGCCGTGTTAACCCATCAGGAGCTTGCTCTAGCAGTGACGTGATTACAGGAAGCGAGCAGAGGCAGAAAAACAGAACAACAATGGAGGACAATCATCATCGCTACACGAGACATCTTCGTACCTTTACATGAATTAAAAGGATTTTATTTGCAATAAAGTGAGTGAGGAGGTCGAACAATCTGGTAGGTTCACTTAATTTGAGCTATATAAACCCCTCCCATGATGCGAATTTACGCGTGAATGTCTCGAATGACTTAAATAACTAGAACTTCATGCGCGAATAAAGCGAGTAAACTCAAACTGTTCAAGCGGCCAATTACGTGTGAATAGCACGTTTTCTTGCCTTTTCTTGCGTCTGGTGTGAACACAGAGTAAAATGTAACAAATGAACACATTTCAGTGTGTTTCATACCAATTAAGGTACAAAAAGGAACCTTTGAGGGTGGCCCAGTGACAAAAAAGATTATTTTGTTTTTTTCCCTGATAGTGCAGGACACAATTTCATAAGAATATCCAGAGATGCTTCATGGTAGACTGAAGTTCTGTTTGAGCAATAGCAGGGATGAACCGCTAATATTTGTTTGAATAAAACGTTGCAATAATGTAAGTTGATACATAACTCATAACACGCACCAATCTAAACACCGGGAGTCACAAAACCCAACACTGATGAAAGATAAACAGAACGACACCAGAACAGAGTTTAGATTTTCCTCTCTGGAGGAAGTACAGTATTCCGGGTTTATGTGGCCTATTCAGTCGGAAACCCAGCGGTTAATGCAGTGAAATATGAAGAGAGGTCACGGAGAAGAAATATCCCCACCAGCGCCACAAAATAACTAGCATTTTTGTACTGCGGTCATCTCTCTTCCCTCTCATTTCTTCAAATCAGCCTGTACGCTATGTGTCTAATAGAGGGAATTTTCCCTTTAACATGCCAAAACAGAGGGGATATAAATTTAATACTTATGCAAAATCCTGTAAAAAACGACTGTTCGGAATGACTATGACTTTCAGTCGCTTCTGCACATGAAGCTGGCAAATAATCCGGGATACGGAACAACTGAGATTTATAAAGTCCCCATATTATAAGATAATAAAGTGACAATTTCAAAAGCATTTCATTGCCTCCGTCCAACTCCGCAAGGGTTGATGGGGATCACCGAAGTCACTAAATCAACACTAAATGATTTGAACTACATCATTTTGTTGTCAGCACAGATAAATGTACCCAAACTGGCTGGCAGCTCGCAGCGCATTTAAAACACATCACTGCCAGACTCACTAAAATGGTAGATGGCCTGGTGTGTTTTATAGCTCTGGCTCCAGAGCTCCGCTGGCACAGTCAAGCAAACACAAAGCAGAAACTAACCCGGCATGACACTGCCAACAGATTCAGAGATCCAGTGAAGAATATTCAATACAAGAGACATGTAGTCTTGACCTCAAACTGCACACACATACACATCAAAACCGCAGTGCAATTATTTTCCATGCCAAATTATTACTGCGGTATCACCGTATCCCTTGCCGCATTTCACTGCGGTGTTTGTGATGGCAACTCAATCTAATGAGAAGATAAGAACGCTATGAGCTACAGGCTTTGTATTTTTGTATTTCGACGGTCAAGGCTTCAAAGAGCCAAGAAAGGTGAAACCGAGGTAGCTCATTTAAAACGAATACAGACCATAGCTTTTCCCTCATGCGTTGGCGCACAGATGAAGATGACAATAGGTTAGCTCATGTGATTCCTGTCGAGGTCGTGTATTTTGCTGTTTCAGAGCTTCAGTTGCTCAGAGTGCTGGCTTTTGTTCCTGGTTCATGACCAAGGCCACCCACCCGTCTTCAGCACGGCCACGTAAGAGCAGACAAAACACATCGTAATCGACCAGACGCGAGTGAATCAGCCGTCTGCATCAATGTTCACGAGTCTTTAGATGGGACGTTGGACCTGATCACAGAACAGGAGCGGGATGTCACTACAGCTGGAGTTTACCTGAAGTTTTGAGGTCCTGAAAACACAAATTTTTAAGTATTTTAAGTTTTTGATAAAGATGCTGTCTCTGTGTAAACTACATAAACGCAAATCTGTGGCAACGATGATGTCATGCATTGATTCAGTCTATAGGTATGAGTGAGTATAAACTAAACAACAATAGTGGCTTACAGGACTATTCGTGCTGCTTATGATACAGAGTTTATTAATGCTTTCTCAACAAAGTGCACAAAATCTTGGCTTTTAAAGTCCAAGGTCATTAGTAGCAATAAATCGACCTCTTACTGTGGGTTCACCCCAGCCACGTTTGAGGCATCAAATTTTGCGTCTAGTTTGCCGCTTGGACATTTTGAGTTTACTTGCTTCAAGGATAATTCCGGTATTTAACACTTTGAGTCTCATTTGTGGTTTGTTTTGGATGAACTACAGTGATGGACACAGACATTTTGACAATGGGTCGTGTCTTGAGTTTTTGACTCGTTTAGAAGCGTCTCTTGACTGCTTCAGAATGGAAGTCAATGGCCATGCACAAACATGTCATTAAAACAACACTTAACGTTCCTTTTCAAAACTGTGCTACTCACCGAGTGGTTCGTGGTGTTCGTTGATGATTAAAAACAAGTTGTGTAGCGAAATACAGTTTCTGTCGTGTTTTATTTGGCATTTTGTAAAATTCCATTGACTTCTCTTGGAAGAATCATTGCTCGCTGATATATCACTCCGCCGCCGGGAAACAGAAAAGGGTCTATATACATGTGGTTGTAGTTTTTTCGCTCGGTTTCTCTCAGAAGAAATTTTCCCCATATTTGTAGGGCTGGACCAGAATATTCGAATATTCGTTTCGTGGGTTGACATTTGATTTTCAGTTTTGAGATTCGAATATATATACAGTCTTGTTCAAAATAATAGCAGTACAATGTGACTAACCAGAATAATCAAGGTTTTTGTATATTTTTTATTGCTACGTGGCAAACAAGTTACCAGTAGGTTCAGTAGATTCTCTGAAAACAAACAAGACCCAGCATTCATGATATGCACGCTCTTAAGGCTGTGCAATTGGGCAATTAGTTGAAAGGGGTGTGTTCAAAAAAATAGCAGTGTCTACCTTTGACTGTACAAACTCAAAACTATTTTGTACAAACATTTTTTTTTCTGGGATTTAGCAATCCTGTGAATCACTAAACTAATATTTAGTTGTATGACCACAGTTTTTTAAAACTGCTTGACATTTGTGTGGCATGGAGTCAACCAACTTGTGGCATCTCTCAGCTGTTATTCCACTCCATGATTCTTTAACAACATTCCACAATTCATTCACATTTCTTGGTTTTGCTTCAGAAACAGCATTTTTGATATCACCCCACAAGTTCTCAATTGGATTAAGGTCTGGAGATTGGGCTGGCCACTCCATAACATTAATTTTGTTGGTTTGGAATCAGGACTTTGCCCGTTTACTAGTGTGTTTTGGGTCATTGTCTTGTTGAAACAACCATTTCAAGGGCATGTCCTCTTCAGCATAGGGCAACATGACCTCTTCAAGTATTTTAACATATGCAAACTGATCCATGATCCCTGGTATGTGATAAATAGGCCCAACACCATAGTAGGAGAAACATGCCCATATCATGATGCTTGCACCTCCATGCTTCACTGTCTTCACTGTGAACTGTGGCTTGAATTCAGAGTTTGGGGGTCGTCTCACAAACTGCCTGTGGCCCTTGGACCCAAAAAGAACAATTTTACTCTCATCAGTCCACAAAATGTTCCTCCATTTCTCTTTAGGCCAGTTGATGTGTTCTTTGGCAAATTGTAACCTCTTCTGCACATGCCTTTTTTTTAACAGAGGGACTTTGCGGGGGATTCTTGAAAATAGATTAGCTTCACACAGACGTCTTCTAACTGTCACAGTACTTACAGGTAACTCCAGACTGTCTTTGATCATTGGCTGAGCCTTTGCCATTCTGGTTATTCTTCTATCCATTTTGATGGTTGTCTTCGTTTTCTTCCACGTTTTGCTCTCCATTTTAAGGCATTGGAGATCATTTTAGCTGAACAGCCTATCATTTTTTGCACCTCTTTATAGGTTTTCCCCTCTCCAATCAACCTTTTAATCAAAGTACGCTGTTTTCTGAATAATGTCTTGAACGACCCATTTTCCTCAGCTTTCAAATGCATGTTCAACAAGTGTTGGCTTCATCCTTAAATAGGGACCACCTGATTCACACCTGTTTCTTCACAAAATTGATGACCTCCGTGATTGAATGCCACACTGCTATTTTTTTGAACACACCCCTTCCAACTAATTCAACTAATTGGCCAATTGCACAGCCTTAAGAGCGTGCATATCATGAATGCTGGGTCTCATTTGTTTTGTAAGAATCTACTGAACCTACTGGTAACTTGTTTGCCACGTAGCAATAAAAAAATATACTAAAAACCTTGATTATTCTGTTTAGTCACATTGTACTGCTATTATTTTGAACAAGACTGTATATATAAATATTTTACAGCGTTAATGCAGAGCTTTTGCCAAGCAGGAAGTGCGCTTCATGCTCCCGCTCTATAGGTGGCGCAGAGAGACCACCATCCATAGCCAACAGCCACCAAACGCACACCAGTGGAAGAGATTGCCTCAAACGGAAAGCGCGCTTCCTGCTTTGGCATTCACGCTAATAGTGTTGTAAATAACGTTCAGTTTCTTGCAAAAACTGATTGATTTGCTTTACAAGACGTCAATATGTCACACGGAGTTATGGGGGATTACTGTTGTATTGGATATATATGCTTTAGCTCTTAAAGTGTGCGGATCTGTTGACTTGCATGACGGAGCACCGGGGTTTCTGCAACATATCTTCTTTATTGTTCTGCTGATGAAAAAAACATATTGGATGGTGTAAGTGTTATAAATAAACTTGATTTTGAAAGTATGCTACCTTTTTATTACAGTTTGTTGGACTACGTTCATTCATGCTTCAGACTCAAATATAGAGCGGAAGTATATGCGCGGTTGTGAGGTATCTGAAAAAATAGTTCCATTATAGCAAATAACACGGATTGAAATCATACATTGCGCCAATATATTTGTTTTTAATCATCAACGAACACCACGAACCACTCGGTGAGTAGTACAGTTTTGAAAATGAACGTTAAGTGTTATTTTAATGACATGTTTGTGCATGGTCATTGACTTCCATTCTGAAGCAGTCAAGAGACGCTTCTAAACGAGTCAAAAACTCAAGACACGACCCATTGTCAAAATTTCTGTGTCCATCACTGTAGTTCATCCAAAACAAATCAGAAATAAAACTGAAAGTGTTAAACACCGCAATTATCCTTTCATTTGCGCGTAAAATTGTAGTCATCGAGACATTCACGCGGAAATTCGTGTCATGGGAGGGGCTTCTGCGATTCTGCTCGCTTCCTGTAATCACGTCACTACTAGAGCAAGCTCCTGATTGGTTAACGCAGCACGTTTTTCTGCCAAAGTTAAAATTTTCCAACTCGCGCGTTTCCTTTGGCAACGCTTTATTCGCGCCATCCGCACAAACTAGACGGAATCACGTCTACCGCACCACGCTAAACGCCTCATTCGCGCCGCGAGACCTCCAGACGTGTGTCAACACGGTGACTTAACATTGAAATCACACGCGCTTGACGCCTCTGGTGTGAACGCAGCATTACGCAGATTATGCTTAATAAGGATGCGGGCACACCGAACCTTTTTTTACGCCTGGCTTTATTTCAACCGACTGGCAGCTTTCTTCAGCTGAGCGCTTTGGTTCTGTGATACTACTGCTTTGTTTATCAGTCGTTAACGAGGCGCCGGTTGGTTGTCGTGATATTTGTCCCGCCCATCCTCCACTGTGATTGGACGGCCATGTGGGAACTGACATTGACGAGCTGAGCTTTTCACTCGAAGTTTAATATTTTTCAACTATCTGCGCTCAGCATGGAAAAAACGCTGAGCGCTGTCTTTCAGCGAAAAAAAAAAAAAACAGCTGCTGTTTTTTATAAAACGCAGCACTTCCATTGGAAACAATTGAAAACATATGCCGGCCGACGATGTAACGGTTTTCGTTTATCCGGGAAAGCCCATAAATGGCACAAACAAAAACCAAGCGGCACAGGTAGTTTTTTGCTCATTACCCCGATTTCACGTTGCGTGTAAGCACCTTAAACGGCTTTCTTGCAGTTTTGTTCATGTGTGCATGTGACACATGGAAGTATGCGCAAAGTAACGCACAAAAGTGCAAAAATAAAAGCTTGTGCTACATTTACAGCTTCTGCAGACATGAGAAGAGATACAACTATATAGCTTAAGACAGATTTCCTGTCGGCTTTTTGAATGACTATATGTGCTATAGGCGGTGACGTCACTGCCTGCGAAAAACCTGAAAATCTCTAAATCCCATGTAAATGCAGTTTTCTGCATAGCTGGTTTATGATTTGCATGTAAACAGGTTTCTATAATAAGCAGATTTTTGATTTGTTATCTGCTTATTCTGTGCATGTAAATGCCCAAAACGAAACTAAATGTAACAAGTGACTTTGTAATTTATTTATTTTGTTTGAAACAAAACAATATTAAAATAAATGCACTTAATCTATTTTTTCAACCAAAAGCAAAGTCAGAAAAGACAAATGTGATCCACAAGTTAATGAATCGGATTCAAGCATCCTTCAATACATGTCATGTCACAGCACCTGCTTTGGAAATCCCTTTGGATACTAATGGACATTAATACCAACATATGTCCAAAAAATGGCAACACAGGAAACAGGAAAGAGTAGTAATCCACGTTATTAATGATTAAACATCTTCAGTATAATTTGAATGGCAAACAAATACACGACAACATTTAACAGCCAAACAGTGACTGCATTGGATTAAATGAATGAGGTTATACAGTATATTGAGAGGGGTACATGTATAGGGTTTGCCGTGACCTGTGTTACATAAATAGTTGTGATTGGTGAATTATAAATGGTCAATATTTTGTAATACATTGTGATATTGTGTGCCTGTTTATTATTTTTGTTGCACGTGAGCGTGTGGAGTTACAGAATGCTGTTGGCTAAATATATAAAAGTAAAGTTCAATACACACAGATAAAATAAATCCATGAATGCAGTACAAAAAAAGACAGAAGAAGAGAGTTCTGGAAGAGGAAACAGGGCAAAGACAGATAGATGTAAGATGTAACACTGTTCTAGGATCTGTAAAGCAGGATTCTCTCAGCACACATCTGGCCCACCAGACTGGCATACTGCTCCACTTCTTTCTGATCATTTGAACCCTTGCGCTTGCGGGCGTAGGCAGCGTATGGCATCACTGTCCTTCTATAAAGGACTAAAGCTCTGCCCACATCCTTCAGAGCCTGAGCATCACCTAGAGAAAGAAAAGAGAGACATTAGACAATCGTACACAACTGAAATACTGCGGTAAAACTAAGATTTAAATTACACTCCTAAAAATAAAGATGCTTCACGATGCCATTATAGGCAAAATGGTTCCATAAAGAACATCCGAAGAACCTTTCTGATTCACAAAAGAATGATAAATGATTCACAAAAGAAAAATAAATTCACAGAAGTAATCCACATACAAATAAACTTAAGTTTGCTAGCCATTTGCGTCAACACGAACTTGTCTCCCTGGCCAAGACTGTACTTTATACTTTTCATAGTTTGTGACGTGCACACTACAGCGGGTTGCACTGTACAATCATCAGCCCTGGAATCCACCCTTTTGACTTTCTTTTAGATATGTTTGACACCAAGTATACAAAGCTTACCTTAGCAGTGCGTTAATTTGGTTCTGTGACTGTAAATGGTGGCTCAACGTAATTAATATTCATGGCTATTTAAAGTGACCGCTCCCCGCACTTTGCCCATGCATCGCATCGGAAAACGCTTTTAGAACCGAAACTTTTTTTCCGTGCAATTCCCGATTCTTTAAAAAAAACAGGGTTCCCAACCCTAGTGCCAAACACCTTCCGTTTTGCCCGCCTCCTATGCCACGTCTCATACACTGGAAACGCACTCTCTTGTGAACACGCTTTGCCCATTACCAGAAGCAAGTTATTTTAATTTGTAACGTTTTTGACTTTTATATTTTTTTCGATTGCCCTCAAAAATCGTTAACTATCCCTGCTGGAGCCGTGTGGATAACACTTCTGTGAAGGATGGATGGACTCCATTACTACCATTATAAAGCTTGGACATTATTGATAACTTCAATTGTATTTGTGTCTCACAAAACATAATCATATACATCAGGGACAGCTTGAGGGTAAGTAAATCATACAGTCATTTTCATTTTTGGGTGAACTATCCCTTTAAGTCAATGGGTGGAGGACTTTGGATAAGATCAGCGCATGTGGTTCGAAGGATCAAACGGAGGTCAGGTACAAATTGTAGTGCAGAAATATCCAGGTATGATGATTAAAAAAGTATCAGTCCACCCTCTGGCACCGAGTTGGGGTCAGCCAGGGTTACTACGACTCAAACCCAATCGACACAAATCTACTGTTGCAAAGACCGAATGCAGAACCGTTTGACTGCTCGAGTGCAAAAGCTTGGTGCCTCTCATTGTTTATAAGGCTTCACTTTAATTTCACTACGGTTTGGCATGCCAAATTCAGACCCACATTGCGTATTCAGTAAAAAAGCCAAAACGCTCCCAAATGAGCTGTTAAACCAGGAATTACCGTGAACAAATTGTAGAAGCTTAAAAACAGCCCTGCAGGGCAGGAGAAAATTAAACTAACCAGGACATATTGACTTCAACTCCAATAAAAAACTACGTCAACTGCAATCATTTCTATATAGTAGCACTGAACAAAAAGTCAAATGAACATTTTTTTTCTTTTTTAACCCAGTTTAACCAGCTTTTACTTAGTACAAGTATACGGATTCTCATCAGTTTAGTTTATTTCTATAGCACTTTTCACAACAGTGAAAGTGGCAATGCAGGAAACGCTGACATGTTTATAAAGCTAAAAAAATTAAAATATGCACAATACCAACAAACATGTTATAAATGCATTTCAGTCAGTTACCAACCTGCAATGTCATTTATTTAGGCATAAACAAACAATGTATAAGAGAATATGAGGTTCTGTGACTGTTAAACTGTGAAAAACTGTGCCGACTGTGACAGATAAAAACAATATATTACTCTGATGTGTTTCTTCCAGAGAGAGTTATGAATGTTATGAAGAGATCTGACACCAGATCTTGGTTCACTTTCTGTCAAGCAGCTCATCTGGAGGCCATCTGACCGAAATTTCAGAGATGCCGGGTAATGTAAATTAGTCTTCATTATTTCACACACAGGGAGTGCAGTTTAATTTTTCACAGTCTCCCTGTAATATAAACAGTAAAACCTAACCGCCACACAGGCACAGAGCTTGCTACAAGATTTCTGCAGTATGTGTAAAAAAATTGGTGGTACCTGTAAGTAAAACTTACAGTATAAAAAGTATAAAATAATAACTAGGGATGCAAAATGTATCTGCCAAAACCGATATTCGATTACTTATGGCGCTTTTTCATTGCATAGTACCCCACGGTTTGGTTTGGGTCAAATCGGGTCAGCTCACCTCACTTTGGCTTGGTTAGCTTTTCCATTGAGTTTAGTAACACTTCGGAGTGGGAGGGATTATAGCGTGTCGTTATATTTGCGCTGCCTACTGTTGTGATATCATACAAGTGAGAGCGTCATTGTACATTCCCATACATTTATTTATTTCTCAGTCCGCCACAAAATTAAAATTGAGCACCACAAATAGATGTTTGCACATCGCGTTTATCACTACCTCTGCCTAACATGCTCTGGCGTTAGTCGACGCGCTCCGCTGAGCCTCATTTAAGCTGCATTTAAGCATGTATGCGAACGTGTGAGTCGCGAATGTGCAGCCACAAACTGAAAGTCTGGAAAAAAACTGTAATGATGTTCTTGATTCTCAATCTGTGAATGTTTTTCATCACTAAAAGGGAGTTTGGGAACTTACAGCATGACAACATGTTTACTCGAAACAGCGCAAGCTAGCATGAAGGTAAAGCTAATTTTTTACATTATAGTGATGACACTGGCAGTGACGATTCTCTCAGACCAATCAGTGATCTACAGTGTTTTCGTGTCACGTTTTGGTATCAGCTCGGGTCGTTTGGAACCCCAATCGAGGTGGTACTACGTGGGTGATTCTCACGAAACCATTGAAACACCACGGCACTAATGATTTTAGCTTTAAAATGTGTAATATAGTAACATTAAAAAGCATCAGAATTAACACAATACTGTGTTCTACCTTGCACAATGTGTGATTTCAACATAAGAATTTATAATTGGAAATTTTATCTAATTTTCTGCTGAAATTCTCATTACCGCAATGTGTCCAGCTGTGTTTGAACATGCGTTATGTTGTAATTTAATCAAATTAACACAAAAATATTAAGAAAAAAAATAAATGGATGTTTTGCTAGACTACTTTAGATGACAGAATTTTTTTACTGAATATTCATGTATAATAATAATGAAGAAAAATTAGGAAAATGATGTGTCCATGCCTAATATTCTCATCCTTCGCAACACTTTTTGAAGCAGTTTAAGCACACATACAGAATTTTAATAAAGTTTGATTTTGAGTGACCAAGCACATGGACCAGTTACTTCAAGATGGCTACCAGGTAAGATCACTTTTTTACAGTTAATTTGAAATATTGTCTTGTCAGAATGCTTACACGACATTTTGATTATCATTACCGCAACAGATGCTTATTAAATGTTGATTTGATTGGTAGGGGCATGGTGCTTTGATTTTGGATGCATGTGCAGAGTCTCCAGGTTGTGTTCTTTCGGGTTTGTCATGTCATTTTGGAAGTGTGTCGGTGTTGATGTTTTTTTGACTGTTGCGGTAATGAGATTTTTTAGGACTAATTTTTTAAATTATGTTACAAAAAGTGTTAAATGATAAGTAAAAGTTTTTAAATTAATGTTCCCATTTACTCCAGACTTTGTTTTTCAATGTCTGGTGGGAAAAAAAAGTAAATTTAAGCAATTTTTACATTTTCATGCTTGACATTTTTAAAACCAAGTTTTCGTGAGAATCACCCACGTACTCACCCAATGGAAAAGCACCCAAAAGTAAGCAGACCCAAACCGTGGGGTACTATGCAATGGAAAAGCGCCATAAGAACGACATATGTCGATACCATTAGAAA
This sequence comes from Misgurnus anguillicaudatus, assembly GCF_027580225.2. Lineage (NCBI taxonomy): Eukaryota > Metazoa > Chordata > Actinopteri > Cypriniformes > Cobitidae > Misgurnus > Misgurnus anguillicaudatus. The sequence goes on along the minus strand of NC_073347.2, from coordinate 31,296,358 downwards.
GCGATAGCTTTGTTAACTTCTTGTTTCAAAGGTGCAGAGCGTACAAACTGTTTTTCTGCCCCTTTCGATTACCAGGATATAATCTGTCCTGGCTGTACTTAAAACAAAAACTGCTTTTATCTGCTGATACCGATTATAGGCAGATACATCAGTCCCTCCCTAATAATAACTATGCGATATACAATCACTCCTTCAACCAGAATGCCTAGATCCAGCACAAACTGGCATCCAGAACAAGCTCTCTCACTAACTACTGGTCTATCAGTTAAACCAGCACACAGACCAGCATAAACTAGCACTGAAATTCCTGCTGGTCTTAGATGAAAATGGACATTTGCTAGGGACATGCAATAGCATTCAGACATTATTAAGTGTGTCTTCAAAACACTTTTTGGGACCAACGTGGCTGCTAGTTCTTCTAAGCCTAGAACTGTATGTTCTCTATCCATGAATCCTGATCAAGAATGAAGCTACATGCCCAAACCTCAGGCTGTAAGACAATAGCTGAGAGCAGAAAAATAAAACTGGATAAATAGACTGTGCGAGAGAGAGAGAGAGAGAGAAAGAGAGAGTACAGAAAGAAAGAGAGGTAGCTGGCAGTCTACCACACTACATGCAATAAATGATGACAAATGAAGAACAGACGAGACACATGAAATCACTCTCGTAGCTGTATGAAACTCCTGCATACACCCCCAAACTAAACACTGTGTGCTTTATTATTTCCACACATTCACTGGAAAACCCCTAAAGGCTCCCAATACTCCATTTTTGTGCTCGTTCGATACTGACAGGCTGTGTTTAACCCTTTAACTGGCGCAGCCCTTTTTGAGTGGGGGGTTGGTGAAAAGGTGATAAACACCTTTAAATTAATATAACTCTGGCTTTTTTTTTTTGGTCTAGAAGCCTAATTTTGGTTTTAATTTTGGTAATTTTTGGTTTTAAAGTGTCTGTAGGTGAAAATATATATTTTTTTAGGGAAGTGTCTGTAGGTGAAAATATATATTTTTTTAAAGCAGTTTACATTTATTTGTAATAAATAAAAATGCAATATAGTATAATTTTTAATACATAAAATTTTCAAAAAACTGAGGTTTGTGCTGGTTTGCTGCATACTTGTGTCACAAATGAATAAATTACAGTTACTGCATTATTATTACTGCTAAAAGGTTTTTTAATATGAAAACTACATTCTTAGACCTTTCCAACAATATATAGTTTGTCGTGATAGATTAACATTTACATAGAAAATATTGAAATAAACGTATTAACGGGTTAAAGTTTGACTTATTTATAATTGTATATTTTATATATTTTGTGTACTTTATGTTAAAGGTTTGCATATATGCATGCTCATTTATTTGTTGACTACGGCGCTTTCCGCTGGCAAACTGTAGTTACTGAAATGAAAGGAAGTTTAAAATCTAATAAAACATTAGCAAAAAAACATCCCTAAAACACTTCAGGGGGCATCTAAAGAAAGAATGAACGGTCAGCATGGGATTAAGATATATATATGGGCTGCGTCCGAAACTGCCAATTTGCATACTATAGTTTCAGCAGTAACAACATAAACAAGGCTTTCGGGTAAAACACGTAACTTTCGGTAACTCCGCTAAGAATAAATAACAACAAAATCCATTTAGAGTAGTTTATTTATATAACAAGCTAAATAAACAACACATAGATTACCTAACAAAACATTTGTTATTTTCAAAATGGTATTTGTTTAAGAGTTCAGTTTCAGCAACTGGTCAGACCATTAAACAAACAGAAACAGGAAGTAAAGTTCAGAGCAGACGTATAATCTCGTCACCGCACGTGCGTCCGATAAAACAGATATAGTACCGTACTTTCCGGACTATAAGCCGCATCATTCAAAAATGCGTCATTAAGACAAAATAACATATATAAGTCAACCTGGAAGGTTAAATAGGCTAAACTAACCGAACAAGCCAACTAGCGTGAAGTTTCGCCATTCCACATTACTGTATCCATTGAATTACATAAATACAAAAGCAGCATATAGCAGACTCTCGCGGCTGTAGACGGTCATGTTGTCTCTTGCCTCATAAATGTAATTGACTTACAAAGCGCACCTGACCTGACTATAAGATGCAGCACCAGCCAAGTTATGAAAAAAAAACGCGGCTTACAGACCAAAAAATGCGTTAGGCGAAAAGCAATAGGTGAGGCGAGTAGTATGTCCAAATTCATAGTATTCGAAAAAACAGGGAAAAAGTATCCGGATGACTGACTACTTCGGGCAAGATCCCAAAGTGTTCATTTAATGGACACTTCACTATCCTATAGTCTCCCAGTAGTAGGGTTGGGTATCGAGAACCGGTTCCATTTTAGAACCAGTTCTAAAAAAAACAACAACCGGGAAATCGATATGGCGCGTGCATTTCGATTACGTTTATCAATTATTGACTTTCATTCCTGTTGCTGTGAAGGTCATCACACCACTGATCTACTGGCTGTCCTTCAACGTGATGCCCAGCCGATGCGTGACCAACGACCACCGGCTGAACCAGTTTAATCTGCTTACCCGCTTCCTATCCCTACCGTGTTTATATATATATAAATATATATTAATTCCTCCCAAGGGTTTTTGTCTTTCTAGGAGTTTTTCTCACTGGGTTTTCTCCTAGGGGTTTTTCGTCCCCGGGAGAGTCAGCCAACTTTGGCTTAACTTTGGGGCACTTTACTGTATACGTTACATTATTACCACACTCGCTTGTATGGTTTATCCTTAGCCACAAGATTCTACTTCTTATATTATCTATTGATTTTCTGTGTTCTCCCCTACATCTACTCATGGAAAGCTGCTTTGCAACAATTAACAATTGTGAAAAAGCGCTATATAAATAAAATTGAATTGAATTGATTCTTGCAGGGCGAACAACAGTGAGCGTTTTACAGCTGTATCTAACTGCGACGAACCTTCTCTCATTACGCACATAGGCATTGTATTACATCTGCCACTATGACGGCAACAAATGTTCAAAAGTTTGGTTAAACTTTGTGAAAAAAGACTGTAGTATTGCCAAACGCAATACATTTGGCAAGGATATTTAGTGTAAGGAAGGCAATACTAATATGATGAAACATTTGCTTCAATAAGGCGTTAATTTGAAGGAATGTTCAAATCTTTCAGGCCCAAATCTTTTTTTACCATTTTGGAATCCATTCAGGCGATCTTCGGGGTCTGGCGCTACCACTTTTAGCATAGCTTAGCATAATTCAATGAATCTGATTAGACCATTAGCATTGCTAAAAAAATGACTAAAGAGTTTCAATATTTTTCCTATTTAAAACTTGACTCTTCTGTAGTTACATTGTGTATTAAGACCGACGGAAAATTAAAAGTTGTGATTTTCTATGCAGATATGGCTAGGAACTATACTCTCATTCTGGCGTAATAATCAGGGACTTTGTTGCCGTAACATCACTGATATTACGTAGTGCCACGAAAATAGTCCCCTGCTATTGAAAGATACTACACTAAAAAAACGGATTCATTAAATTTAATCAATTTTTTAAGATAAGTGGTTGCAATCAATTTATTTAAGCTACATTTAAACAAAAAAGATTAGTCAAGTAAAATTAAATATAAAACTTTTGTTTAAATGTAGCTTAAATAAATTGATTGCAACCACTTACCTTAAAAAAATTGATTAAATTCAATGAATCCGTTTTTTTCAGTGTAAGAGGACTATTTTCAGCTGCTGCTTAAAGGAATAGTCTACTCATTTTCAATATTAAAATATGTTATTACCTTAAATAAGAATTGTTGATACATCCCTCTATCATCTGTGTGTGTGCACGTAAGCGCTGGAGCGTGCTGCGACGCTTCGATAGCATTTAGCTTAGCCCCATTCATTCAATGGTACCATTTAGAGATAAAGTTAGAAGTGACCAAACACCTTAACGTTTTTCCTATTTAAGACGAGTAGTTATACGAGCAAGTTTGGTGGTACAAAATAAAACGTAGCGCTTTTCTAAGCGGATTTAAAAGAGGAACTATATTTTATGGCGTAATAGCACTTTTGGGAGTACTTTGACTCGGCGCAGTAACACCCTCCCTCTCCCATTATGAGAGTGAGAAGGGGAGCAGACTTTTCAGGCGAGTCGAAGTACTCCAAAAAGTGCTATTACGCCATAAAATATAGTTCCTCTTTTAAATCCGCTTAGAAAAGCGCTACGTTTTATTTTGTACCACCAAACTTGCTCGTATAACTACTCGTCTTAAATAGGAAAAACGTTGATGTGTTCGGTCACTTCTAACTTTATCTCTAAATGGTACCATTGAATGAATGGGGCTAAGCTAAATGCTATCGAAGTGTCGCAACGCGCTCCAGCGCTTACGTGCACGCACACAGATGATAGAGGGATGTATCAACAATTCTTAGTTAAGGTAATAACATATTTTAATATTGAAAATGAGTAGACTATTCCTTTAATATCGAGTCACCTACAGCCATGTTACGGCAGCAAAGTCCTTGATTATTACGCCAGAATGAGAGTATAGTTCTTAGACATATCTGCCTAGAAAATCGCAACTTTTCATTTTCCATTGGTCTTAGTACACGATGTAACTACAGAAGAGTCTTTGTAACTACAAAAGAGTGTAACTAGAGAAGAGTCATGTTTATTGTTTCAAAGCTCAAATTGCAACCGTGTCAACGTAATCATAATTATTTTTCCAATCAAGTCATGCAAGCCTAGTTGTATTCGATATATTTAACAAACTCGGACTGTGACTCAGAAAAGCGACGCTAATTGAATCAAAATGTGGAAATATCAAACAGCAACAAACAGTGGAGAAGAAAAGCTTTTAGCTGCCCAATTAAGCGCAGTATTAACACTGTACAGAGCTGTCACGAGAGCCGAGACCTCTTACACACAATCTAAACATCCGCTCAGCACATAAACACACTCCCGCTCTTTCGCTCTCTCTGCACCCTTGCTTCATAAATCCTTTGACTCGATTAACAGTGCCGTCAAGTGGCAAACGCTTTCTCAATCTCCAGCACCGGAGGTTCACCGACACAAAGCTTTAGGGCCACATCTGTCCAAGGGTCAGAGGTGAAAGGTGATAAATAAGACTTTCACTGGAATGAGAGGGTCAGGACTGAGCGAAGGGGTTTCTGACCCCAGCCACGCTTCTTCAAGAGGACAAGAAACATCATCCGGTGTGTTTATATGAGTTAAACTAGAGCTGATGATAAGCAGTGTGCTTTAAAGAATAGTTTAATCCAAATTATCTCATAATTTACTCCTCTCCTTAATGTCATCCCAGATATGACGTCCTTTATTCAGTTAAACAAATTAATAATTTAATATTAAAATGCCACAATGCACATCCATCCATCATTAAAGTAATCCAGATGACTCTAGTGCAATAGTCTCTAACATGGTTTCCTTTATGCATGTTAACATTTTAAACAATAATAAACGTATCAAGAAGTAAAACAACAAAGTTTTAAGTAGGCAATATGATAAAGTAGACTATATAACCATCCAGATTGTTTTATCCATTGTGGTAGCCCTTGCTCACAAAAAGGTTGGAGCCCCCTGGCCTTGTGGGTTAATATACATCTCATGAATTAAGCGAAAACAATACATTTGTGAGAGAAAATTATTCCTATTTTAAGCTTATTCAATAATCGATACATTATGGAAACATACAATTCAGCATAAGGTGAATTTTTGGGGATTTGGGAGGGCAGGGGGGGCACTTCCCCCTCAGAGCAGAGCCGATAATTTTGTTTAAGCTATTAATGAAAAAGAAATGAGAATTTGTCTAATCTTAATATTTTAACGGACGGACTGAGTAACTTAAGGCTAAAAACAGTAGTTTTAATTCATTTAAACCATATTTAAAAGCGAGGTTTTTCAATATGGTGGGCAATGTTAACTTTGAATCTCATTGGCTCTTGCATATCTAGTGATTAGTTGTCATTTGCATGTTCGCCACTTTGAAACTCAAAATACAAATTGTTAAAATTAGTAACTGGGAGTAAAAATGAGTAAATACACCAATTTTCATATTTATGTAAACTATTACTTAAACCAGTGGCAAGAAAAAGTATGTGAATTTCATGGTTTTCTGAATCAATTAGTCATAAAATGTGATCTGATCTTCATCTAAGTCTAAACATAATGCGTCTAAAAAAATTACACAAAAAAATCTGATCTTTGGAACTCTTGAGTTAAAGGCGGAGTGCACAATGTTTGAAAAAACGCTTTGGAAAAGGGAGTCGGGCCGATTACCAAAACACACTTGTAGCCAATCAGAACTAAGGGCCGTGTCTACTAACCGACATCCTTACCGGGGTTGCGTATGTGTGGGGCGGGTCTATCAAAAGAAGGTCCAGATTCTATTGGGGTAGGGGCGTGTATGTTTAGGTGATTTCAAATATCAACATTGGCTTTCAAACATTGTGCACTCCGCCTTCAATGACCTTAAAAAAAGCTAATTGGAGTCAGGTTTTAGCACACCTGGTCTCGTTAAGCTAATACATTTAGAGATGTGGACTACAAATACCTTGACTGATAAAAACCCTCAAACTTTTGGAGTTTGCTCTGCACAAGAAGAACACGCTTATGTGAGCCATGCCTGGCCAAAAAGCGCTTTCAGAGAAGCTACGATCAAGAATTGTTGCTATTTCACCGTAATTCATTGAGAAGCACAGCAAGCATCATCGGCCGATCTATCAGTCCATCCCCATCCAAAAGGTTCACATACTTTTTCTTGCCACTTTATTAGCTTCTTTGCATTCTAGTAAAACCTTGATGTCTTTAATATAAGTGAAATCAATTTAATGCTCCTATTTTAAAAATTTGATTTTGGGACTTCAGGCTGTATTTGACAGACAGGGTCACATTTAGACAAACCGAATGTGTAAATGAGAACAGCAACATAAACACATCATTACTGCTTATCTTGTCTCCAGACTCATGTGTGCACATCTCATAAATATGTGCATTCCAGCAGAACTTCAAAAGGCATATAAGCCCTGTCGGTCAAAACCTTCTGAGGCAGATGCCAATGATGTTATTCAACAGGACACTTCTGGTAATCTGGAGCCGGACCCTGTTGGCTCTCCATAAACTTTCGATAAACAGATCCAGATAAACACAATGCAGACTTACAACCAGAATCACAGTATCTGCCATGTGAGCCCATGAAGACAGCAAACATCATTCAAACTTCAGTCTGGAGACCATGGATATGTTTTAGTTCAACTCTGAATGAATACATTGGATTGTTTGAAAAGTCTGTTAGTTCAAAACTAAATACATTATGTCAGGTGAGCCACCAGGACTAGAATTAATTTAATAACTACTGTGAAAAGAACTGGACTATACCACAAGCTTGTGTTTCTTGGACTGAAGTCACATTGATATGGACTGGAAAAATTGACTTAAAAATGGAAGTAAACTAGACATATACATCTTCAGTGAATAATTATATGTGAATGTTTTAGGAAAATAAATATACTTGTCCATCCAAAGGTTTAAAACAACATCAGTTTAAATAATAAATCATGTCAGAATTTTCATAATGATTTTTTTTTCAATTATATTATTGACCCCAGTAAGCACCATGTTCTACTTCAATCATTCAAATCTTTAATGTCTTTAAAGGAGGGCATGGAGTTTATAATAAATCCTCACTGTGGCATTCACAGAATCCAAACATTAACCTTGTAACCAAGAGTCAGACCGCTGGTCTGGAGTCTGCTGAGAAACAAGCCAGAAATAGTTCATCTGTCTGGCCAAGAACAACAGGTCCTGTAGGACTGAAGGCACCACAGAACCATTTAAAAACACTGAGGGACTTGATTGACTTCAGATGGTTGCCAGTTAGCACAGTGGTAGGTCAAACCTCCCGCAATCTGCCATTCTCAATCAAAACTACGGCCATATCTGAGGGAGGCCATGATGACTCTGATGAAGTCATTTCTATTGGCATCATTCGAAAAAAACTCTTCATAGAAACAAGAGAGGAGTTTTCTAGTCTATATCATTTGTGGTTTTGAAACCTAACATGTGTCCTAACCAGGCATAGTGTGATAAAGCAACAAGCAATACAGTAAATCTCTCTTCTGTGCAAAATATTTTGTCAGTCATTTGTTTATTTCGTGCTGTACTGATTGACCACATTGGTCCAAATTCCGCTATACATTAGCTAGACATGAAACTTGAATCGCTATATTTATTTACAATAAAAAACAACATACAACTCATACGGTGGGTTAAAGGCGGGGTGTATGGTTTTTGAAAAACAATTGGAAAAAGGGAGTCGGGCCAAGTACCAAAACACACTTGTAGCCAATCAGCAGTCTACTAAACGACATCGTTGCCTGGGTTCTATTGGGGTAGGGCCGTGTGTGTTTTGGTAATTTTAAATGTCAACATTGGCTTTCAGAGATCATGCACCCCATCTTTAATATGAAGCAAAATAATATGTTTGTGAACAGAAAACAATAAACATTTTAAGCGATTTAGTGACTGATATGTCGTGTTTAAATATAAACACATCTTGATTAAAAATGGCGGCATACCGGCTCTACGTCAATAAGACAATAATTTGTTCTCTCGTGTCTCGCATTAATTTGAGTGAATTATGGGGTTTTATTTTATGGTGAGCTATTCCTTTGATGTTAGCTAATATTACTACAATTGTTCCTGTTTGTTCATTGTTTACTGACTTATGTTAACAAAATGTGATTTGATTTTACAAATGTGACCCTGGACCACATCAGTCATAATATATAAATATCTAAATAAGCTTTCCATTGATGGATGGTTTGTTAGGATAAGACAATATTTGGCTGAGATACAACTATTTAAAAATCTGGAATATAAAGGTGCAAAAATCTAAATATTAAGAAAATCCGCTTTTAAAGTTGTCCAAATGAAGTCCTTAACATCACATATTACTAATAATAAATACATTTTTATGTATATTTACTGTAGGAAATTTACTTAATATCTTCACGATCTTTACTTTATATCCTAATGATTTTTGGCATAAAGAAATCAATAATTTTGACCCATACAATGCTTCTTTGGCTTTTGCTACAAATATGCTTGTGCTACTTTCAATAATAATGATAATAATAAACTTTATTTTCTATAGCGCCTTTAAAGTGTACATCTCAAAGCGCTGTACAAAAATAATTACAACAACAAAGATACAGCACACAATAAAGATTAAGATTAAGGAGACATTATACACTGTAAAACAAAGAAAAAGCAATCAATCAATTAAAAGCTAACATAAAAAAATGAGTTTTAAGCTGAGATTTAAAAATACCAAAAGATTTTGCAGAAATTTGGCAGAAAATTCCAAATTTTTGGAGCTAATGAGGAAAAAGCCCTGTCTCCCATTATTTAATAATTTCTTTAAAAATATCTAAAAATACTTAAACAATATAATGCTATAAAGTAAATGTACATAGAAAGTAAATTATTCACAAAAACCTAACAAAAAAAGAAAAACTACTTTAAAATGGTGTAGGAAATAGTTTAATTTGTTCTACTTTCACATGAGAATAAATGAATGTGAAGGATATTTAAAAAAAATAATCATATTTAAAAAATGAAATATATTCTGATTGGCTCCAATTTCGTCATTTAGAAATATTTCGCTGTCAGTAGGATGAGAAGAATTACCTGATAATGAAAACTTGCCTGGTTAGAGACAGTGTTAGATTTTCCTCTGGATCACAGAGTTCTTACACGTTCTTCATCATCAAACACACGTTAAAACTTTAAACTACTCTCTGTGACCTCTCCTTCATCTTTACCTCAACCCTTGATCTCAAGTGCTCCATTAAACCCCCGAAATAACCGACTATAGCTTAAATATTTACATGAGAGAAGTATGGCACACTTACATTCGCTCCATTGCGTTTGAAAAGCTGATGGGGTCGAAAGTGAAGATGGATGAGAAGTTTGCTAACAACTGTTATTAGATGGAACATGAATAATTCTGTCATCATTTTCTCAAAATCATGTTCCAAACCAATAAATATGAAATATATTAATATATATTTAATAATAAATTACACTTTATATTCTCAACAATACAAAATTCTTATATGAGCCCATGCGAGCTTCAATCTGCTCAATGAGGACCTACAGAACTTCAGGGCACTGTAACGTAATGTATTGTTTTTCTATATCAATTTCAATCAAATAATGTGCAGTGTTTGGGGTAACGCATTACAAGTAACGTGCATTACGTAATAATTTTACTTTTTTAAAGTAACAAGTAAAGTAACTGAAAGAGATCAAGCCTCAGCCAAGTAAGAAAAGTAACCCAAAGTAACTTAAAAGTAATGTATGTATTACTTTCCATGAAATGTAACTAAGTAACATAATTAGTAACTTAATATTGTAATGCATTACTTTTAAAAGTAACTTTCCCCAACACTATGGAAGGTTTTTTTGGTCTTTTTAAAATAAATTAAATAAATTATAAAATAATTCATTAAATTATAAAATAATTAATTAAATTATAAAATAAAAACGCAAAATATGTCCTAGGTGCACTAGGAAAAGCCGCCAAATAATATACAGATTAAAATAAATGACAGACTTTGTCACACAACACTGCACAAATTATAAGGATTATTTTCATTGTGCTTTTTTGGTCTAGCCACTTCGAGTTGTTGCACAAAACAGTCAATAAGATCATCAGATGCAAAAGCTGCTAAACGCAATCTTCTTCAAAAATGAGATAATGATATTAACCGTATGCTTTCGGCACGTATTATACTTTCGTTTTAATTCCGACCTCAGACCAATCAGAAATTCTGGCTTGTTGCCAGGATACATTAACTCTTTCCCTGCCATTGACGAGTTAACTCGTCAATTAAGAGAAAACCCTTCCCTGCCAATGACGAGTTTTTCCGGCTTTCTGGAATACCCCTATTATCCACAAAGTGGTGGTCTTCCGTAACTTATAAAACCCGGAAGTATCCCCCCAGGGTAAACAGCTGCATGTCCGTGTAAGTTTTGAGGATCTCTCTGCATATGATCTCTATCAAAAGTCCTTCACAATAATGGAATTATCTCAGCTTTTTGCTCAAAATTTGGTGTTTTTGAAAAAACCTACCCATATTTGAGAGGTGATAAATAAATGTAGGATAAAACAGGGTTTTTTTTAAAGCAGATGGTCTGTTCTTTCATTTGATAAATTGTATGTTTATATATTTTAAGAACAACATTCTCTGGAAGGCATTAAACTTTTGTAAAATCATGAAAATGCTGCCGCTGGCTGATAAGAGTCTGATAAAAAAGCTAATTTACAAGAAAACATGTCAGACGCACTTAGAAGGTTTTGCATCTGAACTTTTTAAATATAACAGCAAACAAGCTTGAATCAACATGAGGGTAACTAAATGATGCCAGAAGTGAACAATTCCTTTACCATTATGTTTAGGAATAATGTCTGACATTACCTGAAACAGTCATGAGGGTATAGGGGGATAAGGATCATGGTATTGTGATGAGGACATAATGAAAGGACTGTCATCTGTCCAGGGTGGACGTGTCTCGGGCATCGCAATCGCCTTGCTGCCTGTATCTCACTGGCTCCACATATGAACTCACTATGTTAAGTGAATAACAGGAAAGTCTCTACAAGGGCCTGTTTTTTTAAACAGTAAATACAGATGTCCTTGTGTGAAGACAACATCTAAACTCGAAAAGCACAAACACCCGCACACCTCTGCTGTGGGCTATAGAGTGCCTCATCGTGATTTAGGTGGGAAATATAAACAGAGAGCAGCAGACGGGCCTGTCGGATTACATAAACTGGGCACTGCCAAACTGTCTCCAGTCCTACCTGTGGCTTTGACATGAACGCCTAATGTTGCTAATTTTAAAAACTTTAAAATACAAATTTAAAGACTTGTGTGGAAGTGATTTAAATGTAAAAATAAGTTTAATGTAGCTGATATGTCTTATATGTAGCTCAAAGCATAACCAAGTAGCCTTAAAGGAATATTTCATCCAAAAATTAAAATAAGCCCATATTTTACATATTTAACTTTCTTTTTTCACCCAACACAGTAAAAGTTAAATAATATCCCGGCTCTTTTCAGCTTTATAATAGCATTGGATAGTGTTCCACTTTTAAAGACCCCAAAACCGCATTCATTCATCAAAAACTAATCCATACAGATATTAAATGTCTTCTGAGGTAAAGAAATTGGTTTTTGAAAAGAAAGATTTATATTTCCTACTTTATAAACTATGATTATATACGTGTTTACAAGTGAGTTGAGATCAGGTGGACGGCTGATCTCTGACTTAACATTACAAAAACCTAACACTTCACTTAGAAAGACATTTAACTCTTTCCCCGCCACTGACGAGTTATCTCGTCAATTAAGAGAAAACGCTTCCCTTCAAACGATGAGTTTTTACGGCAAACCATATTTCTGCTATCATCCACTAGGTGACGCTCTTACCCAACTTATAAAGCACTAAAGCATTCACTTATCCAAAAACATTAAAAAACTCTAAAAATGCAATTATCTCAGTTTTGTTCAAAATTTGGTATTTTGTTTGAAAGCCGAGGGTCTGTTCTTTTATTTGATATATTGTGTGTTTATATATACACAAAAAACTTTCTGGAAGACATTAACCATTTGTGAAAATCATGAAAAATGCTGGCGCTGGCAACTTTTGTTTTTTAAAGGAAAACACCACCGTTTTTCAATATTTTACTATGTTCTTACCTCAACTTAGACGAATTAATACATCCCTATCTTTTTTCAATGCGTGCACTTCATCTTTGTACAGAGCGTTGTGAATGTGTTAGCATTTAGCCTAGCACTATTCATTCCTTAGGATCCAAACAGGGGTGAAATTAGAAGCCACCAAACACTTCAATTTTTTAAGCGGATAAAAGGTGAGAACTACATTGTATAGCGGCAGAGCACATAGTTTGAAGAAATTCGACCTTGGGCGAATGCTAACACATTCACGACGCGCTGTACAAAGATTAAGTGGACACATTAAAAAAGCTAGGTATGTATTAATTCATCTAATTTGAGGTAAGAACATAGTAAAATATTGAAAATGGTGTTGTTTTCCTTTAATAACGCTCGCGGTGAAAGAGTAAATAACTGTATGGATTAGTTTTTGATGAATGGATGCACTTTTAAAACTTTAAAAATGGGGCACTATCCAAAACCATTTTAAATCTGAAAAGAATATTATATAATTAATGAAGTCACCTATATACGCCAAGGATGGCTTGAGAGTGAGCAAAATATTGGCTAATTTTTTTATTTTGGGGTGAAACATTCCTTTAAAACTTCAGAAATAAACATGTGGCTCTGTATAGACCCCTTCAAGGTTTGTAAACATTGAATGACTGTTGGGTGCGCACGCAGCATGGGGTAAAACTGTTCATACCGTTTAGGCTTTCTAGTTTAATCTAACAGGGCTGAAAAATTATGACTTACCTCAAATGAAGTGAGCACTACAAACACAAGCCTCTTTAAACTTTGCATTGTCACAGTCTGCATTGCTTGCAGCCGCAGATGTTGTAATTTTTTTGTTTTTGAAATTCTGCAGGAATCCCGAAAAACTTAACGGAAGACCCTCTTGCGATTTTCAAAGCCCAAGACGCAAGTAGGCATTTTTGACTATACCGAATAATACGCGACTCAATCTGCTGTAATGACTTTTCTGCCCCCGACATGCGCAGTGGGAACCGCCTATGACATGAACTGTGAAGGGGTCTATTAAACAGCAGTCAGTTTCTGGGAATCTCTAAAGCATTCAGTTGAGTTCTCCTAAACATTTGGCTAAACAGTCTTCACTGTTTTATAAAACAATGAAAATAAAAATTAGATCCTAACCTTTCCCACCATATCCCATCTCTTCCTACCCTACCCTATCTATCCTATCCTTTCCCATCCCATTCCTTTCTTTCCTATCCTATCCTTTCCCTCCCCATCCCATCCCATTCGTTGATTCTGTGTGGGCCTAAATATGACGAACATCAGCACTAAGCATACTTCAACTTTCTCAACAAAGTCCACATGAGTCTCAACGTCCTAAAAGCACACCTCATCGGCGCACATTATTTCCAACCATACCAAATATTTGTCTTCTTAAACTGAAATAAACCTCTGCTTCTAGGTTTATACTCGACACACGGTGTCCTATTGAAAAACCTCTATTAGACAAAGAGTTCTTAAGCTAACAAAAGAGGAAAGATCAGCACGTCTCACCCTCCCTCTTTGGCCCAACCGTGGCGTCGGCTTGTCGGTACTGAAATTATTATTATTATTATCATCGTCACTAACCCCACAGTTCTGGGCGCTGACCACACCACTGAACCTGCTCGCCTGCCAGCACACAATCCTGGATCTTCTCCATTCTTGGACTCAGTCCTGTTATTTCAACACACGTTACGCGGGACCAAATCAGCCCTCCTCCTGTTCACTGAACTGAGATATATAAACACAGTTGAAGGCTTACAAATTGAATGGCTACTGATATTAGGCTGACATAAACGCTGCATATTGTGCAATTACAGTCATGGGAACCGCTAGAGCACACTGCTTATACAATGAACCAAACAGTTGGCCCTTACCGAACCGTCAAACTGATAAGTGAGTTTTGATTAGAAAGTGTCATGACGTGGTCAAATGGCACATTTCCCAAATCCTCTAGCGGTGATGGACCTCATTCTGACCCGAGTCCAATAACCTGATACAAGTTCAACACTAAACAGACTGTGCTTGATAAGAATTGGCTGCAACCAAACTTGGTCTGGGATTCTGTCAGCTGAGGATTGGAAACACTGACACTTATTTAACACTTAAGCATTTAACAGTTCAGCTATAGGATCATTTTGAGCATATATACTTGTATCAAAACACATTATGAACATCTAGAGCTAAAATCTAGGGCTGGGTAAAAAAATATTGATTCTCAGGTTTTAATCGATCTTCAATTTAACAAAACCAAATCTATTGGGGGAAAGGAATCAATTCTTAAAGGAATATTCAATTTTCTTAAAAGAAAAATCCATATAATTTACTCACCACCATGTCATCCAAAATGTTGATGTCTTTCTTTGTTCAGTCGAGAAGAAATTATGTTTTTTGAGGAAAAAATGATTTTTCTCGTTTTAATGGACTTTAATGGACACCAACACTTAACAGTTTTAATGCAGTTTAACATTGCAGTTTCAAAAGACTCTTAACGATCTCAAACGAGGCATAAGAGTCTTATCTAGCGAAACGATTGTCATTTTTGGCAAGAAAAATTAAAAATCTGCACTTTTAAACCACAACTTCTCGTCTTCCTCCGACTGTATGACGAGCCAGCGCGACCTCAAGTAATTGCTTAATGACGTTGAAAGGTCACGTGTTACATATATGAAACGCACATTTGCGGACCAATAAACTGACACAAAGACATTAATTTGCATCATTCAACATACAACAACGTCGGAACGGTCCTCTCTCTTCACACTGGAGTGTAGTTTCGATATGTCATCCGTGACCTCTTGACGTGATGACGTATTACACAAGGTCGCGCTGGCACGTCACACGACCGGAGGAAGACGAGAAGTTGTGGTCCAAAAGTGCATATTTTTTATTTTTCTTGCCAAAAATGACAATCATTTCACTAGATAAGACCCTTATGCCTCATTTGAGATCATTTAGAGTCCTTTGAAACTGCAACCCCAAACTGCATTAAAACTGTTAAGTGTTGGGGTCCATTAAAATGAGAAAAATCCTGGATTTCTTTTTTTTCAAAAAACATAATTTCTTCTCGACTGAACAAAGAAAGACATCAACACTTTGGATGACACGGTTGTAAGTAAATTATCTGGATTTTTTTTTTGAAAATGGACTAATCCTTTAAATGTACTCTTAAAGTGACAGCACACCAAATAAATTCAATGTCTGCAAAACACATTTTTTATGAAATATTGATAACGAATCAATATTGGACAGAATCAAAATAGAATTTTAGCGAAACCATATAAAAAAGATTTGAATCAACAAAATGGTTGCAATAATAAAACCCAAAGAAAGATCAATTATTTCATAGACCAAATGAAATCCAATTTTTAGTGCAATACAACTATTAACACAGCATGTACTGTAGTATTTATTGTATTGTTTTGATTTTAAACCATATTAAATACAGTCAAAAATTCTGTATTACCGTAATGGGAATGAGTTACAAAAACCAAACACATTACAGAAATTAGAAAATTGGGATAGAAGATAAAAAACCTGAAATCCTGTTTTGGGCCTGAACCCTCATTTACTTTATGCAAGATATAATTCGCTTTGTAATTAAAAATACTTCTTTACAATTTTTTTTTTATTTTATAAAATGTGACCATGTTTTCATGAGATTTGTTTGGTTATGGGTTTTACATTTCTATGAAAAGCTTACCAGCTTTGGTGTCTTCATTGAGGCGGGAGTAGACAGAGACGTCAAGGCGAGGGATGCACCTCTCGATGGGCATCCAAACGTACGTCTCAGGACACAGGAGGTCTGATGGTCTGTACTGACCCTGGTCATGGAGAAACAAAATAGGTAGAGCTTGGTCAATGCTTTTAATGTGTATCATATTTGTCTCTTATTTTTCTCTTAGTAATGTAGTGAAAGTAAAGCATGAAGGAAGAGAAAGCAGAAGGCCTTTTTAGCCTTGATTTTCCTTTTGTAGGCTGTTGTCGGTCCAAACAGACCAGTGTGAGCACAGAGTAAACAAACGAACGCCTCGGTGAAGATCTATGCGTTTCTTTAAACACAGTCAAGTCATTTCTGGCAGACAAAAATGCATTGACGCGCTGCACGTACGGACACGCAACCGCACTCTAAAGCCCGCAAAGATTATGTGGGTTTAGTTCAGTATTTGGTCGAACGAGAAGTCGCCTTGTGAAAGTCCCACCATTAACCAACAGGATTCGTCTGTCATTATTCCACAGTGGAAACTATGTGTCCTGTTTTTACAAGACGGACAGCATGGGAAAGAGCGAGCCTGTGGAACGTGTTTTAAATGAGAGGCATTTCGTGGGGCAGGGAGAGGTTGTGATATACAAAGGGTTTTCGCACGTTCATCGGTCTGTCAGCGGTGGGCTACAGAGACCCTAAAGAGTGAGCTAGCTTCATTAATGCAGACTGATGACAACACTGTGAGGGTCAGTGAATCTAAAGGCTTAACTGAAAGGACGGTGTTTGGGTTTGGGCCTGCAGACAGACGTGCATGTGTATAAATGGGATGATAGAGCCCATGCTTTGGTACCGAAGACAGCTACAATGAATAGTACAATGATTAAATAAATCAAGAATACAATGAGAAAGTGACATAATTATAAAACGAGCTGTATTATCAGATGGGATTTATAAACAATCGGACATGAAGTGCTGGCAAATCGACATCAGAAAACTTTTTCACTATTTAATCGATGATTCTGGAATATCAGAAATGACTTACTTTAACCCTTAAATGCATGAGTCATTATTAAATATTTGAGTCTTGAGCGACTCTATATTTAACACTGATCTCTCTTTAGTATAAAACTTTCCTACTACTACATTCACAATTAGAAAACGATAAAATGATGTTATGTTCATAAAACAGATGCAAAAATATATAAAATGTTAAAAATATGCACAAATGACATTACTATAAACCTGAGATATGCACTTGAGATATGCAAAATACTGGGTCCCTAAAGCAGTGGTCCCTTGGGTCCTTTGTGTACGGTGCATCCCTTCTAGGCCACCCCAAAGAAAATGTATGACATAAAACAAAACATTTTAATTAAACAAAACATATAAGATTATACAAAGTAATGCTGTTGGTAAGTAGCCTTGGTTAAATGTTTAATACACAGAATTCATGATTAATAAAGTATTTTATAAAATGTCATAAAACTGACTCTCCCCAGTTTGAGACCACTGCTCCTAAACAACATTCAGGAAACAGAGGTGGGATAAAGGACAACATGGGTGTGGAAATACAAGAGGGTGGGTAATAGAGGGGCTGATGTCAGTAACTGCCCTGTGGACACGCTTACTGTCATTACAATAAGGGATTCATTGCTTGTTGAAACAGGCTTGGAGCACCTGAGAAACTCCTGTTCCCGAAATATGATGGGAGGGGGTCTAATAATCTCCAAACAAATTCATACACAAAAACAACACTGTATAACAGCACTCAGGTAACAGTACCAACAAACTACCCAGGTGATAAAGTAGTACACTCTCATAATGTACGTAAAGTGCTAAATTTTCGGAACAAATTTTGTACTTTATATACTAAAAATTCTTCTTCACAAAGATTTAAGATTTTAGATCATATTTACAATTTTGAAATCTGGCCCTCGAAGAACAGTAGTTGAAGACCCCTACCCTAAGATTACACCCCGATTTCTGACTTTATTTTGTATTTTAGACCCCTAGCGCCAAAGTATGTGTTAACCTTAAAGGAGCAGTGTGTAATTTTCTAGAAGGATCTCTTGACAGAAATGCAAAATAATATACAAAACTATATTATCGGGTGTATAAAGACCTTTTTATAATGAACCGTTATGTTTTTATTACCTTAGAATGAGACGTTTTTATCTACATACACAGAGGGTCCCCTTACGTGGAAGTCGCCATTTTGGGATGCCATGTTTCTACAGAAGCCCTTAACGGACAAACTTTTTTACTAAGTTGTCGAAGATGACATGTTTTTTTCCGGTGGCAGCTACCGTAGTTTCTCTAAGCGTTTCAAAAGCAAGGGGTGAGTGGACAATTTGCAACCTCACCACTAGATGCTGCTAAAATTTACACACTGCACCTTTAAGAGTTTTATCTTTATTTCCAATACAATGACTTCAATTTTGTCTTTGTTTAACTGGAAGAAGTTTTGATGCATCCAGCTGTTAATTTCATCAATGCACTTACAAAGGGAGTCTACACTGCAAAAAATGATTTTCAAGAAAACTTTTTCTTAGTATTTTTGTCTTGTTTTCAGTAAAAAATATCTAAAAATTCTTAAATTAAGATGCTTTTTCTTGATGAGCAAAACAACCCAAGACAATCAGTCTAGTTTTTAGACCAAAAATATCAAATGTAAGTGATTTTGTGCATAAAACAAGAAAAAAAAAAGCCAATAGGCTAAGCCAGTGCTCCCCCCCCTAGGAAAAGATAAACATTCCGCGCCCCCCCAACTCTCCGCCGCGACTGTAAATAGTATAATTTGTCTATAAAATTACACATTTGCAAAACATTGTATCCTTATTTACATTGAGAAAACACAAAAAGAAAACATAAAAAAAGAAATATCAATCAACTTACAACAAAGAATAACTTTATTAACATTGTTTTTAAGTCGGTAACAGAAAAGACTTAAAATGCATCAATTTGCCTGAAATAAAAAAACCAATCCTTATTTAAAGTATAATATTTTTTGACCATTTGATACTGAAAAATTAAATTAAATATAATCAATTAATAATAATAAAAAAAACAAGCGGCTTATCCGCGTGATTGGGGTGTAATGTCTTTAAGTGACGGGGCAAAAAAAAATCACTTCCTGAAAAAGTATTTTCCCCGGGGTCTCACGCGCCCCCCCTGGTGTCGCTTCGAGCCCCCCCTGGGGGTCTCGCCACACTATTTGAGAAGCACTGGGCTAAGCAAACTTTTATTGATTTTTTCTTGAATTTAGTGTTTAAGAAAAATGTTAAATTTAAGACAAAAATATAAAATTTAAGCGAATTCTTGTTAAAAACAAACAAACAAAAAATCTTGCAATGGAATAATAAAATAAAGAATTAAGTGTTTATGAAAAAAGTAAACTTATTTCAAGGAAATTTTTCTTATTCTAAGTCTTACTTTCAAGTCCCTTTAGGGAAGTCGCACTTGGCAGCCATCTTTGCAATACCTCTGGGCAGCTATTTTAGCCATGTTAACTAAAGTCCTATCTTGAATGGGGAAAGACAGATATCTCTAAAATCGGAATTAAACAACATATAAGTTATGGTTGTTGGTCAGAAATGTTTCTTAAGCTCAAATTGTGCTAGGAAACACCTTTATTTAAGGTCGTTTCAGCTACTGCGCAGGCGCACAGGTTGGCAAGCGACTCCACCAAAGAATTGTTTGACTTTTTGCCAATGATGATTGGTTCATTTTTAGTGGAAGGTGGAACTTCTGTCACCAGAGCAGCCGTATTGAGTGTTGCATTGTCCCCAATAGCAGTGCTGAACCTTGTTTTATCCAATAGACTGGTTATAATATATGAAGAGTTTGGTTCCAAAACGCGATAAATGCCATTGTAAAAAAATAGCTACCGTCAAAACTAGTATTGTATCAGGCCATTATTAAAAAGTAAATTCTTAATTTTACACAAAAAGCCATATCCGCCTGAATATTCGGTTATCTTTTCTCTTTTTTCCAAAAAAAAAAAAAAAAAACGATAAACGCCAATCCTCCTTCTCTGCAGAATGCAATAAATCTGCTTAACAAATCACAGCGCACCATTCCACGCATTTTAAACAATAATGGCGGCGCGTTAAATACACACGGAATCCCAGTTTTCCTCATCTACTTTGTACTTCGAGATCTACAAACAAACAAAAACAAAATAATACTTTTGATGGCATTGATAATCCTGTGGTGGTTTTCTGTGGCGGGGAAGAAACGTAAGCCATCAAAAATGAATAATTACGCGAGAGGCACTCGGGAGACGAAAAAATGCCGGCTATTGCTTGTTCTCACACGACAACATCAAGCTTCTGTCATGCTAACGCATTGACCCCAGGGGATCTTATGAAAAACTTTACACTATTTTACACAAAGTCAACGAAAATCGAGGACCAAAACATTTTACAGCTGATCGCTGTCAAAAAAGTTCAGCGACAAAGTTCCAATGATGACAGCACCAAGTTCTTAATATGATAAAGTAAGTGATTTTTTTAAATCAGTGTATAGCACTAGTCAACTAAATAAATAATTATATAATGGCAAAGATGAATGCATATTTATATATTGATTCAATAGATTTAAAGCATTTTAAAAAAAACTCGGCATGGATTTATTGCATTTTGCGGAAAAAATAATCAGTTTTAGTCATAAATCTTTGAAAATCAAATTATGGATTTGAATTTTTAATGTTATTATAACCTAAAGATGCTATGTGAAAGTTCGTAACAGAAAATAATGGTTTTCATCTTCTCACTTTCTTGGTATAGAAAACACATTACCTACATTACCCAAATTAGTCAAAATGGATTTATTGCGTTATGAAACCAAACTCTTCATATATATTTGTTTATATATTTAACTCAGCTGGTCATTATCTCCTTAACAGCCACAAATATCAAGGTTAAGTTCACTACTACACCACGGGCTCAGTCTTCTCACAGCCAGGACTCAGCTCCTTAAAATTCAAGGTTTATGTCATCATTTTAAAGATTCGCCATGACTCATAGATTCATTGATCTATGCTTTATCTGTTCACATTTTGCTAAATGAACAAATGCAAATGTAAATGCATTCATTGCGTCGCAACTTTAGCATGTTTGTTCAATCTTGACACAAAGCTGCACATCACAAATAGTTGCATTTACACAAATGAGAAATAAGAAACACACAGAGAAGGATGTGATAGCCTGGTGAAACTTATGCCAGCTGATCCTAAGCCAGTTTCAACTTATGCAGAGGCAGGATGTGGTTTATTCGAGGGTGCGAGCACTGATCCAACATCAGTTCATAATCACAGAGGCGGAAAGAGCGAAGCTGAAAGCCGGCTCGACCCGCGCGTTTCTTCTGCGTTTTCACTCTGGTGTTTGTTTAAAAGAATGGCACAATGAACACAACACCATCCGTCTTCGGCCCCTCCCGGCCGCCCTCATTCACACGCCAATGACGGTAATGTTGACAGACAACCTGAACTCGCTAAGGCTCATTGACATCACCATAGTGAAGAACATAGAGGAGAAAGAAAAAATAACTGTGTTTGAGTTGAAGCTTTCATACACGTCGCTTGAATGGCTGTTTAAAGAAAATACACAATATTATAAATCAAAAGAAATCAGAAAATATGCAAACACACAGACACATGTTGATGTACGTGGATGGAGATGGTGGAAGGTTGGATAAGATGCAAACTATACAGACTGAAGGGAAAACAAAGATTTGAATTTCATTTATAGGAATGCAAAATATTAAATGTGCGGTTTAACCAAGGATATGTGATTTACTACTGACCATATTAGTACAGTACCAACCAATAGTAACAAGTTTCATTATCAGCATGAATTTGATTAATCTTAAAAGCAGAAAATGTTACTTTATTCATAGTTTGTATGCCTTTCCATGCAAGATTACATATTTGGAATTGGCCAATATCAATAACATTTTGCTGTAAGTTGCATAAATAAATTAAAATCAAATAAAAAGATTTGAATGAATGTAAAAGTATCCTGTTTAACACCAGTTTTAAAAAGTACTAAAAAGCAGCTATGGTCCAATTCACGTTTTTACATTTCCTTTGGTGTGCAAGTGTGTATTAGTACATGTTAACGATATACAAAAGGTACAAACCCCAAAGTAAACGATGAATGCAGACCTTTCGCAAGAAAAACCTGTTTACTTTCTGTTTTATTGTCACGAAGACGTTCAAATGTCACAAACTCACTATTTGTTTTAATCATTTGTAAATACACTCACCTAAAGAATTATTAGGTACACCTGTTCAGTTTCTCATTAATGCAATTATCTAATCAACCAATCACATGGCAGTTGCTTCAATGCATTTAGGGGTGTGGTCATGGTCAAGACAATCTCCTGAATTCCAGAATGTCAGAATGGGAAAGAAAGGTGATTTAAGCAATTTTGAGCGTAGCATGGTTGTTGGTGCCAGACGGGCCGGTCTGAGTATTTCACAATCTGCTCAGTTATTGGGATTTTCACGCACAACCATTTCTAGGGTTTACAAAGAATGGTAAAAAAACATCCAGTATGCGGCAGTCCTGTGGCTGAAAAGGCCTTGTTAATGCTGATTCAAGCTGACTGAAATAACCACTCATTACAACCGAGGTATGCAGCAAAGCATTTGTGAAGCCACAACACGCACAACCTTGAGGCAGATGGTCACAACAGCAGAAGACCCCACCGGGTACCACTCATCTCCACTACAAATAGGAAAAAGAGGCTACTATTTGCACGAGCTCAACAAAATTGGACAGTTGAAGACTGGAAAAATGTTGCCTGGTCTGATGAGTCTCGATTTCTGTTGAGACATTCAGATGGTAGAGTCAGAATTTGGCATAAACAGAATGAGAACATGGATCCATCATGGCTTGTTACCACTGTGCAGCCTAGTGGTGGCGTACTGCCGCAAACAGAAATACCTATGACGCAGGTGTTTTTTGTACCTGACGGGAGAGGTTCTAGTGGACCAATCACAGCGCTTGCGGTCCACGTAGAACTGACGCGTTGTAAAAAATTTGCAGAGGTGCATGTCAGGCTACGCAGAGTCTACGGATAACCTGCGGCGTAGCTATAGCGTAGACCTTATGCACGACTATAACATGGGCTTTAGAACGGATGTGTTATTATTATTATTGGAACAACACATTTTGTATTACTTTTAAACTTGTGTTTTATTTTAACCCCAAATTAACACAAAATGACACATTATGTGTTAAATAGCATAACACAAAAAATGTGTAAAAATGTAACATCCTTTCTTAGAGTATATAGCTTTATTATCACTTGCTGTAAAACACCCCAGCCCCTCCTTTGGGACGCTGCAGGGCCATACCTGAGATTTACTAGCCAAACCATTAATCAGGGCTATAAATCCTTGACTTCACCGCAGGCTAGAAATCTTTGTGAAACACAACACCCTCAGTGCCTACAGGGAGCGATGATGTCCATACAAGCACTCTTGATCTGAACGTCAACCGTGAACTGACAGAAAATAAACTGCAAAACACTTTATAGATCATCGTCCAGAGGCAATTAGTCTAACCATCCTTCAAAGTCATTAAAATCCTTTAAGTCATGCAAATAATCTTTTTGATTTGCAACACATGCATGGATCCAAAGCTAAAAACATTAGGGCAGTCGTGGCCCAATGGTTAGAGGGCCGGGCTCATAACCCGAGAGTTGCCGTTGCTCCCCAGGCGCTGCCGTGATAGCTGCCCACTGCTTCGGGCTGCCCAATGTTCACCACTCACTGGATACAAAGGTCACGTTAAACAAGTTTGGGTTACCAAACTTTGGTCATTGCATCCAGGAGTTGACATTAACTTTTTTGCTCACCAGTCAAAGTGGCTAGTTGTTTTCCAAAGTTACTAGCCACTGAGCATTTTCACTGGCCACAATTTTGTTGCTGGTAAAATACATTTTATATGATTAAACTTGACTTTGGCATCCTAAAATGACTTTAATTCGAGCAAATTTACTTGGTTTAGCTAAATTTGATGGAGATTGAATTTCAATGCATGTCTCAACAAACGATCTCAGTACGTTGCGCTGGGTGCAGGGAGTACTCATGGGAGTTGTAGTTTTCCAGTGTCATTGCGCATTGTTTATAATTTCTTATAACTTTTAAGAAAACTACAATAAAAAATATATTCAACCAGCCAGAGTGGCTAGTGGGACTGGCTGTCTTACCCGCCACAGCCGAAATCGACCTGGATTTGGCGGGTTGGTGAGTGTTAATGTCAAGCCCTGATTGCATCACTTTAATCTCATAGTGAACAAAATCTTTTAACATGTATGTCTAGCAAAGACAGATCCAAAATTTAGATAAAAGATGACAGAATGTTAAATAGGTGCCAGCTGGCTGTTCTTTTCTAAATCTATGGGATTTGTCACTGTCATCCACACAATATTGTTGAACACACAAACCAAATCCAGATTAGAACTGCAAATTGGGTGCTAACCGAAGAACCCCAACTTCAAGGGGGGCACAAAGTCACAAAAGCAATACATCGACAATGTAAGCGCAAACTTTTTGCAAAGACTTTCTAAAGACAATGTTTGTTTCCTGGTGGTTTTAGATCACTGCTGCATGCAACCATGCAAAAACTGACACACTCAAGTTTATCGCTTAAAGTAGGGCTTTGTCAAAAAAGCATGAGCAATTGTAAAAGTGACGCTTGCCTTAGCAAGGAGTGGTAGATGTGATAAATGTGTTTTTTCTTAAGGCTTGTGTGCGCGGCAGTCATGGACTTAAACTGCAACTTGTCTAAACATTTACCATGTTGCCCACAGCCCCTCCTGCTATATATAGACCTGAACAATGCCCGGCCGATCCTTTCTGACATAACTGCAAACAGAAGAAACAAGGTGCGATCTCTCTTGTGCAATGACAGGCACAAGTGCACACTTGCTTTCACCCTACCGTATCTTAGTATTGGGATGCACACAAAGAGCGGACACTGTTGCCACATCGTGCCTATTGTTTAAATTGCAGGTTACACACATATTTGAAAAAATTGTATCGCTAAACTAGACTCGCTCTATATAGTGATGAAAAGGGTGGATAGGCATCAAATTGTACAGATAGAAAAAAAGAGTTTGGTTCCAAAATGCAATAAATGCCATTTAAAGGAAAAGTAGTTACGCCAAAATCAGTATTGTATCTGGTCAGTAGCCTATTAAAAAGTAAATTCTTTATTTTACACGAAATCCGATATTTGCCGTGTTATTCTGTCATATTTTCTCCCTTTTTTCCAAACCGCGCCAAACGCCCGTCCTCCTTCTCAGTAGAATGCAATAAATCTGCTTAACCAATCACAGCACACCATTCCACGCATTGTAAACAACAATGGTGGCGCTTTGAATACACACAGAATCCTAGTTTTCCTCATCTACTTTGTACTTCGTCATCAACAAACAAACAAAAACAAAATAGTACTTTTGATAGCATTGATAAACCTGTGGTGGTTTTCTGTGGCGGGGAAGAAACGTGAGCCAACAAAATCGAATAATTTACACGAGACGCACTCAGGTGGAGGAAAAATCCCGGCTGTTGCTTGTTCTCACACAACAGCATCAAGCTTCTGTCATGCTTACACATTGACGCCAGGGGATCTTATGAAAAACTTTCCATTATTTTCATCAAAGTCAACAAAAATCGAGCAGAACCAAAACATTTTACAGCTGATCGCTGTCAAAAAAGTTCAGTGACGACTTCCCAAGGATGATGGCAGCAATGACAGTGTTCTTAATATGACAAAGTAAGTGTTTTGATTAATGCCATTAACGTTTACACTAGGGATGCACCGAATCCAGGAATCGGATTTGGCCGAATACTGGGCTTTTTGACGGGGTTCGGACGAATTTTTAAACGCGGCTGAAAACACTGCAAAAAATTACTTTCTTACTTAGTATTTTTGTCTTGTTTTCAGTAGAAATATCTAAAAATTCTAAAATTAAGATGTTTTTTCTTGATAAGCAAAACGACCTAAGTAAATAAGTCTAGTTTTAAGACAAATAATATACAATTTAAGTGAAATTGTCCTTAAAACAAGCAAAATTAATTGCCAATGGGGTGAGAAAAAAATGGTGAAATAAGATTTCTTTTTTCTTAAACACTTAATTCAAGTAACAAATTCCTCACCCCATTGGCAGATAATTTTGCTCGTTTTAAGCAGAAATTCACTTAAATTGTATATTTTTTGTCTAAAACTAGTATTATTTTCTTCTGTCATTTTGCTCATTAAGAAAATACATCTTGATTTAAGAATTTTTAGATATTTCTACTGAAAACAAGACAAAAATACTAAGTAAGAAAGTCATTTTTTGCAGTGAACGCCTTGAGGACGCCGAATGCCAGCTGTTTTTCAGCCGAGCGCTTTGGTAGCTGTGATGCTTCAGCTGTGAAAACCATGGTTTTACTACACTAACCATGGTTTAACTATGGTTTTTGAAAACCATGGTTGTCAAAACCATGGTTATTTTGTGGTTACCATGGTTTTACTACAGTAACCATGGTTTTTTGGTTTTAACTGTAGTAAAACCATGGTTCATTTTCGTAAGGGTGGTAATGTCCCGCCCCTCCTCCACTGTAATTGGACAGCCGTGTGAAAACTAACATTGACGAGCGGAGCTTTTCACTCAAAGTTGAATATTTTTGAACTCTCGGCGCTCAGCGCTGAGGGCGGAAAAAACCGAGCGCCGGTTTTCAGCGCGGATAAAACCCGCTAGCTGCTTGCTTATTGGAAAAACGAGCGTGTCGCAACGCATCGCTTTCATTATGCATAGGCTTATGGTAATTGTTAAAATTGTTTTTCCAACTTGTCATCCTTTTTTTACAGTTAAAATGAAATAAAATGAAAAATACACTGCTGTGGACATTGTTTACTTCATTAATGTGTTTTACTGTGTTAATGGAATAAGGATGCGAGTAGGATTCGGTATTCGGTTTCGGACGAATCTTAAACAGCGTATTCGGTATTCGGTCGAACCCAAAAAAATCTGGATTCGGTGCATCCCTAGTTTACACTGCAAAAAAATTATTTTCAAGAAAAAATGTTCTTAGTATTTTTGTCTTGTTTTCAGTAAAAATATCTAAAAATTCTTAAATTAAGATGCGTTTTTTTGATGAGCAAAACTACCCAAGAATATCAAAAATATCAAATTTAAGTGATTTTGTGCATAAAACAAGCAAAAGAAAATCTGCCAATGGGGTAAGCAAAAAAATCTAGAACATTTTTCTTAAACACTAAATTCAAGAAAAATTTGCTTACCCCATTGGCAGATTTTTTTGCTTGTTTCATCCACAAAATTACTTAAATTTGATATTTTTGGTCTAAAAACTAGACTTATTTTCTTGGGTCATTTTGCTCATCAAGAAAAAGCATCTTCATTTTGATCTTATTTAGATGTTTTTGCTGAAAACAAGACAAAAGTACTACGAATTTTTTTCTTGAAAATAATTTTTTGCAGTGTATTTTTAAAAAACATATTTTTACCCAAATAAGTCAAAATGGATTTATTGCGTTTTGGAACCAAACTCTTCAAATATCCTTGAATACAATGCAAAGCTCTGATTTGGGTTGTGCCGTCACAAAAACATGCTGCTCGGGTGAATTAAACAACCAGGTTAAAGATGACCAAAACTTTCTCTCTAAAACTGACCTCTCTGGTCAAGGTCTCCACCCGATCTCCACTTTCTCTGGCATTCACAAACACAGATGGTTAAGACCGCCCTGTAAGAGCTGACATCAGGGCAGGCGCTGTTGAATGACACATGTAAACACACACGCTCACACAAACAGCGGTCGGACAGGCTTTGTAAATGGGCAGAGGAGAGTTGCGTCATGACAGACGTGTGTAAACAAAGCATCGCTCCCTCTCGCTGTCACACGAAACTCTGTTTAGGATCCACGGTACCCACGGCAGTACTCGGGAGACCACAGTCCAAATTCAGATATTTACACAAACCTGCACTGTTTAAACACATAGGGTTGCTTAAATCGTTTCACCCCACTCAACACGTTACCAAAGGGACAGAATTCAAATAAATACAGCATCTTGGCTGCTAACTAATGTCTTCACAGACAGACACACACACAAACACACGCGTATATACGCTCCATCACGGTGCCCGGACAAGCTGTGTATTAGAGGTCCCGGATGACAGCTTAATGATGGGAAAATATTTTTACAGGATCGCCTTTCAGAAGGGCAACGTTTTATAGGCACGGCCTCCCAAACCTCTTTTTATCTCTCTATCTCTCCTGGTGTTTATTGATGGATGACTTAAGCCCAAAGAGTAGGGCTGCTCTATATGGCTCTTCCAAATTTTACGCTCGCCAGCAGACGCTCACCTTTCCAGAAAGCCTTTCACTCAAGACTACACTACAGTACCTGATTCGGCTTAAGCCCAGAGTATAGTCTGTTTTTAAATGTTAAGCACAGTCGAACGCACAGCCTATAGTTTATTTGACCTGTACGTGTACACAGACATTCGACGCACGCGCATTTCAACAAAATGTAATGCATCTCCTTGGCTACATACTACAGTCATCCTAAAAAGTGGACCATACTTCAGCCTTTACTAGACAAGAAACACGGAGCACATTGCTTTGCTAAATTATTTATTTTATTTATTGCTAATTTATTTGATAATAAAATAAGTTAAAAATCTTGGAAAAATAGGCAACATTCTCTGCTTTCAAATGCTGGGGGTGTGCCCGCTATCTGTGCTAAAACCACGCCCACTTGCTGAAAAGCTTCCATCTCTTTTAAAGCAACACTAAAGAGTTTTTTTTACCTTAAATTAACGTTTCCAAAAAAGTTCATAGACTCGAAATAGGGTAAACGGCACTTTCACATTCGCTTCTATCGGCCAAAACCGCACTAAAGAAGTTTCCAACCGTCGGGTCGCGGTCCTGTAGTTTGAGTGAAAACTACAAAAACTTGCTTTTTGGCAGATCTACAATCCATTCAGAGCCAGCTTTGCTGCAGAAAGCAAAATTATTTACGACAGTGGTAATGAACAATTTCACTTCCAACATGTAGGGGGAACAAAGAGCAAAAAGTCTTTAGTGTTGCTTTAACTTTCAAATACTGCTGCAACCTGAATGGATGCTTGTGATTGTTTTAGGGGCGGGGCCATGCTCGGTGGCTCCAGTGCGTCATCAAATCACTGTTTAGCCCCGCCCAAATAATCCTGAAATGTGGAAAAATTGTTTAACGGTGCAACTACACAAATCAGTACTTTACAATTCACAGTTTTTGTACACGTTTCAGGAATACATTTCTAACATTTACAATGTGTTTAGAAACAAATCTCTAAAATTACTTAAAACTGACTTTCAGCAAACGGCACTAAAATAAATTTACAATCCAACAATTGTTAGAGCAGAAATGGGACAACGACACACAGCAAACTGTTTATACATTTATATTTAAGTGTAGTGAGACTACAAGACGTTTCATTTCAACATTCCTACAGAAAAGAAAACACTCCATACGTTTTGTTTACTCTTGGTTCCATGCGTTTCATATTAAAGCTGTAGAGCTATACATTATATCACGCAGCGTAGACCCTCTCAACCTAGACAAAGTGCTCGAATCCACAGCTTTGAAAATAAACCGAAGGCGAGTTAATGGCAACGCAAACACACAGCGCTGGCAGCTGGACGCTCTGGCTATTTTCACCCTGACATCAGATCTAAACTCTCATTTTCCAACACTGTGACCTTCACACCTCCCGCTTCAACCCCCTCTCACACGACATTTATCGTATCTCTCTTTCACTGCAGAGACTCAATTGTTTGACCCGACCTCTCAACTGTGACCCCAGAGGTCTGCAGTCACGTCAGCGCCCCTGACAAGGGGGTGTCGGGGGTAAACGCCCTGAACCCGGGTCTCAATGTAAACACATAAAACACGCAACCTCCATTAACACACTGTGTCAGCACTTTAAAAGAATGGATATCATGAATGTGGTTAGGCAATTATTTAGGGGAGCATTTTGAAACCGGCACAAGGGAGCTTACACGTCTGTTAACTGGATAAGCTGCATGATTATTGGCCCATGATAATAACCACATCATATCAGTGAACCCTACACGATCATGTTTTGATGCAAAATTCACTTGTGACAACAGATATATTTTAAATATGAGCCAAAAAGACTACATTTGTTATTATAATATGCCACAAGCGAAAGTAGTCCACTTTTTAAAAATCAATGTAGATATATAAACTGGGTTACTAAAGCGGTAAGTATGTTTTTGATAATTGGAACAAGATCTTCAAGCCGGCATGATGTCAAATCCTGCGAAGTGCAGAGGATGGAGAAAGAAACGAGACGAAAAACTCCCCAATTCAAACAAATGGTCCATGCTTAGGCCTCACTGTTGGTGGTCTCGGTTAAAGCAAATCAAAAAGCAACTTGTGTCAGGTGGGCAGCTAGCAGCGGACCCATGAAGAGTTGAAATCAGGCGGGAAGAGAGCCTGCAGGACTTGCAAACGTTAGTTAAAGAGTAAAAGGATAAAAAAAATGCTCGCACATGCTCGGTTTGATGTGGTGGGACAAATGTTAAGTCCCTTTTTGGTAACACTTTACTTGAAGTGACCCCTTCATAATCATGATGTGATGCATTTTATGAACGTGAAGGAGATTTTATGCAGATTTATGACAACTGTCATGAAGTATCATTTGTTCAATCATGCCACTTTTAATTCAAAAATGACATTGGTTGAGATGTATGTATGACAACTTGACATTAACCTATACATCATAACTTGACATAAACTACCTAGCTTTATGGGTTAACATTACATTAAACTGTCAGTAAAATGTCAATAAGTGTTAATACTATGTCAAATAATTTTAAATACCTTAACAAAATGCAACAAACACGTGAAAAGATTATACTCAACTTTATGTATGTACACAATACATAAAAAACTGACAACTAACAGAACTTGTTCTTCCTCACAGAGAAGGTTGTGAAATTTTCTGACATAGAAGAAAAAACTAACAAAATATTTAATTACCTTAATTAATTAATTTAACATAATTAACTGTTTAAGTTTATGTGATTTGGTCTCCAAATGCAATAAAATATAACTTTATCCATTTTAATAATTATTATTATTAATTATTGATTTTATTTATTAAACACATGGAGGAAAAAACATTATGAACTGAAGAATATTTATGACATTGTTATAAAACAATATGACAGAGTATTAACACTTAATGACATTTTAATGACAAATTCGATTTCTATCACTGGTAAAAAGGGGTCAGTTATGTTGTCTCGGTAATGTCAAGTTGTCATGACAAGTTATGATGTATTGGTTAATGTAAAGATGTCGTCATAAAGACATCTCAAACAATGTCATATTTGCACAAAAATGACACACTGCAAAAAATGAATTTCTTACTTAGTATTTTTGTCTTGTTTTCATAAAAAAAATAAAAATTCTTAAATTAAGATGTATTTTCTTGATAAGCAAAATGACTTAAGAAAAAGTCAAATTTATGTGAATTAGTGCTTAAAACAAGCTTACAAATCTGCCAATGGAATAAGAAAAAATTCTTGAATTAAGTGTTTATGAAAAAAACAAACTTATTTCAAGAATTTTTTTCTTATTCCATTGGCATTGGAATTTTTGCTTGTTTTAAGCACTAAGTTCATATTTTAACTTAAAGTTCATATTTTTTGCTCATCAAAAAAATACATCCTAATTTAGGAATTTTTAGATATTTTTACTGAAAACCAGACAAAAATACTATGAAAGACATTTTTGCTGTGTAATTAAACAAATGACACACTGCAAAAAAATGATTTTCAAGAAAAAAAATTCTTAGTATTTTTGTCTTGTTTACAGTAAAAATATCTAAAAATTCTTAAATTAAGATTTTTAAATTAAGACTTTTTCTTGATGAGCGAAACAACTCAAGAAAATAAGTCCAGTTTTTACCCCCCCAAATTTAAATGATTTTGTGTATAAAACAAGCAAAAAAAATCTGCCAATGGGGTAAGCAAAAAAAATCTTGAACATGTTTCTTAAACACTAAATTCAAGAAAAATTCAAGTCTAAAAACTAGACTTATTTTCTTGGGTCGTTTTGCTCATCAAGAAAAAGCATTAAATAATTTAAAGCACCAAATTCAACTAATTCCACTTATACCACAGTTACCACAGACATTGCTCAGGCATGTGATTGGCCAAGGACAAAAAAAGAAAGGAAGGAACCCAACACCATATATTTTTACCGAAAACACAACAAAAATACTAAGGAATTTTTTCTTGAAAATCTTTTTTGCAGTGTGACACTTGATAATAGTTGTCATAAACCTTCATAAAACCTTCTTTATGTTCATGGCAAGTGTCATGCAAGTCTTATGAACACCCCTTCAAGTAAAGTGTTACCCAATTTTTTTACGATATTGTATTGTTTCAAAACAGCGTTACAAGAAAGATGAAGATATATACAGAAAACGGGATATATTCTTAAATATATAGTATATAGAATAGAATAAACAGTATTACTGGAAATTTTTTGGGCTCATCAATATATTATGTAAGGAGCAATTGATGACGGTCCGTTGAATTATTAGAAAATAATGCACACCCAAGGTGGTTACACCATGGGTTTGCATTTTTTTCAAATAATTTAAAGGACAAAATTCAATTATTCCACTTATACCACAGTTACCACAGACATTGCTCAGGCATGTGATTGGCCAAGGACAAAAAAAGAAAGGAACTCAACACCATAAATTTTTTTAACACTGGCGGGGAAACATATATGAAAAAAATGTGATAAAATATAAACATGAGGGCAAGTAAAAATAGAGCATTTTAATTTTTGGTTAAACTATTTCTTTAAAGCTTAAATGTCTGAGGAACAAAACAAAAAGACACTCCAAGTTTATCGTGCAATAAAAAGGGGCTTCGTGTTGGTTAGCAGAGATGGTTTACATCATGCATTTTACAGTAACTGCTTCCAGTCCTACGCTAACAAGATCACACTTGCAAAAGCCTTTGGTAAGAAACTCTGAGGGCCAAAGAGACCCTGACGTCGGCCTTTCTGTCTTTTCCCTGTCCCGACACGCACCGCAATCGCAGATAGCGCATTTAAACGGTTAACTGAGATTTCTACAGCGCCTTGGCCTATTAATGAAACAAAAACAAAGCAAAAGAAATTACGCTGCAGAAAGTTTCACGCTTCAAAGACTTGCTTTGATGAGGAACCAAAAAGAGAAAGAGAAGAACTCGCCAAACAAAACGTGTGGTAACTGTTTATCTTTTACTCAAACCACTTTCTTTCTTTTCAAGCCCTCATTTCCTATCATTTCATTGAGCGCTTCATGCTGGCGTGATGGTGCGGTCGATGGGTTGGGAAAAGAGAAAAACAGGGCGGAGGACTGACGCGAGGTCGTCTATGGGCAGGAATATTTACACAAGCAGGCGTGTAAGTGTAAAGCATCTATAGGTGCTGCTTTATGAGACTGTGACGCATACATTATAAATGTAGGTTTTGCAAGTAACCACATGAAATGAAGAGTCAAGACAAAATGTGGTTCATACAGAGGCCACGTCTCAAAACTTAGCTGTTAACTTTTACAGCTTTTTTAAAAGCACATTTCATTTTTGATCTATAAAGTTTAACACCACGTATGAAGATCGCTGAGCGTTTTTACCTTTTTGAGTTTTGCTTCCGAGCCAAACCAAACACTGTAATACAGTTCTGAGATTGAT
Organism: Misgurnus anguillicaudatus; assembly: GCF_027580225.2. Lineage (NCBI taxonomy): Eukaryota > Metazoa > Chordata > Actinopteri > Cypriniformes > Cobitidae > Misgurnus > Misgurnus anguillicaudatus. The sequence goes on along the minus strand of NC_073347.2, from coordinate 31,262,105 downwards.
TCATTTGAAATCCAAGGCTTAACAAAGACATATACAAACATCGGTGTGTAAACACACGGTCTCCACTAGAGGTTATGAGAGCGACAGTACAGACAGTGAGAGTGCTTCTCCTTTCAGGTGCTTGTTTCCACCTGCCTTTACATTCCTGAGCATTTACACAAGAGACAAACAGAGACAGAGATACCAAGTCCTGAAGAGAAAACAGGATGATGACTTCACTAAAGAGATGCAGAGATTAGTTGAAAAAGTTTGTCCTTTGTGCAATGCAGTGGTCTGTTCTGTAGTATCTCCAGGTCTCCAAAACTTTTCCATGACTCTTCCATGTTTTTAGATGTACAGGTCCATAAATATAGGGACAGAGGCACATTTTGTGTAATTTTAGCTGTTTACCAAAATATATTCCAGTTACAGTTATATAATACATATTGTCTTAAAGTGCACACTCTCAGCTTTATTTAGGGGGTATTTGCATCCAAATTGGCTAATGGATTTAGGAGTTACAGGAATTGTCTATTTGTTAAATACTTTCCTCATAAATGAAGCATGTTAAAGGTCTGGAGTTGATTCTAAAGCTGATGGTATACTAGGGCCATCCGCATGACGTCATCAGCATGTAGCCGCGGTTGTGTATACTTTGAAAGCTGTTTGGACGGACGTGGAAAAAAGTATACCCGGCACTAAAAAGGGACACTCAACTTTTTTTTAAATATGCAAATTTTTCAGCTCCCCTGGAGTTAGCTTTTTACAGTTTTGGAATCCATTCAAGCTGATCTCCGGGTCTGGCTGTCCCACTTTTAGCATAGCTTAGCATAGTCCATTGAATCTGATTAGTCCATTAGCATGGCGCCTTAAAATAACCAAAGAGTTTTTGCTTTCTTACCTAGTATTTTTCTCTTGTTTTTAGTACAAATATCTATTAGTACAAATATATATTAGTTGCCTGAGGAAGATCGTAAGATCGAAACGTTGCAACGCAACTATTATTAAAAACATTTTTCAGCAAGCAGATAGTGTGCGGGAATTGCCTTTTGTGTATGTTACGAGACTTTTTGTCTTCTTATCCTACGCACCTATCTACTTCAGGTGTGCGACGCTAATTTGTTTGAGTACAAATATCTAAAAAAATTCCTAAATCAAGATGCATTTTTTGATGAGCAAAATGACCTAAGAAAATAAGTCGTTTTAGACAAAAAAAATTAGGTGAATTTCTGCCAATGGCATAAGCAAATTTTTCTTGACTTTTTCTTGACTTAAGTGTTTAATTAAAACATTCTAGAATTTTTCTTACATCATTTTTTGCTTGTTTTATGCACAAATGCACTTAAATTTGATTTTTTTGTCAAAAACAAGACTTACTTTTTAGGTAATTTTGCTCATCAAGAAAATGCTGAGTTTTTTGATATTTTTACTTAAAACAAGACAAAAATACTAAGTAAGAAAGTAATTTTTTTTCTGCAGTGTGGGTAAGTTTTTTATGTTTTTGAAAACAACATTGTTGTCTCATGCAAATTACAAAAACGCAAATCTGTGATAACGGTGACGTCATGCGTATGTGTTCATTAGCTTCGCGCCTTAAAATAACCAAAGAGTTGTTATACTCTTCTGTAGTCATGTACTAAGACCGATGAAAAATTAAAAGTTGCGATTTTCTAAGCAGATATGGCTAGGAACTAGGAACTGCAGGAGGGGCAATGATATTACGCAGCAGTCAAAAATAGTCCCTATCTTTCAATAGCAGGGAACTAATTTTGGGCAGTGCGTAATATCATTGTGCCTCCTGCAGCCATGTTACAGCAGTAAAGTCCTTGATTATTACGCCGGAATGAGAGTATAGTTCCTAGCAATATCTGCCTAGAAAATCGCAGCTTTTAATTTTCCGTCGTTCTTAGTACACGATGTAACTACAGAAGAGTCAAGTTTTAAATAGGAAAAATATCAAAACTCTTTGGGTATTTTTTTTTAGGCACGATGCTAATGGTCCAATCAGAATCAATGAATTGTGCTAAGCTATGCTAAAAGTGCTAGCGCCAGACCCAGAGATCAGATGAATGGATCCCAAAATGGCAATAATCAAACGTTTTACTCTAAAGGAGCTGGAAAATGAACATATCTTCAAAAAAGGTGGAGTGTCCCTTTAACCCTAAGAGCCCTAAGGTCATTTTTGCAATGTATTGTCCGTCTGGTTTTATTTTCTTTAAAAGCTTGTAAAACATCAACCCTGCTGTTGTGGCCAATGTAAATGTGTGTGCATGTATAGTTTGTGTGTGGGTGGGCGTGAGGTTTGCGTGAATGATTTGTCTGTTACGTCACCTGCGCACCTGTGTGGATGTGCTAATCAGCCAGGTTAGTAAGTGAATCACTGGGAAGCCAGAGTAGGAATTTAGCTGAGGAAGCCACACAGTTTTTCAACCTCAGCTGTGCGATGGTGATGGTTTTTTAGTCTGTTTGTTTGTAAACGTTAAGTCAGTCGTTTGTATATGTTTTTTACATTTACATAATAAAGAAGAGTAAATTATACAACGATGGAGGACCTCATTCATTTGCAACAGCAAGAGTTGGAAAGGGCTTCAAAATACCTGTAGTGGCATTTTTTTTGTGGACAGATTGCCACTACATTTTGTTGAAAAACTCAGCTTCAAAGCAAGGAAAGATTGGATTTGCCACGCGAAGGACAGCGCCGCGCTTCATTGATTGAGTCCCAGCCGAATCCACTCACTGCAGACACACGCTTGGAAAGAGCTTCGCGGAGGAATCACGGTAGGACAAAATAAGGATTGTTACAAGTTGTGTTGAAGAGATTGGCCTTCTCACAAAAAGGACACAGGTACGTCCTGCTACAATTCTTAATAAAGCCTTCAGCAGTTCTGCTATATCAAAATGAGTGATGTGTCTGCAGCTGTCAATCAAAATGAAACGGAAAATGAAAGTGGTAAAAGATCGGTCAAATTGACGGTCAAAGCATTGCAATTACAAATCATATCAAATCAAAAGGAAAGGAATTCCAGGTTAAAGAAATTATACAAACTAACAAAGGATGTTAAACAACTGATGCTTTTAAAGGGAAATGTGTCTGAGGTACAAACAAAGTATGAAATGTGTTTGAAACTTTGTGTGGAAATTGAACAGTTTCACGAAGCATTGAAACAAAAATTGCCTGATGATGAAATGTCAAAGCAAAATGAATGGGTTGAAAATCAAATGCACAACAATAAAGCAATTATACAAAATGTGGAAAAGTGGTTGTTTGAAAAAGGGGACAATGATGATGATGCTGTATTAAATGAAGCTGCACCAGCCACCACGGTGGTCACTGATGACATTAGTCCAGGGGACAGCGTTTCTAATGTTGGTGGTAAATCAGGCTCATCAACTGGCCGTTACAGCAATAGGTCTTCAAGGTCTTCAATTTCCTCTGCATGCCTAAAAGCAGAGGCGGAAAAAGCTGCTCTTATTGCTAAGGCAGCTGCCCTTAAAGAAAAACATGAGCTGGACGCCCAGGAGGAGCAAATCAGACGGAAAAAGGAATTGCTGGAATTGCAAGGTCAAATTGCTGTACAAACTGCAATGGTTAATGTTTACAGAGGATCTGATGTGGAGAGCTCACAAGCTCATTCAGATGGAATGAATTCATATTTGCAAAGTTCTAAACGTAAATCTTCTCTCAGACTCTCTGCCACGGAATTTGTTCCGCAAAGTTCAAAGCCTCAATTCAATCATCCACCAACAGGAGGCAGCAATGCGGCAGTGCAAACAGAGGTTCAACCTACGTATTCCAATCCTCAGTTTAATCTTCCACCAACAGGAGGCAGCAATGCAGCAGCGCTAACGGAGGCTCAGCCTAAGTATTCTAATCCTCAGTTCAATCTTCCATCAATAGGAGGTGACAAAACTGCCATATCAATGGGAGCACGACGCAAGGAAACATTTTCACAGTATGTTGTACCAAAAGCTCATGCTCTGAATCCCCAACCAAGCATACCTCAAATATGTCAGGAAACATATCATGCAACACGTCATACAAAGGAACCCATTCAACATGTTGACCTGATGCAAACTAATGCGGACCAGGGCAATCTTCTTTCCATTATGAAACAACAAAACGACATAACAGCTTTATTAGTGCAACAACATTCTTCATTATCATTACCTCCAAGGGATATACCATGCTTTGATGGAGATCCGCTTGAGTACAGCACCTTTATTAGAGCATTTGAGCATGGAGTGGAGGGAAAGGCTGCTGGTAGCAGCATAGACTGTTTATACTTTTTGGAGCAGTATACTAAAGGACAACCAAGGGAGCTGGTTAAGAGCTGTCAGCACATGCCACCAGACAGAGGATATCAAAGAGCAAAGGCCCTCTTACAAGAACGTTTTGGAAATGAACAAAAAATAGCCACTGCATACATGGAAAAAGCTCTTGGATGGCCATCAGTAAAATCTGAAGACATTGAAGCTTTGCAAGCCTTTGCTTTGTTTTTACGTGTCTGTTGTAACGCTATGGAGGACATCAGCTATATGTCAGAGATGAATATGCCATCCAACATGCGTGCTATTGTCTTGAAGTTACCATATAAGTTGAGGGAAAAGTGGAGAAGCACTGCTTATGAGCTGCAGGAGAAGCATAGTCGTCAAGCACGTTTCAGTGATATTGTCAACTTAATTGAAAGGCAAGTGTCTATTGCTTCCAGTACACTCTTTGGAAACATTCAGGATACATTTACTTCAACGACTAAGTGTAAGGAGAGAAACAAAGTCTCACGAGTATGCTTTAAAGGAAAAGGAAGCAGTTTTGCTACTTCTGTGACAGCTGTCAATTCTCAACCTGTGACTCAAAAGCAAAATGAGAGAAACTTACCTGATAAACCAAATAAGGTAATTTGTCTGCTGTGTGAAGAGGGTCACAAATTGGAGTTGTGTCCCAAAATGGAGAAGAAGTTACACAATGAAAAAATTAACGTCTTGAAGGAGAAAGGTGTTTGTTTTGGGTGTTTATCTGTTGGACACATGAGCAGGGACTGTCATAGGCGTCTGTCTTGTAAACTGTGTAATCTGAAACATCCTACCATCCTTCACATTCATTCAAAGGAGAAGAAAACCAATTCAGAGGACACACAGCAGGAAATATCAGCAAACAGTCACAAGGTTTCTCCCAAGACATGTGGCCATATAGGGGCCGGAGCACAGGACAGTGTATTGGCAATTGTGCCTGTTCAAATTAAGGCTAAGAAAGGTAACCAAGTGTTAACCACATATGCATTTTTAGATCCTGGCAGCACAGCCACTTTCTGCTCTGAACGACTCATGAGGGAGCTAAAAGTCAGAGGAAGGAGTGCCAAAATTTTGTTAAGGACTGTGAATCAAGAAAAGTTTGTTGACAGTCATGTTATCTCAGAATTGGAGATAGCTGCACTCAATGGTAACACCTACTTTGAATTGCCAGAAGTTTACACCCAGTGTAAGATGCCTGTGACTCGTGACAACATCCCACGAAAGGAAGAGTTAAGTGCATGGCCATACTTAAGCTCTGTGGAAATTCCTGTAATTGATGCTGATGTAGAGCTGTTAATTGGGACCAATGTTCCAAAGGCAATGGAACCGTGGCAAGTGTTACACAGCACCAACGAAGGACCTTATGCTGTCAAAACGATACTCGGCTGGGTTATCAATGGACCAGTAAGAGGAGGCAATGAGACTGAGATTAGCTGTCCCACTATTACAGCCAACAGAATAACTATTGCTCATATAGAGGAACTACTGGTGAAGCAATACAACCATGATTTCAATGAGACATCGGCAGATGACAAGCTAGAAATGTCTAGAGAAGATCTCAATTTTATGGCAATCATGAACAGTTCAGCTGAACTCAACAGTGGACATTACTGCTTGAGATTACCTTTTAGAGAGGATAATGTTGTTATGCCCAATAACCGCCATGTTGTTGAGCAAAGAGCTCTCTGCCTAAAAAGAAAACTTGAGAAAAATGCAACATTTAAGGAGGAATATGTCCAGTTCCTTGGTGATGTCATAGACAAGGGCTATGCAGAGAGAGTGCCAGAACACCAATTGAAAGGAAAAGAAGGAAAGGTCTGGTACATCCCGCACCATGGCGTGCATCATCCCAAAAAAGGAACCCTGAGAGTGGTGTTTGACTGCGGTGCAAGTTTCAAAGGGATTTCCCTCAACAATCAACTACTCCAGGGACCTGACTTGACAAATTCTTTGCTTGGAGTTCTCATAAGGTTTCGTCAAGAACCTATAGCAGTGATGGCGGATATACAGGCAATGTATCACCAAGTCAAAGTGGCAAAACAGGATGCAGATTTTCTTCGTTTCCTCTGGTGGCCAAATGGTGAACTGACACAACATCTCACTGAATACAGAATGACTGTTCACTTGTTTGGTGCAATATCATCACCCAGCTGTGCTAGTTTTGCCCTAAGAAAGACTGCTGACGACAACAGAGAAAAATTCCCAGCACACGTGATCAACACCATCAAGCAGAACTTTTATGTAGATGATTGCTTGAAGTCCATGCCTTCAGAAGCAGAAGCAATGGCCTTGGTGAAGGACCTGACAGCTGTATGCCATTTGGGAGGATTTCAGTTGTTGAAATGGGTCAGTAACAGCAGATCAGTGTTGGAGTCCATTGATGTAGAGAAAAGAGCTAAAGAAATCAAAGTACTGGACTTCGACAGAGACGATCTTCCTGTAGAGAGAACATTGGGTTTGCAATGGTGTGCAGAAACTGACACCTTCAGATTCAAGATGGTAATCCAGGAAAGACCATTTACAAGAAGAGGCATCTTGTCTGTTGTGAGTTCCGTATACGACCCCATTGGATTCTTGGCACCTTTTACCTTACCTGCCAAGTTGATGTTGCAAAACCTTTGTAGGTTAAGCTACAGTTGGGATGACCTCATTCCTCAACAATTCCAGCTGCAGTGGGTCAGGTGGCTAGAAGACCTAAAAAGGCTTAGCGCATTCAGTGTGCCAAGATGCATCAAACCCAAAGATTGTGGACAGCTCATAAGTGTTCAACTGCATCACTTCTCTGATGCTAGCGAGGATGGCTACGGCACGGTTACATACCTGAGGTTAAAAAATGACCGGGACAAAGTTCACCTAGTCTTCGTTTTAGGAAAGGCACGAGTTGCTCGAGTAAAGAAGGTGACAATCCCAAGGATGGAACTAACAGCTGCTGTACTTGCTGTAAGAGTTGACAGAATGTTGAAAGCAGAGTTGCAATTAGAGCTGGAAAGTTCAGTTTTCTGGACGGATAGCACAACTGTGCTAAAGTACATCAGGAATGAAACAAAACGCTTTCACACCTTTGTTTCAAATAGGATCTCCATAATCAGAGAAGCCACTGTTGTCTCCCAATGGAGGTATGTTGACACAAACCAGAATCCAGCAGACGAGGCCTCTCGGGGTTTAAAAGCTGAAGAACTTCTTACATGTTGCAGATGGATCCATGGTCCAGACTTCCTTTTCAAGAATGAAGGTGACTGGCCTATAAATATTGTGGAACCTACTTCTTCTCTTAGCTGTGATGATCCTGAGGTCAAAGGACAGGCTATTATGAATACTGTAATCCTCAAAGAGTCACAGAATGCAATGACCCAGCTGATTACAAACTTCTCATCATGGAAAAGGTTGAAGACCTCAGTTGCTTGGTTTCATCGGTGGAGAAAGGTGTTGCGGTTGTTGTGTCAGAAAAGACAGGAAATACAAGAGTGTGTGTCTGGTAGTGGACTTGACATATCTGAACAGAAGAACAAAGTGGAAAATGAGATGCAAGGCTTCAAAGCCACATTGGGTGGTCAGACTTTGTCATTGGAAGATATTAACACTGCTGAAAGTGCCATCATTCAGTATTGCCAAATGGAAAAGTTCAGCAATGAAATAACTGCGTTGAAAAGTGGAACATCTGGAGTTAAGAAAAACAGTCAGATTTACAAACTTGATCCAGTGCTGGACAATGGGCTTTTGAGAGTCGGAGGACGACTCAGTAAAGCGGCAATGCCTGATGGCATAAAACACCCAGTCATTCTTGCTAAAGATCAGCACATCTCAACTCTCATTTTGCGCCACATTCATGAGCAATTGGGACATTGTGGAAGAAATCATCTGCTTTCCAGACTCCGCCAACAGTACTGGATCACCAGTGCTAATTCTGCAGCCAGAAAGATCATTTCTTCCTGTGTTATTTGTAGACGCTACAGGGGAAATTTGGGTGAACAAAAGATGGCTAATTTGCCCAAGGAAAGACTCCAACCAGATCTCCCACCTTTTACAAATGTGGGCGTCGATTATTTTGGTCCTTTTGAAGTGAAGGCAGGCCGCAGCCGCATAAAAAGATATGGAGTTATCTTCACTTGTATGGCCAGCAGGGCAGTACATTTGGAAATGGCGTACTCACTGGACACCAGTTCATGCATCCATGCATTGCGTAGATTCATTTCAAGACGAGGCCAAGTGTCACACATTAGATCTGATAATGGAACTAACTTTGTCGGAGCAGAGCGTGAACTGCGACAAGCTCTGTCTACTTTGAATCACAAGCAAATTCAAAATACATTACTTCAATCTGGAGTAAAATGGACTTTCAACACCCCTAGTGCTTCACATCATGGAGGGGTATGGGAGAGAATCATTCGTATGGTCCGGAAGGTGCTGAATTCCGTACTTCATCAGCAAACTACGGATGACGAAGGATTGCAAACTCTTCTGTGTGAGGTGGAAGCTATCCTTAATGACCGTCCACTCACAAAAAGTTCAGATGATCCTAATGATTTGGAACCCCTGACTCCCAATCACATTATCTTGTTAAAGGGCAAACCTGCTTTACCACCAGGACTTTTTGACCAAAGTGATCTGTACACCAGACGGCGATGGAGGCAAGTTCAGTTTCTTGCTGATCTTTTCTGGCACAGATGGGTTCGAGAGTACATTCCACTACTACAGGAACGGCAACGGTGGTTAAAGGACAAGAGGAGCTTTGTTGTAGGGGACATTGTTCTTGTGGCAGACTCTACTGCCCCTCGTGGATCCCGGCTGTTAGGAAAGGTGTTGCAGACCTTTCCAGACACACAGGGACTGGTACGTTCTGTCAAAGTCCTGACTAAATGCAACATACTTGAGAGACCGATCACAAAGATCTGTCTTTTGTTGGAGGCTGATTAAGACTTTTTTAATGCTGTAACCTCAACTTTGAGGTTATCTACTCCATGGACATTCACTTGCACTATGAACATTATTGATTGAAAATGCACACTTGCACTATGAACATTACTGAAGAATTTGTCATTGGCTCCATTATTAATTTGATGAATTGTTGTGTTATTATACAGTAACAATTAGGGGCCGGTGTGTTGTGGCCAATGTAAATGTGTGTGCATGTATAGTTTGTGTGTGGGTGGGCGTGAGGTTTGCGTGAATGATTTGTCTGTTACGTCACCTGCGCACCTGTGTGGATGTGCTAATCAGCCAGGTTAGTAAGTGAATCACTGGGAAGCCAGAGTAGGAATTTAGCTGAGGAAGCCACACAGTTTTTCAACCTCAGCTGTGCGATGGTGATGGTTTTTTAGTCTGTTTGTTTGTAAACGTTAAGTCAGTCGTTTGTATATGTTTTTTAAATTTACATAATAAAGAAGAGTAAATTATACAACGATGGAGGACCTCATTCATTTGCAACAGCAAGAGTTGGAAAGGGCTTCAAAATACCTGTAGTGGCATTTTTTTTGTGGACAGATTGCCACTACACCTGCAGTGCACAGACAATCTACAAACATCTTTTTTTCAGGACAAGTTGGACTGTCAGAATATGTGTGTTGTATTGATGTCACATGAATGTAAAATAAGTTATGGGACCATAAAGACAAATAAAAAAATAAAACAGAAATTGAATCAATTATATATTTATTGTAATCACACACAAAATAATAAAAGCTAAGCATTTTTCCTCTGTAAAACAGTTGTCTCATGTCTTTGGAGTCCTTGAGCACAGAAATGAACATTATAAATTATACAGATCAAAAATTATTTACATTTTTACAAAAAAGGTCCAGGCGCTTTCATTACATTTATTGATGCAAAGCCTCAAGCCACATGCTTGATGACGCACACATGCGTCATGACGCACACATGCGTGATGACGTACACAAACAGAAAGCATCAGTGGACATTGTACCATTTAGCTAGCGGTAAAACCGATAGAAAAATCGATAAATTATGGACATCAAGTGGATACATCTAGGATGTAAGAGTTTGGATGCATTGCTGAACAACTCCGAAAAGAGGGACAAGTTTCGGGCTGGATAAAAAACTTTCTGTAAAAGCTAGAAAGACACCAAATATATCCCCGTGATGGCTAACTCCTCAGCTAATAGCAGAAAAAAACTGTAAGAAGCTACGTTTTACGGTTATTAAGTTATTTAAATATGAATCAGAGGTGCCGTTTTCAATCGTCGACGATTGATTCGGTTTCTGAGGGTTAAGTGTGGAATTTGCAATGTAAAAGTAAACCCAAAGTCTGTGGCAAGGATAGCAGTGTAGTAGATGAATATAACTTGTTTATGAAGAATACGCAATCTCTTGAATACACTAGAGGGACTGAAACATCAACCGAGTCCTCTTTTAAAACAGACATGCAACATTTCTTCCCTTCTGACTAATTAGAATTTACCAAACATGATGAAAATACATTTCGGATTCACCTCATGCATGCTTAATAGTGGCAGGTTGGCCTGAACACAGTGCACGCATTGTACGTCTACAGCCCCACAGGTTTCCACATTAACCTCACGACAAGCAGCTCTTAAGACTAATGAAAAGCCTCTCCAGATGACCGGCAGCCTCCACACAAACACACAAAGATGACCCCAATACATTTCTCAGACGCTTGTTTCCTTTGGCCTGGATTAGGAATTCGCAGGAAGCTTTGGGAAACACCTGGTAGATGAAGAGAAGGCAGGTGGAGGGAGGGGGAGATCCTAGTTCGGTTCTGGATCGTTTTTTTGCCAGAACCCTACAGTCCTGATCATTCCACTCCATTAGAGACATTCAGATGCCTCAAAGCCCAGCACAGCCCAAGGCCAAATCGCCATCAGCGGTCCCGGGCACAGAATAGAGCCGATGGGGCCAGGAAGTCACGTCTCGAACTGGACATCGGTCTGGCTCGACTGCAGTAAGAGAAATGATGCAGGCTGGCACTGCCCACGGTCTCCTAAAAAGACTCCAACTAGAGGCTTTGTGTCAAGTGAAATTTAAAGAGAGGCTAGTTCAAGTTCTTGGCACAGTGTCTGGATGTTTTTGTTTACTGTTTACTTCAGTCCTACTTCCTACACGATCATACTAAATTCTGTATTAAAAACCACTCTTCACTAAATTTAAGACATTGGGACCGAAAAGTTGCACTGCAAAAAATGACTTTCTTACTTAGTGATTTTGACTTGTTTTTAGTACAAATATCACACAATTCTTAATTCAAGATGCATTTTCTTGATAAGCAAAATAATAATTTAAGAAAATAGGTCTAGTTTTAAGAAAAAAATATAAAATTTAAGTAAATTTGTGCTTAAAACGAGCAAAAAATCTGCCACTGGGGAAAGATAATTTTTTTTACATTTAACTTAAATTAAGTGTTTAATTAAAAAGTTCTATATTTTTGGCTTACCCCATTGGCTGATTTTTTGCTTGTTTTATGCACAAATTCACTTAAATTGTATTTATTTATTTTTTGTCTAAAAACTAAGTTTTTTAAGGGTAATTTTGCTCATCAAGAAAATGCATCTTAATTTAAGAATTTTTTGATATTTGTACTTAAAACAGGCAAAAATACTGAGTAAGAAAGTAATTTGGTACCTGTTTTTGAAGTTTTTGAAAACAACACTTTGTTGTCTCTTCCAAACTATGAAAACGGAAATCTGGGATAACGCTGACGTCATGCGCATGTGTTCACTCTTTCTATAGGTATGCGTGAGTATAACCAAAACAACAATGGTGACCTACGGGTTTTTTTGTGATGCTCGTACTGCAAAAAATGATTTTCAATAAAAAAATTCTTAGTATTTTTGTCTTGTTTTCAGTAAAAATATCTAGAAATTCTTAAATTGAGATGCTTTTTCTTGATGAGCAAAACGACCCAAGAAAATAAGTCTAGTTCACAGACCAAAAATATCAAATTAAAGTGATTTTGTGCATAAAACAAGCTAAAAAATCTGCCAGTGGGGTAAGCAAAAAAATCTTGACAATTTTTCTTAAACACTAAATTCAAGAAAAATTCAAGAAAAATTTGCTTACCTCATTGCCAGATTTTTTTGCATGTTTTATGCACAAAATCAATTAAATTTGATATTTTTGGTCTAAAATCTAGACTTATTTTCTTGGGTCATTTTGCTCATCAAGAAAAAGCATCTTAATTTAAGAATTTTTAGATATTTTTACTGAAAACAAGACAAAAAAATTAGGATTTTTTTCTTAAAAATCATTTTTTGCAGTGCACGATACTAGGTTCAATAAAGTTTCTTCCCCCCTGGCACCATCTCGCGGCCCACAGTTTGAAAACCACTGGTCTAGGGTCACTAACCTACCAGGGTCACATGAACCCATCTCATCGTCCGTCTTAACAAAAGTACTGCTTTGCCTGTCTTGATTGTTTGCATTTATTGCTATATAGAACAATGCATATGCGCACAAGCATGTAGTGTTGTTTTACAAAGTAACATCGCCATCTACTGGCAAGGCATGCATAATTCTATTGAGTTTTTGCTGATCTGTGTAAAGACGGACCTTTTTTGACAGCGTTGTCGCGTGTATGTGAATTTTTTTTAAAACGCAAAAGAAAACCTTTCCATTTTTTGCAACATTGCTGTCATGTAAACATGCAAATGCACATAGTTACTGTGCTTTCACACCACCACCGGCGAGAGCGTCAATAAAAGCTCTGGCTGCCCTGCCAACGACGCTATAGAAAAGGTGTAGTGGACCCTCTGACGCTCGAATGCATTCTCTGAACTCTTTTTAAGTGGAGGTTTCCGCCTTCCGATTGGTTGCCGCCAAACATTTCCGCCTTTCGATTGGTTGCCGCCAAACTTCGTCATAGCTCATTACCATAAAGTTGAACTGATTTCATCTCTCCTCGGATGCTCATGCCGTACATGACGCGCCGCAACGCTGCTCGCCGGAGCTTGCCGCCAGCTCTCATTGAAAATGAATGACGTCCGGACACTTTGACGTTCTCGCAGGTGGCGGTGTGAAAGCACAGTTAGCACAATATACAAAAAGTGTTTTTTTTTTCACATACAATGTAAAAAATCATTGCAAATTCAGATTAAAAAAATATGTATGTCTTTGTATTACTTATACATACTTTTAAACAATATCTAATATTTAAATTACTCTTAACTCCACCGCAGACCTTAGCTCTACCGTGAGAGATCTATGTTAGCATGAAGTGGTCGTGCTTTGCCAATACACTCAGTGTTCTCTGTCTAAAGCAACGAACCGCAGCGCTATGAGGCTGTCAGCAGCTCTTTCGTAAGCGTTGAAGAGCTTTGACGAGACACAGCGGGCGATGCACTTCAAGCAGAGATGCAGAGCCGGGAGGGAAGGGGGGTCATCCTGGAACGACAAGCTGCGCTGCGAGTAATTTCAAGAAGACATCCCAGGACGCCCACAACAATGCCATATGCCTTTGGGTTAAGAATTGATCTGAACAAGTGGCTTCTGGGTGTAGGTGAGAAACAGGCAACCTCCTAACCTCAGACTAATCTCACGGTGCACAAAGAAAAGTGTTAAATGAGCTCCTCTGATCTGAGAGAAGGACTGGGGGAGATTAACCACACATAAGGGCAAACCGGGATCCCACTGAGAGCTTTTCAGTATTCCACACGCGCAGCTCTGCAGAACCCAGAGAGAGTCCAAGATCCACTGAAACAGGGAGACACAAACAACTGCACATACAGTCTGAGAGAGGTGAAGAGAGGTGAAGGCTGAAACGGTGAGTGCTGCAGTGCAGAGAAACAGCGACAGCAGGTGAATTATTATGCTCACTGAATCGTCGCATTGCAGGCGTGCGTGTACAAGACGTCATACGGATCCTAATGGAGTGCTTAACTGACAAACAGACTCATGTAGCTAAAAACAGCAAGCATAGGTTATTCCGACCAGTAATGGGCTGTGATGATGATGATGATGCTAGCATGCGAATGAGAAGACACGGATAAATAACACCCAATGAGTCAGGAGCGTGATGAATGAGTTGTGCTTTCATATAAAACTATTTTACCCACCCCCATGTCATCCAAGATGTTGATGTCTTTCTTTGTTCAGTCAAGAAAATTTTAAGGAAAACATTTTCCATATAGTGGACTTTAGTGGACCTGTGAAATGTTACGAATTAATGTCTTTGTGTCAGTTTAGTGTTTAAAATGGGCCGCAAATGTGCGTTTCACAGACAGGTGCTGGTCATATAATAAGAATATCATCAAAAAGTTGATTTATTTCACTAATTCCATTCAAAAAGTGAAACTTGTATATTATATTCATTCTTATAAAACGGTTAGTTCCAATCCTTGATTCTGATTGGTCAATAGGTGTGCTTTATTCACGATAAAACACTGCTATGACCACTTCACCCAACAGTTCTATTTAATATCACTGCGCCCTTAGCAACACCCTTAGCAACACATAAACATATAATGAGACAAAGTCTGAGAACAGTTTGTTGTTTTTATTTGAGCTTTCATGTTGTTGTTCGCAGTCAGGGACTATTTTTTCTAGCAGAAGGAATGCTTTTATTGATTTAACTTCATGAAAGTTGCACTAATATTTTTTTTACTTTAATATTGTGTAGTAACCGTTTTATAAAAGCAATAAGGTACTCGAGGCAAGTGCTGTATCGTGAATAAGCAACGGCTGAAAGGTTTGCCGCTTCGCGTCGTGCCTAACAACGCCCTTCAGCCGTTACTTATTCACGATACAGCGCAGCCTCTCGTACCTTATTGCTTACATAACACACAAACTGGTATATGTTAATTGTTTATTTATTTTTAATTTGATTATTATAACTGACAACTAAGAAAAATCCCAAATTCAGTATCTCGGAAAATTTGAATATTGTAAAAAGGTTCAATATTGAAGACGCGTGGTGCCACACTCGAATCAGCTAATTAACTCAAAACACCCGCAAAAGCCTTAAATGGTCTCACAGTTTACAGTAGTTCTGTAGGCTACACAATCATGGGGAAGACTGTTGACTTGACAGTTGTCCAAAAGACAACCATTGACACCTTGCACAAGGAGGGCAAGACACAAAAGGTCATGGCAAAAGAGGCTGGCTTTTTAGAGAGTTCTGTGTCCAAGCCCATTAATAGAGAGGCGAAGGGAAGGAAAAGATGTGGTAGAAAAAAGTATACAAGCAATAGGGATAACTGCAACATGGAGAGGATTGTGAAACAAAACCCATTCAAAAATGTGGGGGAGATTCACAAAGATTGGACTGCAGCTGGAGTCAGTGCTTCAAGAACCACTACGCACAGACTGTCGCATTCCTTGTGTCAAGCCACTCTTGAACAACAGACAGCATCAGAAGTGTCTCGGACTGGACTGCTGCTGAGTGGTCCAAAGTTATGTTCTCTGATGAAAGTAAATTTTGCATTTCCTTTGGAAAGCAGGGTCCCAGAGTCTGGAGGAAAAGTGGAGAGGCACACAATCCACGTTGCTTGAGGTCCAGTGTAAAGTTTCCACACTCAGTGATGGTTTGGGGTGCCATTACATCTGCTGGTGTTGGTCTACTGTGTTTTCTGAGGTCCAAGGTCAACGCAACCGTATACCAGGAAGTTTTAGAGTACTTCATGCTTCCTGCTGCTGACCGACATTATGGAGATGCAGATTTTATTTTCCAACAGGAATTGGCACCTGCACACAGTGCCAAAGCTACCAATACCTGGTTTAATGGTATATTAACTATATTATCAGAAGGCGAAGCACTGCTAATTGGGAGGAGTGATTTGCTCGCAGCACCCGAGAAGACCCCTGGTGAGGAGCAGAGAGTTCGGTCAGAGTTGTGCAAATCACTCCGCCCAAGTAGCAGTGCTTCGCCTTCTAATAATATAGTTCCCAGTATCTATACTGTGAAAAGATGGCTGTGTCTCATATGGCCTTTTTATTTGTACACGGTGTGACTATATAAATCACAACACATAAATAGGAAAATGTTCGCATTATTTTGTCACTTATTGGGAGCAGTATGCTAGCTGGAGCCATTCACTTCCAGTCTTTGAGCTAAGCTAAGCTAACAGGGGCTGCGTCAGACAAAGTTACAGCACGCACGGAGATGAGAAAGGTATGTATGGACTTATCTAACTCTGGGGGATACAGTGAATAAGCTAAAGTCCCAAAATGTGGGCATGTTTCTTTAAGGTGACGCTGTAGTACACTACAGTACAGTAGCACTGACCTGCTCCTTAACCACTAATAACTTTTACAGCTGTTCTTTAGCTCTGGCCTAGTCCCTCACTTTTATTTACATTCTTTTCCTGCTTTACCATCTCCATCCGCCATATATGAGTCAGCTGTTCAGCGGTCCAACATCTCCCTCGGCACAAAAAAAAAACAATGTCCAGCACGCTCTACGCTCGGCTGCACCTGCGCAAACGATGTCCCGCTGGACAACTTTCCAAATCCATGTCTGGAAAAGACCCTGAAAACAACTACAAGCCAAGCGTGAGGTAGTAGAAGGGGTTGCAGAAACAGCTAAAAGTGTTATAAGCTCAAAAAGCCAAGTAACAGAGCCGAATCTGGATACATAGTGACATTTTCCATGGCCTGTCTGCACCGGGAGGCTTAGTTATGATACCGAGATTGCGTTGATGAATTCTGCAGGTCGGGGTTAACAGCAAGTCAAATGTATTAGCTTTCCACATCTCAGTGTAGCCTTAAACAGTATCTGGTTATAAATCTGAGCTTTAATTGTCATTGAATGTCATTCAATGAACTGGGATGTGCGTGGTAACGGCAACTGTATAAAAACATTTCATCATCCTAATGTGTAGTGTATAGGTATAATATGCAGACCTTAGTGAGAAAGAAATGCAACACTTATCTCTCACAGTCTCATCTCATATTAAATATCACAATAAAGTCACAAAAGCTGGTGTGCTATAAGTCAACCAGATGTATAACAGCTCCTGTGAGGCATTCTGGAATATCATGCATGGCTGTATGAGTACTTAAAGGCTTCAAATAAATAACAAAATGGAAAAGTTGAGAAAGAGAATTCACAAAGCTTTCAATGTTATCTCCTGTCAAATGTACATCGCACAGGTCTAGCAAAGGAAATGAGACGGATGTCTCCTGTGTCCGAGGAGGTTTCCGGAAGGGTGCCACTGTGGTCAGCAGTAATGTGGGAAAGAGATTACAACAGCGACCATGCAGAGAAGTGCAAGTCCGACAGGATGGACCCATACAGAGGATTAACACCTTTAACAGGTGTTTACTATGCCTGCCTAAAGATCCTCACACCCCATCAGTAAACACAAACTGTCCCACAAAAGTCACCTCATGGATTACATAACCACTGCAACATATTGCTTGCTTAGATCTCTATATACTGTATTACTTTAAAGAATAAAATGTAGTGGAGAGGATATTGACGTTATATCACCCAGAATGACCTGCTTTAGACTCATAAACATCATTCACACAGCACACTGATCCAATGCTAAGTTGTATCCGATGCACAATTTTTAAACCGATGCAAGGCATTGTTAACTTTTTATGCCAATGCAACGTGCGAATCAGGGAACCTTGCCATCGCTAGTGTAAATGCACCAACAGATTCTGGAAAATCATTGCCAATGTGAATCAACCAAAATCCAACGATTCTGGACAAATCCAAGGACAGATTTTGATGGATTTTCAGTAATCTGTGTGTGAAAAAGGCTATAGTGCAGTCTAAATAAACATTTCGAAAGAGTTCAGGGTTTCCCACAGCACTTTGCAGTTCGGGCGGCCCGCCTAAGCTGGGAAACCCTACCGCCTTAACTAGGTCGTCCCCCCCCTCAAAAAAAAAGCGCGCCACACGGCCGAAATGAGAGAAAGACGTGGTCCGTCTGGAGGATAACTAGCCAGTTGATAAAACATCTCGGAGAATAGCGTGGTCGCGCTTCACCCCGCGAGCGTGGACGCATGCCACACAGCCTAAATTAGAGAAAGACGTGGTCCATTACTGTCTGGAGGATAGCCAGTTGATAAAACGCGTGGCCGTGAGAACTGTAAGTGGACTTATGTTTGCACGTGCCTGTTGATTCGATATAATTGTTGAGCGCTCTTGCTCACGTTATTTATGTGAATTATTTACATGCTACAGTAGTTACACTCCTTAAAGATAATGTAAGTAATAGTGGGAAATAAACAATTTTTACAATTTTTGCGCCATCTATCATCATTTGCCAGACGTTCTACAACATCTGCGTTTGTGTTTATTAACCCTTTCGTTTCACTTCATCACGCAGCTATTCCCGTTAGAGGTGAAAACATTTAATTAACAAATCTAGTATTTGTTCATTTTCTGTCATAGTATCTTCAAAATTAAGTTTTATTTGAGTGTTTTTAATAAAAATATTTCCATTTTAATCATGACGCGTACGCCCCGCCCCATTGATTGCCAGGCCCCAAGGCCCCGCCCAACCCTACCACCTTAAAGGAATAGTCTACTCATTTTCAATATTAAAATATGTTGTTGCCTTGACTGGGAATTGTTGATGCATCCCTCTGTCGTCTGTGTGCGTGCGCGTGGGCGCTGGAGCGCGCTGCGACGCTTCGATAGCATTTAGCTTAGCCCCATTCATTCAATTGTACTATTTAGAGATAAAGTTTGAAGTGACCAAACACATCAACGTTTTTCCTATTTAAGACGAGTAGTTATACCAGCAAGTTTGGTGGTACAAAATAAAACGTAGCACTTTTCTGGGCGGATTTGGAAGAGGGGCTACGTGTTATGGCGTGGTAGCACTTTTGGGAGTACTTTGACTCGGCGCAGTAACACCCTCCCTCTCCCATTATGAGAGTGAGAAGGGGAGCGGACTTTTCAGGCGAGTCGAAGTACTCCCAAAAGTGCTATTACGCCATAAAATATAGTTCCTCTTTTAAATCCGCTTAGAAAAGCGCTACGTTTTATTTTGTACCACCAAACTTGCTCGTATAACTACTCGTCTTAAATAGGAAAAACGTTGATGTGTTTGGTCACTTCTAACTTTATCTCTAAATGGTACCATTGAATGAATGGGGCTAAGCTAAATGCTATCGAAGCGTCGCAGCGCGCTCCAGCGCTTACGTGCACGTACACAGATGATAGAGGGATGTATCAACAATTCTTAGTTAAGGTAATAACATATTTTAATATTGAAAATGAGTAGACTATTTCTTTAACTAACACATTTTCTGGGGGACACTTTGGAGTTTCAAAAGATAAAGCACAACAACTGAACAAACATTTCTTAAAAATTGTATTTGTGGATTTTGCCACACAGTTCAGGAGGATTAAAAAGTTAAAAGGTGATTTTTCTATTGGTACATCTTGCAAAAAGTTTTTACCAATGTCTAATTAAATCTAAAGACCAACCTTATAGCGCATCTTGGGACAAGAATGAACGTAGAAACCCAGATAGTAGTAAGAAAGTTTTGGCGACTGCTTCTTTAACTGCCTGGTAAAGGCAATCTCCCTGTAGAGAAAACACAGCACACATCAATCTTTTACACAAATGCATTTCTAATTTAAATTTTAAAAACCTTATTTAGGGATGCACCGATACAAAATTTCTATGCCGATACAGATATTCGATTACTTTGAGTAACATTTCTACGTACAAACTGCACTTCTGTTATCATTGTTACCCAATTCAAAATAATAACACTGATGCATTTGTTTCCCCTTTTGTTTGCCAGGATATAATCTGCTCTGATCATTGGCTGATGCCGATACTGATTATAGGCCGATATATCGGTGCATCCCTATTTTTAATACTGTATAAAGTGGGCAATAAAACAACAGAACAGTTGACATTATTAGCCTTGAAACTACAGCATACTTATTAGAAAGAGAATTGATAAAAACTATTAAAATATGAAAAATAAAGTGATAAAAATACATTTGCATATTCACAAGTGACCACAGGTGACTCATATGAGACATTCCAGCAGATGTAAGCATCGATGTGTCTCACCTGACTTAATGCATGGTGTAAAAAGTAATTCAAAAAAATACTTTTTTCTGGCAAGATCTTGGTTCAAACTAATTCAAATCTATTCACTATCTTTTATTGCCAAACTATTAAAAGAGTTTGTGATTAATCAATGCCAAGCCAACATATAATATGATGCTCTACGGTAAATAAAACAGCAATGAATCAATGAATTGTAAAAAAACAACTGAGGGAGCCAAACAACTGTTGTTCCACAAACAGCTTTGTGTATCTGGAAGTTAGAAAAAAACAGGGGAGGAAAAAAACAAAAGCAAGTTAAGAAAATAAGAAAAACAGAGGAGATTTGTACTTCCTTAATGGCTTCTCTCTCTCTTTTTCTCTTTAGTTCTCATTTTATTCCCAGCGCAAACCTGTTTCTCTCCACCATAAATAAATCCCCTTTGTTCTGCATTCGGTCTGTCTTATACTATGTCTTCCCAAAAATTAAGGGGAAACTTTTATGCAGGACAAGGAGGAAGAGAGTGAAAGAGAGGGCAAAGCAAAATAAAAGTTGTGGAAAATGAAATAAAGCCAGAGAGAGAGAGCGTTTGAGTGAACGAGAGATAAAGAGAGAGAAGTAAAGAAAAGCGTCGACAAACAGCGAGGTGCTGGAAGGTCATGCGGTCGCTGCCAGGTTCCTGGGTTCCCATCCCCTGGTGACAAAGCCTAGCTCTCCATGAATGAAAGACGGATAAGTAGAGGCCAAGGGACTCATTCACAAAAAAGATGGAGAAAGAAAGAGGGAGAGAAAGACAGGGCAGATCCCCCCGTCTTATTCGGACCCCCAGTCCCCACCCGCTTGGCTCTGGCAGCCGGCTGAAGCCCCTATTATCTCCTCTTCAGTGATGTGACACCCCTACACAAGCCAATTATACCCCAGCGTTCACAACAGACAGAACGTCTGCTTAATATTAATGTCACACACACACACACACATACACACACACACACACTCAACCAGAGACAATAGGGAGATGTGTGGACAATATTTCCAGTGCCTACACAACCCAATGTCTAACTTTTATTGGTCAAATATACTGAACATTTCCAGACGTGCCTTCAAATGTAAACAATGAGAATGAGAAATAAAAAAAAATTGTGAGATTTACCTTTATCTCTTTCCCCGCCATTGACGAGTTCATTTGTCAACTAAGAAAAAAACCCGCTTCCCTGCCAATGACGAGTATTTCCGGCTTTCTGCAATACCGTTATTATCCACCAGGTGACTTCCGCAACTAGAGCAAACTACTGTATGTCCGTGAATTTTTTGAGGATCGCTCTGAATCTGATTTCTATCAAAAGTCCTCAGAAATGGAATTATCTCAAGTTTTTGATTAAAATTTGGTGTTTTTTAAGAAACCATACACTCACCTAAAGGATTATTAGGAACACCATACTAGTACTGTGTTTGATCCCCTTTCGCCTTCAGAACTGCCTTAATTCTACATGGCATTGATTCAACAAGGTGCTGAAAGTATTCTTTAGAAAGGTTGCCCATATTGATAGGATAGCATCTTGCAGTAGATGGAGATTTGTGGGATGCACATCCAGGGCACGAAGCTCCCGTTCCACCACATCCCAAAGATGCTCTTTTGGGTTGAGATCTGGTGACTGTAGGGACCATTTTAGTACAGTGAACTCATTGTCATGTTCAAGAAACCAATTTAAAATGATTCGAGCTCTGTGACATGGTGCATTACCCTGCTGAAAGTAGCCATGGAAATGGTCAGAAACAATGCTCAGGTAGGCCGTGGCATTTAAACAATGCCCAACTGGCACTAAGGGGCCTAAAGTGTCCCAAGAAAACATCCCCCACACCATTACACCACCACCACCAGCCTGCACAGTGGTAACAAGGCATGATGGATCCATGTTCTCATTCTGTTTACGCAAAATTCTGACTCTACCATCTGAGTGTCTCAACAGAAACCGAGACTCATCAGACTGTCCAATTTCGGTGAGCTCGTGCAAATTGTAGCCTCTTTTTCCTATTTGTAGTGGAGATGAGTGGTACCAGGTGGGGTCTTCTGCTGTTGTAGCCCATCCATGTCAAGGTTGTGCGTGTTGTGGCTTCACAAATGCTTTGCTGCATACCTCGGTTGTAACAAGTGGTTAATTCAGTCAAAGTTGCTCTTCTATCAGCTTGAATCAGTCGGCCCATTCTCCTCTGACCTCTAGCATCAACAAGGCATTTTCGCCCACAGGACTGCTGCATACTGGATGTTTTTCCCATTTCACACCATTCTTTGTAAACCCTAGAAATGGTTGTGCGTGAAAATCCCAGTAACTGAGCAGATTTTGCACCAACAACCATGCCACGCTCAAAATTGCTTAAATCACATTTCTTTCCCATTCTGACATTCAGTTTGGAGTTCAGGAGATTGTCTTGACCAGGAACACACCCCTAATTGCATTGAAGCAAGCAACTGCCATGTTATTGGTTGATTAGATAATTGCATTAATGAGAAATTGAACAGGTGTTCCTAATAATCCTTTAGGTGGGTGAATTTGAGAGGTGATAAAAAGAACTAATATAGGTAGGATGAAACATTAGAAAAATATAGAACAATTATGCATATGGAATAAGTCAAAATTCCCTAAATAAAATAAAGTTACAAAAAAGAAAATAAACAAATAAATCTAAACACATAACAGTAATGAGAATTTGGGGATGTTTTTTTTTTTAGGATGTTTTGTATTATGCAAAATATAATACAATGTTTAGTCCTCTTTTGATGTTGGTGTTAAAGGGATAAATCACCCAAAAATTAACATTTTACCAACATTTACTCACCCTTATGTTGTCCTAAACATGTATGGGTTTTTTTATTTTGTTGAACACTAGCAAAATTATTTAAATATATAATTGATGATAAGCAGACAGTTGACAGTACCCATTGACTTCCATTGTAGGAAAAACAAATACTGTGAAAGATGGGTACCATCAACTGTGTGCTTACCATCATTTATCAAAATATCTTTTTTGTGTTTAACAGAATAAAGAAAATCATACAGGTTTAGAACAGCATGTGTGATGAGTAAATTATTACAAAATGTTTTTATTTTTGGCTGATCTATCCTTTTAAAATTAACATCCATCTCACTTGAGGTTCACAGTAGACAAACTTTGTTGATTGTATTGTTTAACAGACATTATTTTTACTATCCACACAGCATGGAAATGTATTACTGAACAGTGCCACATCCTGAAGTCAGACAGTCCCATTCAATCACACTGACATACAACAGCACAAAGACACTGACACCAGCTGCTCTGAATACAACAGACCCCAGACCCCAATCTCCACTTCTGCCTCATGCTCTTCCTACACAAACTCTCTTTTTATTTCTTTGTATGTGTGAAATTATGCTCCCGGGCCTCCCAACATCCACAGCGCACCATAACACACATAGTCACACACATAAACACATCTGGGACCTTCTGTAAAGTGTAACTTAATCAGGTGAGAAAGCCATTTGTAACAACATGTATGTGTGAAAGACCAGGAGACACACTAGGCTGTAACCTTGGGCATATCATTTGGTAAGACATGCTGTTGTCTTTTGAAAGCAAGACTCACACTTCTATAATCTGACGTTTTTTGAGTGAAACAGGATATTCAAGGAGAAAAAATGTAGGGGGATTCATCTGGAATTGATTAGACCGTTTTAATCACGTCTACAGTCGGTTTCATTGAGTCTATATTACACCTAGCACAGCTACAGTAAGTCTTTGATTTTTAAGTTAGTAAACACACCTGAGAGCGGAGTAAGTGCCCAATGAGAGCGAAGAGAAGTCCGGGTGATAGTAGAGGTACACGGACGACACACAATAAGGAAGGATGTCCAGCACCCCGACGGCTATTATTCTGCCATCCAGCCAATACTGCTGATGGAATGAGCCATAGCCCACATCTGGACCATCAGGAGCTGTCTCGGCCTGGAGAGAGAGAGATAATAAGAGAAACATAGAAAGATAATCTACATTTATGCACTTGGAAGATGCTATATGCAAAGTGGTATACATTTTTATCAGCATCTATTAGCAATCTAAATATGAAATATAGATAAATACGGTTATTATAACTAAAGTATTTTTTTACAAAAATGGTATAAAGCAAAGAATCACCAAATATGTCACCAAAGATATTCGATATAACAAGATTGGCACTCCTACTACTGAATAGGGGACGATGCAACGGTCAACATGGCCGCTCTGGTGACGCAAGAGCCAATCATCAATTGACTAATGATGCACCGGGGCAGGGGGGTTGTGGCTAGAAGGGATACAGCTACGACCAAAATTTTGTGAAATCTCGCCAGATGAGCGCTGTTTTCATCATAATCCTATTCCCAAACCTAACACTTAATCAGTGGCGTAGCCGACATCTTTAAAGTGAGGGAAACAGGGCTGTCGATAGACGCTCAATCTAGACATTTATTTAGATCAGTGGGTTCAGTAGATAAGTAAAATTGTCTCATGAATGCTTTTTTCTTTGTCCGTTGTTTGATTGACATAAGAAACAGAGACCATAATGCTGTGTTTACACCAGCCGCGGTAGAGGTGTCAAGCGCGAGTGATTTCAATGTTAAGTCAATGTAAAGACGCATTTAGACTAGTCTGGAGGTCTCGCAGCGCTTTTATCGCGGCGTGGTAGAAACGAATCCGGCTCATTCGCGCGTCTAGTTCACACGAATGGCGCGAATAGACACGCAAATCACGCGAATTGAGCATTGCCAGGGCGAAACGTGCGAGTTGAAAAATCTGAACTTTGGCAGAAAATCGGCACGCTTTAACCAATAAGGAGCTTGCTCTAGTAGTGACGTAATAACAGGAAGCAAGCGGAGTCGCAGAAGCCCCTCCCATGATGCGAATTTCCACGTGAATGTCTCATATGACTAGAATTTCACGCGCGAATGAAGCGATTAAACTTAAAATCTTTAAGCGTCCAACTACGTGCGAATAGCGCGTTTTTTGCTCCCTCTACCCGCGTTTGGTGTGAATCCACCATAATAGTACAATAAGTACATATACACTTTGTGTGTTTATGTGGAAAATCAGGTGATTTTTTTGTTTTCTTGCGTAAATATGTCAGTTCTTGAGATGCGACAATATGGTCACACGCGTCAAATGGGCAAGCACACACATACATTTTAAACAGTATGTGAGTAATTCTGTTATGCGAATTCTTGAGCTTTAATATTTTAATTGGCAATACCCAAAAGCATGATCGCTACTGCCGACGCAGCACTTCATTTGAGACGACGCAGTGACAGGTCTACGCTGTTCCCACTCCTGTCCTTCGACTTTCAAGCTCAACCAGACGCACGTGTGCGAAATATCCTTCACCTTAAAACGCTCACTTGCAGTGATGATACTAACGGCGTTATAAATAAACGGCGTTACTAACGGCGTTATTTTTTTCAGTAACGAGTAATCAAATAAATTACTGTTTCCCCCGTTATAACACTAGCTGCGTTTACATGGACATTTGTAATCCGTTTAAATGATCAATCTGAATAAAAATGCTCCATGTAAACACCTCAATCGGACTAAAAAGTGCCAATCTGATTAAAAATCTAATCCGCTTGTTAGGGGTGGTTTATACCTTTTGTAATCCGCTCAAAAGGACATGTATACACTTGATCGGATGGATAACTGAAACTGGGACGCTCTGCGCATGTGCAATCTTTTCTTTTTTTAATGGCGGTTGGTAAACCCACTGAAAGGCGCATTTCCGCCACCTGCAGGACGGGAGTGTTGAGCATATTCCCACGTGCAATGACGTAGAATTGCCGTGATGACATGTGACGCAAATATTTGAGTTTGTTTTGTTGAAGGAAGTCACAAGAAGTGATTGTCTTGTTAATCTTGTTCCTATTATCCTTTCAATTCCACATAAAGTGATACAAGACAGTGTTGTCCGGTCAGTCCATGGTTAATTCTCTGATCCACAAACGCGTGTGTTTGGACTCGCTCTCGCGAACGGTCTCTGCAGCACTGCGTGAAGTAAAATACGCTTTTTGGGCACACGTGACTGGGTGTTTTTGCTGCTGCTTTATAATCAGCTGAGGCACAAAGCAAATCTTGAAACAGCGTGAAACTATATTTGTGCAATGTGCGCATGTCAAATGATCAAATCTGATGTAAATCTTGTGTCATATAAACACGCACATCAATCCGATCACATTATTAAGTGTTCATGTAAACGCTATGATAGGATTTATTAGGATTTATTAATCGGAAGGATTTTAATCCGATGGAGGCAAAATGTGTCCATGTAAACGTAGCTACAGTTACGGTTATTGACAATAAATGCTTCGCGTTACTATAATTAATCTCACTAAAGCGATTTTCACCAGTGTAGGTTCTCTCATCCAGACAGGCAATGTTTTTCTCTTGTGTGTGTGTGTATGTGTTGGGGGCTGAGAGACACATAACTGATGATGATTGGTGTGTGTGTGTGTGTGTTAGAGAATTAATGGTTTCTCTAGTGTCTAATTCATTCATTTAACAAATTTTATATTGGGGGCATCCAAGTTATTTGAAATATAACGTTTTTAAGTAACGCAATAGTTACTTTGCCTGGTAATTAGTTACTTTTATAATGATGTAACAGTTACTATTTTTGAGAAGTAACTAGTAACTATAACTCATTACTTTTTTAAAGTAACGTTGCCAACACTGCTCACTTGTGATTGGGTATATGTTACTTCACTAAAATCTAAGTAACAAACAAAAAACATGGACATGAATGATGGCGGCGAGTTGAAAAGTGGAACATGTCGTACGTTTTTTTATTTTTATTTAAAGGTGTAGCGGAGGATTTTCTCAAATTTTAGAAAAATGCACTTTTTAAAAAAATGCAATTTGGCAACACTCCTGATTGACAACTAGGAGGACCAATAGTCTTGATGATCCACCCGGAAAAAATAAAATCCTCCGCAATAACTTTAAGTATTTCTGCTCAATGCCAGCCAATATCATGCACCTCTACTTAATTTCAATGTTTTGTGTGTGCACATACATGTACAAAAGAGGGAAACAATGCTTGAACAATGTGTGCTTGCTGAAAAACTCATTGTGTACAGTAGCCTGATAATCATTCCCAAATGTGACTGAGAGCTGGGGTGTGTGTTTGTAGAGCAGGACGTCACTGTCGGCACGCATAAATGAGAAGAGGCATTTTAATAAAAATCCTCAAATGAACAAAATCAATCTTCACACGGGCAAGACGGGTACTGGGGCCCGGTTTTACCCTCTGTGAGCAAAAGTGTACGTAAATCAGGTACAGCAGAGGCCCCCCAAAAAAACACAACTACTGTTGTGTCTGAAGATGAAAGCTTTTATGTGCGCCTGAAAATACGTGCGCCGTTTTGAGTGGCAGTAAAACCCCAAAAAACGTTACCTGGCCGAGATCATATATCCCTCTCAAACCTTCATGCTCACTTTTTTCAATCATGTGGTTTATCGAGGAGGTGCTTTATTCACTCTATTGCACCAATGAGACTTCAAAAAGCTCAGCGGGAGGGGGCGCAGCGTAACAGGATCTCTCCGCGGGCCCCTTGGCCCATCTGGGTCCGCTTAGCCCTGCAGGAAGGCAGCTAGTTATCACAATAGCGGGGGAGCGTCTCGGCCAATCCGTTTGGCCTAAAAGCCATCGGAGTACTGCACCGTGCCACTGACCTTCAAATTAAAACCAACACAAACTCACGGACAGAAAAATAACAAACGCTAGTCACTGCTCCAAACACACTGACCGTGGAAAGTGGCTTTTTAAAAATAACATTTCGCTCCAACGCTCATATGCTACGCTTCATAACGGACCCTCTACCACCTGAAAAGGTTTTACAGTAAACCCCTCATTTCCCCCAGCGAAGACCACATTCCACATGTATACTTTACTTATTTTCATTTGCCGTGCACGTCCAATGGGTTGACAGTTCAAACTAGCTGTCAGTCTTAAGCACACACAGCCGGTCGAGATGAAGGCGCTTTCATAAAGCGGCTAACAGTGATGATTAAGGGCTTGCGATGAAATTGAGAGCCACGGGTCTTTTTTCTCAAAGCCTGGCTTTTAGCACCACATGTGCCGAGCACCAGTAAGTCTTATGAGTTTGACAGGGCGAGCCCCGTTTCTGTCAGAACCAGACCAGACTCAACGGCACGTCTGTCACACTAACTGACCCGTCGGCAGCACAGAGCCGATTAAAGAAAGTTAAGCTCTCACCACCACCTGACAGCCACCCATCTTTCATTCATAATGATGTTCTAGACATGTTTTTTCCTTTCCTTCAGTGATGTTTTAATGAAACGCAGGTATTTCTTAAAGTACACATTATTCAAGGGGGCATTTTAAACAAAAGCGGGCAACTAAATCCCATTTTCTTCTCAAATGACCATAAGTAAAGTGTGCATACAATCAATAAGGGAGGGAGGTAATTTTGCCATTTATGATGATGTGATTCTGGGTGGCGCATTGGAATCATTTTATAACCTGAGATGGGGTTTTCATTCTAATATAGTTTTTGGTACCAAGACACGCATTAAAAGTGGTGTGTGTGTACATTTTAGCGGTATCTAGTGGTAAGATTGTGAATTGCAACCAACAGCTGACCCACACTTTCAAAATCCATATAGAAGCCAGCACCGGACAATCATGCATCGTCTGAGACAATGTAGGGAAGAAACGCGTTCTGTAGACCGCCAGTCTCTTTCAATAAGGCGTTTTTTTTAATCCGGTTGTCATACACAAATGAGTACCGTCCACTCCATTAACTGACGAGAGAAGGATGACATGAACTCCACTGCTTCGCTCCCATTGGTAGTCGCTCTCGAAAATCGCTCATAATTTGCATAAAGTTAAAATTTTCGTAACTTTCTTGCGTCGCTGGACACGCCCAGACAGTCGCCAATGGACCTTTTCGCTCGTGCCGCCAGAAGTCGGCAAGCTTTAATTGAAACTAATGAGATTGGGTCGCTCTGCTACTGCTAGCCGCATTGCAGGCTGAATTGGGCGTAAACCGAACATTTCACAGGATTTAGGTCGCAAATCATTTCTAGCCAGAACCACTTTTTTTATTGTAATCCTACCCCAAACCTAACCCTAAACCCAACATCTCTCGAGATTTGGCGATAGCTGTATCCCTTCTAACCAGAACCGGGCAGGGGTTCTATACAGTCACATGAGGCGCTTGACAACCTGTGAGCATGTGCAGTCACTGAAACAACCTTGATAAAGGTGTTTTTAGTGCAATCTGAGCTTAAAGAAATATTCCATTTTCTTAAAAGAAAAATCCAGATAATTTACTCACCACCATGTCATCCAAAATGTTGATGTCTTTCTTTGTTCAGTTGAGAAGAAATTATGTTTTTTGAGGAAAACATTACAGGATTTTTCTCATTTTAATGGACTTTAAAGGACACCAACACTTAACACTTAACAGTTTTTTCAACGGAGTTTCAAAGGACTATAAACGATCCCAAACGAGGCATAAGGGTCTTATCTAGCGAAACGATTGTCATTTTTGACAAGAAAAAAAATGCACTTTAAACCACAACTTTTCATCTAGGTCCGGTCCAGCGCGACCTAACGTAAATGCGTAGTGACGTAGGGAGGTCACGTGTTACATATATAAAACGCACATTTGCAGACCATTTTAAACAATAAACTGACACAAAGACATTAATTAGTATCAGTTGACATACAACAACGTCGGAACGGTCCTCTTTCAACACACTTGTAAACATTGGGAAGGAGTTTCGCGTTCGTCCTCTGTGACCTCTTGACATCATGACGTATTGTGTGGGGTCACGCTGGCGCATCACGACCGGATCTAGACGAGAAGTTGTGGTTTAAAAGTGCATTTTTTTGTTTCTTGTCAAAAATGACAATCGTTTCGCTAGATAAGACCCTTATGCCTCGTTTGGGATCGTTTATAGTCCTTTGAAACTCTGTTGAAAAAAACTGTTAAAGGGATAGTTCGGCCAAAAACTATTAAACCCATGATTTACTCACCCCCAAGCTGTCCGAGTTGCATATGTCCATCGTTTTTCAGACAAACACATTTTCGGATATTTTAGAAAATATTTTAGATCTTTCTGTTGATTAAATGTAATGTTACGGGGTCCAGCAATAGTCCACGACCTTCAAGTCCAAAAAAGTGCGTCCATCCTTCACAAATTAAATCCAAACGGCTCCAGGATGATAAACAAAGGTCTTCTGTGGGTAATCCGTGCGGTGTTGTTGTAGAAATATCCATATTTAAAATGTTATTAACGT
The DNA here is from genome assembly GCF_027580225.2 of Misgurnus anguillicaudatus. Classification (NCBI taxonomy): domain Eukaryota; kingdom Metazoa; phylum Chordata; class Actinopteri; order Cypriniformes; family Cobitidae; genus Misgurnus; species Misgurnus anguillicaudatus. The sequence continues at coordinate 31,231,579 of NC_073347.2, read as the reverse complement.
TATAAACTACCTTCCGGTAGCGCCGCCATCTTAGAGTGATGCGCATTCAGGATGAGAGCTTACGCAGCGTACAGAGTTTCTCTGCTGCTGCTCTGTGCCCCCGCCCTCCGAATTTGTCATACGTCACTAAGAAAAGTGCGTACACTAATACTCTCTCCTGAGTCTAAGATGGCGGCGCTACCGGAAGGTAGTTTATAACGTTAATAACATTTTAAATATGGATATTTCTACAACAACTCCGCACGGATTACCCACAGAAGACCTTTGTTTGTCATCCTGGAGCTGTTTGGATTTGGTTTGTGAGGGATGGACGCACTTTTTTTGGACTTGAAGGTCGTGGACTATTGCTGGACCCCGTAACATTACATTTAATCAACAGAAAGATCTAAAATATTTTCTAAAATATCCGAAAATGTGTTTGTCTGAAAAACGATGGACATATGCAACTCGGACAGCTTGGGGGTGAGTAAATCATGGGTTTAATATCGTTTTTGGCCGAACTATCCCTTTAAGTGTTGAGTTAAGTATTAAATGTTGGGCTCTATTAAAGTCCATTAAAATGAGAAAAATCCTGCAATGTTTTCCTCAAAAAACATAATTTCTTCTCGACTGAACAAAGAAAGACATTAAGGGGGCGTGCACACCAACGCTTTTACGCTCGCGGCCGGCGCATGTTTTTAATTGTTTCCAATGTAAGCTCGGCGTTTTTCAAATAAGCCAGCAGCTAGCAGGTTTTTTCCGCGCTGAAAACCGGCGCTCGGCGGTTTTTCCGCGCCCGGCGCTGAGCGTCCAGAGTTGAAAGAGATTCAACTTTGGGAGAAAAGCTCCGCTCGTCAATGTCAGTTTTCTCACGGCCGCCCAATCACAGTGGAGGAGGGGCGGGACATTACCACAGCAACCAACCGGCTCGCAGCACAGCTACCAAAGCGCAGCTGAAGAAAGCTGGCACTCAGCTGAAAAACAGCTGGCATTCGGCGTCCTCAAGGCGTTTTCAGCCACGTTTAAAAGTTTTGGTGTGTCCAGCCTCTAACATTTTGGATGACATGGTGGCGAGTAAATTATCTGGATTTTTCTTTTAAGAAAATGGAATATTCCTTTAAGAAACAAATGTTATGGTACAGTTGATCAGAAATATGTTGTTTAAGGGGGCGTGCACAACAAGGCGTTTACGCCAGCGGCCGGTGTATGTTTTCAATTGTTTCCAATGAAAGCGCCACGCTTTTCAAAAACGCCAGCAGCTGGCACTTTTTTCCAAGCTGAACGCTGAGCGCCCAGAGTTTAAAAATGTCACTTCTCACTTGGCCATCCAATCACAGTGGAGGGGCGAGACAAACATCACAACGTAGGGACGAAATGCGCTCTGTTTGTCCGTTTAGGGCTACTATAGAAACATGTCGGCGACTATGTAGATAAAAATGAGTGGTGATGGTGCAGTGGATAAGACACTCGCCTTTGGTGTGAAAGACCCGGGTCTGGATCCACTGTGACACACCATCGTGTCCCTGAGCAAGACACTTAACCCCTAGTTGCTCCAGAGGCATGCGACCTCTGACATATAACAATTGTAAGTCGATTTGGATAAAAGCAAATGTAAATGTAAAAATGGCTCATTCTTAGGTCATAGAAACAATACAGTTAATTATGTAAGGTCTCTATACACCACTAATAAAAAGTTATGTATATTATATATTGCATTTCTGTCAAGAGATCCTTTTAATAGTTGCACAATGCACCTTTAAAGGGACACTAGACTTTTTTTGAAAATAGGCAAATTTTTCAGCTCCCCTAGAGTTAAACATTTGATTTGTACAGTTTTGGAATCCATTCCGCTGATCTCAGAGGCTGGTGGTACCACTTTTAGCATAGCTTAGCACAATCCATTGAATCTGATTAGACCATTAGCATCGCGCTAAAAATACCAAAGAGTTTCAATATTTTTCCTATTTAAAACTTGACTCTTCTGTAGTTACATCGTGTACTAAGACAGACGGAAAAAGTTGTGATTTTCTAGGCCGGAACTATACTCTCATTCTGGCGTAATAATCAAGGACTTTACTGCCGTACCATGGCTGCAGCAGGGGAACGATATTACGGAGCACCCGAAAATATTCCCTAGCTATTGAAAGTTACCAAGGGGACTATTTTTGGGGCTGCGTAATATCAAACTCAAATGTTTAACTCTAAGGAAGCTGGAAAATGAGCCTATTTTCAAAAAAAGTGTCCCTTTAAATAACACAGAAGTTCAAATACATTAAAACCATAAACAGCGATTTCAACAGGAATAAGCATGAAATCTGCTATAATTTAATCAAGATAACTATATGTTCCTAAGAAATGTACTGAAGCAAATGCCCTAGGAAAACGCTCTGTGATAAAACCCATTCAATCCTTACTACTGGTGATCTGACCCTAAGGGTTTGTTGCAACTGCCCAGTGTTCATTTCAAGTGATCTGCCCTCTGAAGCGAGCAGGGTCTGTACATGCTTAATTTCAAATTGAACCAATCCACATACAGCCTTGAAATGGTTTCACAGTAAAAGTCTCAGGCATGTTTATGTAGCCATGACCCTAGCGAGGGAAATGGCGTCACCTTGACCCGTAGGTCGCACCGTCGGACAGCCTAATGACTGTGCCTGTGCCACTGTGAAGGCAAACACACACAAGAAGCCAGTGAAAGAGGCATGGGCCCAAATCACAAACATATGGTACCCCCTTTCTCTCTGTCGGTCTTTGTTTGTCTCGCTTTCCCCGGCCGTGTTGTTGGCGTGCTATGCGTCTGTGTGCTGTCTGCCGAGCGGACAGCAGCAGGCTGTTTGTCAGGCTGAAGGCTAGTTAACATTCCTCCACCCTGAGTTATATAGTGACCTTATTACTTCATGACAACAACAGCAGATAATACAAGCAGGAAACCAGTAACCAGACAATCTCATGACTACCCAAATAGGCTGCACAAATGCGTGCAACACAGTACAGTCCCACTACATTTCTCATAATGAAAGCATACTTCAAGTATTGGTCGTCAAAAAATTATTACCAAAACTTGGCAAAGACCCTGAAGAGGCACAGATAACATTACGAGGCGAAAATGTTACCCGAGTCATGCAGGTACTGTAAACACACAGGGCTCATTAAGACGCAGTGCTCAGCGACGGCTCATTTAACCCCACGTGGAAACAGCGGCGTTCAATTACCGCTGCCATTTTTCTCAGGGTCGGGACTCACGGCATGCCGTCGCACGCTCGTGTCCAGACAGCGGCCTCTCTGCAGCGCAGATGCGGTTTCTGTCCTCGATACAGCTTTGATTATATCATGTGTTTATTAATGTGTTAATGATTTCATCGTGTTTCCTTCTAGATACGAGCTCATGTGTCGCGTTTGCCTTTAAACTTGCTGACACACGGACAGCTTGCGGCTAATTGCTACGGTGCTTTTCACAACTTGTTACTGGGATTGAGAAATGATCACATAAGTCACACTGAGCGTGTGTGCGGAAAAGCAGGAATATGGGGTTCGAGGTCTATAAAACCCTGACGACTAATTACACCACAGGACTGTTAACAAGCACTTCCCTCAGGATAGACATTGTAGGTCAATAAAAAGACATTTAAAAAAGCCAATCAGAAACAGACAGAGAAATGCAACACAGGCCTGTTTTTGAAGAAGGGCATTTTAGTGACGCAAAATAGGCGGATGACTGATCAATGAACACGCACCTAGATAAATACAACCAGAGACTAATACACGCTAATGGCGACTCTACAAATATATTTGTCTTTGAGGATAAAGTTCAAATAGTGTTATTGTTCACGCATCTTTAGGAAAACGGATGAGCCACAAGCGTACACGCCACGGTTCTGCATCTGATGCTAAATGCTGTATCATTTCAAGCCAAGCTTACAGATGATTAGCAGGATGCAGTTGTTTACCTCATCTATGTTTATAAAGTCACACTTAGCACAACAAAGTTGTTAAACATCTTTACCTCATAACACAAATGGTTTGTAGATTACCCTTCTTGTGGGATTTAAACCGACAACCTTGTGGTTTCCAACCAAATGTTAAATGTGCCATAGAATGTAAAACTGTATTTACCTAGGCATAGATGAATAATAAGAGTTCTGTACATGGTAAAGACATATTGTGAGCCTCAAACACGGTTGTTTCCTCCTCCTTATGTAAACCCTGGAAAACAGGCCAATCTCAACATAACACCGACTGTGACGTTACAGTCGAGGTGTATGCCCTAAACATTAAATTAATTACAATGCTGTTACAATCCTAAAAACAAAGTTGTGCTTGCTAAGTTAGCGCTATATGCTAATTTATGCTATATGCTAACGTTTAGGGTAAAGTTCTACTTATTTGCAGGTCCATACTAAGAAAACACATACTTACCACTTACCACACACACGGAGCTACTGAAATAAGCCTTTGGGAAACAGCCAATCAGATCAGAGCTCAACATTATTATTCATGACTCTTTTAAATAAGGTAACAATAGTCCATTTCATTCTAGGCCTAGGGTTGTAAATGGACATGTAAAACCATCTTTGGATAATTTTTGCTCTTAATAAAGCCACATACACTCTAAAAACAAACGGTGCTATATAGCACCAAAAGTGGTTCTTTGCTCGTAATCATAGAAGAACCGTTTTTAGTGCCATATAGCACCGGTGAAGCACCTGTGTAGAACCATATAGTGCTATGTAGAACCAAATGTGGTGCTATAGTGGTGCTATATGGCCCCTATATGGTTCTACACAGGTGATATGGCACTAAAAACGGTTCTTCTATGGTTACGATTCAAATCAACAGTTTTGGTGCTATATAGCACCGTTTGTTTTTTTAGAGATATTAGAGAACAATATAACACATTATTTCAATGCATTCTTTGGCACCTATAAATCATTAAACCATGATGCCCACATTAGTGATCAACGATAAAATATTACCTTTGTTTTAACTCTTTCCCCGCCAGTGACAAGTTAACTCACCAATAACTAGAAAACACTTCCCTGCCAATGACGAGTATTTCAGGCTTTCCGCAATACAGCTATTATCCACCAGCTTCCAGAACATATAAAACCAGGAAGTATCGCTCTAGGACAAACAGCTGTATGTCCGTGTAAGTTTTGAGGATCGCTTTGCATCTGATCTCTATCAAAAGTCCTTCACAAAAATGGAATTCTCTCAGCTTTTTGGTCAAAATTTTGTGTTTTTGAAGACTAATCAGGTAGGATGAATCTTTTTTTTTTTTTTTTTAAAGCAAAGGGTCTGTTCTTTCATTTGATATTGTATGTGTATATGATTTAAGAAGAACAAAATCATGAAAAATGCCGGCGCTGACTAGCAACTTTAAAAAAACGCTGGTGGGGAAAGAATTAAAGGGGACATTTTACAAGACTTTTTAAGATGTAAAATAAGTATTTTCTGTGTCCCCAAAGTACATATGTGAAGTTTTAGCTCAAAATATCATAAAGATAATTTATTATAGCATGTTAAAATTGCCACTTTGTAGGAGTGAGCAAAAATTTGCTGTTTTTGGGTGTGTCTTTTAAAATGCAAATGAGCTGATCTCTGCACTAAATGGCAGTGCCTTTGTTGGATAGTGCAGATTAAGGGGCAATATTATCCCCTTCTGACATCACAAGGGGAGAAACATTTTAATTACCTATTTTTACATGCTTGCAGAGAATTTTTTACCAAAACTAAGTTACAGGGTTGATCACATTTTCTAGGTTGATAGTAGCACTGAGGACCCAATTATAGCACTTAAACATGGAAATCATGATGTGTTCCCTTTAAGTTTTTATCAGTAGTAATTTACATTGTTATTGAATTAACTGTTATTGGACCTTCCTTTGGAAATTTTCTTTTATTGGTACATAAAACATATCTGACCATTTTGTTCTCAGTTTTCTGATATATTGTTGTGTTGTGTCACATTTGCAGAAAAATAAACAAATAAAATATATGTTTTATTTAGAATTCATTATTTTAAAAATATTCATATTCATGTTATTATTTAATTGTAATAAATTAATTAATTAATAGTTTTTCCATCAACTCACAATAATAACTAAAATGTAATCTGATCTGAAAACGCTCTACATAACAGTTCTTAAGTGTAATTGTAATTGTGTTGAGAAAACTGTACTATTCAAGAGAAACACCCTAACATTATTTCAATATGAGCCATGGAAAACACAACATGGTCACATCATCATAAACCACATACAGCATCTATCGGTGATGGTATCAGATGACAATATAACGGTACTCAAATTTACACATCATTGTACTATTTTTGTAGAGAAAGGCAATATGCTTTTGCAATATCCTAGTTTTTGTGGATTACACCACAAATACCACAGTGCTATACTAGACGATACATTTAATAATTATTCAGTACTACTGTACTTTATACTGTATATCAAAGTACTTTTTATCTATCATCATTGTACCATGGTACTACTGCAATATTTTTGTAACTGTACATTCGTGACAACATCCCTTTTTCTGAATGATAAACAGATTATCAGGCCAATCCCACACCACAATTTAAAGGAATATTCAATTTTCTTAAAAGAAAAATCCAGATAATTTACTCACCACCATGTCATCCAAAATGTTGATGTCTTTCTTTGTTCAGTCAAGAAGAAATTATGTTTTTTGAGGAAAACATTCCAGGATTTTTCTCATTTTAATGGACTTCAATGGACACAAACACTTAACACTTAACTCAACACATAACAGTTTTTTTCAACGGAGTTTCAAAGGACTATAAACGATCCCAAACGAGCCATAAGGGTCTTATCTAGCAAACGATTGTCATTTTTGACAAGAAAAATAACAAATATGCTCTTTTAAACCACATCTTTTCGTCTAGGTCCGGTCCAGCGCAACCTAACGTAAATGCGTAGTGACGTAGGGAGGTCCATGTTACATATATAAAACGCACATTTGCAGACCATTGTAAACAATAAACTGACACGAAGACATTAATTAGTATCAGTTGACATACAACAACGTAGGAACGGTCCTCTTTCAACACACTTGTAAACACTGGGGCGGAGTTTCGCGTTCGTCCTCTGTGACCTCTTGACGTCATGACGTATTGTGTGGGGTCACGCTGGCGCATCACGACCGGATCTAGACGAGAAGTTGTGCTTTAAAAGTGTATATTTGTTGTTTTTGTTGTCAAAAATGACAATCGTTTTGCTAGATAAGACCCTAATGCCTCGTTTGGATTCGTTTGTGGTCCTTTGAAACTCAGTTGAAAAAAAGTTACGTGTTGAGTTGAGTGTTAATTGTTGGTGTCTATTGAGGTCCATTGAAGTGGGAAAAATCCTGCAATGTTTTCCTCAAAAAACATAATTTCTTCTCGACTGAGCAAAGAAAGTAAATTATCTGGATTTTTCTTTTAAGAAAATGGAATATTCCTTTAATACCCCATACAGCAACAAAAAGCAAGATCTGACCTTTAATATCCTGATTTTATGCTAAATATCCAAGGATAGCACAAGCGAGAAAGCTTAATGACGGCAGTCGGACATGATAGAGATGGCTTGACATCTTCTGAAAAGCTCAATTTCAGATCATAACAAACTCTTTGTGTATCTCTAACATGTGTGTGTGGCCATGGACAGAGATCCTGATATCTGGACAACACATTTGCGTTTTTCCATTGTTTCATGACAAACAAACAACCCAACAATTACACGGTTACCCAGCGAGAAGTTTCCACATATATCATAGCGGTGAGACAAACAACATCAGTCCCTTATTGACCATTAGGCAGTTAGTGCTAAAATATTGCTAACTTTTGCGTGTGAAAGCTAAAACCTTCGTCCTGATGTCGATTAAAGTGCCAAATCATTTATGTTTTGGCCAAAAACATTTGGGAATCTTTAATACACAGAAATGCATGATTAAAGAGAGTATGACAGTATTAATATGATTGATCAGTTTTTTTTAAGCTATGCTGGGCATTTCACCATGAATTCACCAAGCAAAATATATTTGATAGGTTATTTGAAATATGGCAAGATCTGATCACTTACCTCTAAAGGCGAATCACACAGGAATCTCTTAAACTGTGAGGGAAAAGTAAAAAGACAGAAACATGTTACAATGACAGCTGTAAATGTATTCACATATAATGTATAATGTGTAATATAATCAGATTTGGTATGCAGCTACGTGTATATAGTTAAGCACATTTGACATGACCTTTTGGGCAGTTTTATTTATCTCTAGATGGTGCCACTTATATGCCAATCTTTTAGTAGGGCACACTATAAAAAACACAAGCGTGTCACCATGCACACATTTTAAAATGCAGTTTTCTTTGTAGTTGTTGGTTTTTCGCACAATTCTGGCCCGGCTACAAGTCTTCACTACGGTATAATCAAAACGGTTCATTACATAAATCATTTTATAAATAGTTTTGTAAAGTCTTTAATTATGCTTTATGCTATGATGATTTGAAGAATCAGTGAAAACAAACTTTTATTCGCCTTCATGTCTATTCAATTCATGTAATGATTGAAAGTAAAAGACTGGGACCGTCAACCAAAAAATGATAAACACAAGCATCATAAAACCCTTTGGAAACAGGCAGCCGCAGTCTCTTCACATCTTGTGTACTGTCATTATACAGAAGACAGTGGCCAGGGTACTGGTTTGGATATCCTTTTTTCAGGATAAAATATTTTTTCAAAGATTTCCAGATCTTTGAAGAACCGCATTTGGATCGCTCTACGAAACAAACTTGCACAAATGCACCTTTTACTCCTGTCACTTTAACACACATTGAATCTGGATGTAATCTGGCAATACTAGGCTCCTGTGGTTTTAAATGCTACAAAATAACAGTGACCAGCTTCACTTTCTGCGTAGCGAAAAGTTTGGAGAGGATTAGTCAGACCGTTACAAACTCCATCTGCTTGTTTCTGCATCTGTGCGGTTTACAGAACTAACAACATATTTAAAGGTTTTTTCCATGTTGTGTTTCATTAAAAGTTCTTAAAACAAGTTTTTCTGCTACATTAAGATATTTAAACTACTGAATAAACTAAAGAAAAGACTACAGAAAAGATGTTTTAGCTAAAGCTGCACCTGAAATCGCATACTGTCACAGTATGTACTGAATTAGATTAAGTACCTGCTTTATCACTAAAACAGTACGTCCCATATATTTCCATTGTCACGTGACCCATGTGCTTTGGCCTATGATGTACTCGCAACAACCAACAACCATAATATGTGTGTTATTTGACAAGTACAATTAAATCACATTCTTAGTACCAACATCATTTAAAAAGCCACCTGTTTCATAGATTTCCAGTATGTATATTTTATTAAATGTTTTTATTTTGCTTCTCCTCAGCTTGCGTGGCCTCGTGGGATAATGAAGTGTCCATCGAATGCATATTTTAAAATGTAAACGGTTGTATTAGGTCATCTGGGTACTTTTCGCTTATCGTTTCTCGAATACTACACTCTACAAAAAAAATGCTGGGTTATTTTCAAACCCAGCATTGGGTAAAAAAACCAAGTCGTTGGGTTAAATTAACCCAGAAAATGTTTTTTCTTTGACCCAACAATGGGTTAAAACAATCCAGCATTTTGGGTTGAAACATTCCAGCATTTTGGGTTGAAACAACCCATCACAGGTCAACAAAAAACCCAGTAGTTGGGTTAAATTAACCCAGAAAATGTTTTTATTTGACCCAGCAATGGGTTAAAACAATCCTGCATTTTGGGTTGAAATGTTCCAGCATTTTGAGTTGAAACAATCCATCACAGGTCAAGTTACAACCCACAGGGGTTGGGTTCTTCCCTTTTTGACCCAATGCTGGTTTAAAAATAACCCAGCATTTTCAGAGCCGTTGGGTTCATTTAACCCAGCCGTTGGGTTAAATCAACCCAGAAAATGTTTGTATTTACCCCAGAAATGGATTAAAACAACCCAGCATCTTGGGTTAAAACAACCCGTCATGGGTCAAATTACCTCCCAAAGGGGTTAGGTTCGTCCCTTTTTGACCCAACACTGGTTTGAAAATAGCCTAGCATTTTTAGAGTTGTTGGGTTCAATAAACTCAAGCCGTTTGGTTAAATTAACCCAGAAAATATTTTTATTTGACCCAGCAATGGGGTAAAACAACCCAGCATTTTGGGGTAAAACAACCCAGCATGGGTCAATTTACCTCCCAAAGGGGTTAGGTTCATCCCTTTTTGACCCAACACTGGTTTGAAAATAACCCAGGATTTTTAGAGCCGTTGGGTTAAATCAACCCAGAAAATGTTTGTATTTGACCCAGCAATGGGGTAAAACAACCCAGCATTTTGGGTTAAAACAACCCATCATAGGCCAAATTACCTCCCATAAGGGGTTAAGTTCGTCCCTTTTTGACCCAACGCTGGGTTGAAAATAGCCCAGCATTTTTAGAGTCGTTGGGTTTAATAAACTCAAGCCGTTTGGTTAAATTAACCCAGAAAATGTTTTTATTCGACCCAGCAATGGGTTAAAACAACCCAGCATTTTGGGTTAAAGTCCTACTGTGGGAAAAATCAGGTTTATGTGGTATTTTGAATATGATTTAATAAAAGCCAAAATAATAATTTAACACCAATGCTGAGTTTTACTTGAAACTTCCATATGTAGCATCTATTTACATGTATATCTATTGTCCGAGGTGGTACGAAAAAATGGATGTCGGGACTAATTTGCATATTTATATCTATGGTATGCGCTGTGCTCTTGAGTAGAGGCGGGGGCTAATTTGCATATTCATAGATCCACGTATACTACATGAGGCAAGGCTGTAGAGTTACATTCAAGCTGTTTTAAAGCAAGAAAAAAATTACTGTGAGAGGTAAAACTTTTATAAATATAGTAACTTTTATAAGTTGTGTTATAAGTGATGCATTTCTTGACTACAGGGAGACTTTAAAAAAGCATTTTTAAAGTGTATGAATTTGAACATACTACTTTCCTCAAATCCTGATTTTCGTATGGAAGTAGGCAATTTTGGACACACTGTGTCTTTGTAGTACAAAGACAGTAAACAGACAACATTTTTTACTATTCCGACGATCATGCACGCAACCACAAACAAAACTGGAATGGAGAAAGATATTCTTCTATAAATAAGCTTTGTACTTCAGGACAGCAATATTGAAACTGTTTATAACTCGAATGGCATTTTTTGCCTGATTTGTTTACCTCTCCCATTGTTTGGCAGAGGGAAAATGATGGGACATGCGAGAGGGGTGTAGTGAGTAAGTCTGGGAATTAAACCTGGCAAATGTTCTCTGCTATGCTGCCAGGCCCTTGACAAGAGGCCTGTGGGTAACTGCTCAATGAGACAGTCATGCATATTCCCAAAATCCCACTCCTGATCTCCTGGAGCCTGGCAGTGGAGACCCAGTTTCGTCCCGAAGCGGACAGGATCAGTATACACACATTTATGCGATCATTCACATTTATGGGTAATGTTACACAAATAAAGATGCATATGAAATCGGTAACATGAGAAGTGTTACAGAGTTAACTGAAGTTAATTTATCACACTGCAGAGAATTGCAAATCTTTATAAAAGAAACTGTGAAGCATTTAAATATATTCATTTATTTACACAATCATATATTGATGTTGATGATATACAACATTACAATATCATTAATGTAAATGTGCAATTATTCATTAACTTTTCAATAGCTTTATTCTCTCTCTAGTCATTCATTTCGGTTTGCCTGTCAAGTATTGAGACGTTTCAAAATGGTTTTTTTGTATAAGCAAATGGAGGTGAACTTTGACCAGAGCAGAAGTGAAACGGCTCAGCTGGGATTTAGTGCTCTGGTCATTGGAAATTAGGCAGAACGCAGTGAACGCCAGGGATTGGTCCTTAACTGAGCATGAAATCTACTGTTTAGATCAACCTACATATTTTTAAGCACTAACAAGTTTATACAGTTCTTCATTTAGTTAACATTCTTGTACTTATTGAAATATTTAACATTAACAAAGCGTTTTTAGAAACCGCAGATTAAATTAATTTAATATCATAAATGCATGAAGTAATATTTTAAATACAAAAGTACTCTGCAAAGTCATATAGTTTTTATTTTAAAAGAATGTTCCTCTTTCATAAAAAAACATTCTGATAATTTACTTACCCCCATGTCATCGAAGATATTTATGTCTTTCTTTATTCAGTCTTAAAGAAATTAATTTTTTGAGGAAAAATTCCAGAATTTATCTCGATAAAGTGGACCTCAACAGTTTACAGTTTCAATGCAGCTTCAAAGGTCTTTAAAGCGTAAGTAAACCCCTGGTCAGAGCCTGACTCCGCCCACTGTTAATATTTGAAAAATGCAAGAAAAGTGGGCAGATCCCAACGGAGATAGAGGGGATGAACTAAGCTCCTACCAAGTGTATGGTCAGATCGTAACAAGGGCGTGGTGAGCTTGAACCTGCTTACGTCATGAGTTACTTTTTGGACCCAACATCCAATAGGAAAATTCAACTGCAGTAGCCACCGTTCAACCTGAAGAGGGCAGCACTCAGACGTTTTTACACCATATATTGTAGTATTGAAACACTTTATATCCAAATGTCAAAAAACTTACTAAAATCAATGAACAGCACTAATAAACCATCATTCTTACAGATCATTAACTAAAAAAAGTTGGTTTAGGGTTTAGTTACTCTTTAAATGATCCCAACTGAGGCATATATAAAAAAAAAATATTTTTTTTTTTGGGGGGGGGGCGAAAATGACAATCATTTCACATAAAGGCTATATACGTATATGAGCCTTTGAACCACAACTTCTTGTCTTGGACTAGCCGTGTGACGCGCCAGAGTGACCTTACGTATTACATAATCACGTTGAAAGGTTTAACTTTTGAGGTCAACTGCTAATAAGGTTTTCCTCAAAAAACTGTATTTCTTCTCAACTGAATAAAGAAAGACATAAACAGATTGGATGGCATGGGGGTGAGTAAATTATTGGGATTTTTTGATGAAAAAATCATAAGGAGACATATGGAGTTATATAGAGTAATCTTTTAAACAAAATACACCGGTCACAGTAAAGAAGTATAAGTGGATTTGTTTTCTCTATTTTCCATTCTTTTCCTTCTCCAGCATTTTATACTTTTCCATTGAATTATTTTGTCTAAATTAGACAGAGTAAATACAGTTTTAATAGAAGCGATTTAGTTGAAAATCAATGCCACATGTGTAAAAACTTACAACACATTATATCAGCCTAAAAGAGAAAATCCCTGTGTGTATGTTTATAGTATTCTTAATAACACAACCCTCAATCTGTGTGTAACAAAGCCCTGACATTTATTATCATTACCACGCTAATGGACAATGGAAGAGCATAAACAAACACTACTCACTATGTGATATGACTGATCATGCACATCCAATCCCAAATCATCACATTCTGATGTTTATATAAGTAAATACTGCTGTACACACATTGAGGTCCTATCTAGACAGCATTTACAGACTGTTCTAATGAACAGGAAAGTATTAACAGTATGCTTCCTTATAAGACATCTTTCAAGTATTACACATAACCAGAACGGCTTTTCTTTAGAAAGAGTGTACATGGAGTTAAAGTGATGGATATTAAATATGAGATGGTAAAACTGTGACACATCAGACAGAGAAAGAGTCTCATACATGAAATTCAGTTCTTATAATGGTTGTAATGACTGAACTAATGCAAACATACTCACACCTTTAACCCTATGGGGTGGTTTCCTGGACAGGGATTAGTTTAAGCCAGGACTAGGCCTTAGTTTAATTAGGAAATATAACTAGTTTTACCAAATATAGGCCTTACTAAAATCATTACTTGTGTGCATTTTGAAGCAAATCTAAGGGAACTGTATTTTAAGATATGTCAGTGCAAGTTGTTTTCAGTTTGGACAGCTCTTACATTTATTTTAGTCTAGGACTCGTCTAATCCCTGTCCGGGAAACCGCCCCTGTAAATAAAGCCCTCTTATGGCACCAGGAAGGAATCTGTGGGGAAAGGTTGACTCTGGCAGCTTTGAATATTTATTTATTTCCCCGTTTTATGAGTTAGAGGATTTATTTATTTGCTGTTGGCCGTGTCGGGTCTGTTTCCAGGCCTGAGGGGCACACAAGTTTCTCTCAGGTGACTTAGAAAGTCAAGTAGGTCCACATCCGTTTTAACCTCAGCAACCGTAGCCACACTGTACATATTTAACATGTGCTCATGTGTTACTACGGTAGTAAAAACCACAGCACTCAAGAGGGTCATATACTACTAAACAGTAGCTATGAACATATAGATAGTAGATTATTGTGTGTTATTGCATTTATGACACCATTACTCTAGGGCTGCATAACAACTAATTGCAACCAATCGTTTGCAGAGTAAAAATTTTTGTTACATATACACATACACTCACCTAAAAGATTATTAGAAACACCATACAAAATACTGTGTTTGACCCCTTTCGCCTTCGGAACTGCCTTAATTCTACGTGGCACTGATTCAACAAGGGGCTGAAAACATTCTTTAGAAATGTTTGCCCATATTGAAGGATATCATCTTGCAGTTGATAGAGGTTTGTGGGATGCACATCCTTGGCACGAAGCTCCCGTTCCACCACATCCCAAAGATGCTCTATTGGGTTGAGATCAGGTGACTGTGGGGGCCAGTTTAGTACAGTGAACTCATTGTCATGTTCAAGAAACCAATTTGAAATTATTCGAGCTTTGTGACATGGTGCATTATCTTGCTGGAAGTAGCCATCAGAGGATGGGTACATGGTGGTCATAAAGGGGTGGACATGGTCAGAAACAATGCTCAGGTAGGCCGTGGCATTTAAACGATGCCCAATTGGCACTAAGGGGCCTAACGTGTGCCAAGAAAACCTCCCCCACACCATTACACCACCACCACCAGCCTGCACAGTGGTAACAAGACATAATGGATCCATTTTATAATTCTGTTTACGCCAAATTCTGATTCTACCATCTGAATGTCTCAACAGAAATCGAGACTCATCAGACCAGGCAACATTTTTCCAGTCTTCAACTGTCCAATTTTGTTGATCTTGTGCAAATTGTAGCCTCTTTTACCTATTTGTAGTGAAAATGAGTGGTACCCGGTGGGGTCTTTTGCTGTTGTAACCCATCCGCCTCAAGGTTGTGCGTGTTGTGGCTTCACAAATGCTTTGCTGCATACCTCGCTTGTAACAAGTGGTTATTTCAGTCAAAGTTGCTCTTCTATCAGCTTGAATCAGTCGGCTCATTCTCCTCTGACCTCTAGCATCAACAAGGCATTTTCGCCCACAGGACTGCCGCATACTGGATGTTTTTCCCTTTTTCACACCGTTCTTTGTAAACCATAGAAATGGTTGTGGGTGAAAATCCCAATAACTGAGCAGATGGTGAAATACTCATACCGGCCGGTCTGGTACCAACAACCATGCAACGCTCAAAATTTGCCTAAATCACCTTGCTTTCCCATTATGACATTCCGTTAGGAGTTCAGGAGAATGTCTTGACCAGGACCACACCCCTAAATGCATTGAAGCAACTGCCATGTGATTGGTTGATTAGATAATTGCATTAATGAGAAATTGAACAGGTGTTACTAATAATTCTTTAGCTGAGTGTATATGATGTAAACAAAAACTATTCTGTAAACGATTAGTTGCGATTAATTGTTATGCAGCCCTACTGCCATGCTACCTGTTGTTGTTGTTGTTTTTATTTAATTATGATACACAACCATTTAAATGTAGTATTAACAAGATTGATAAGTTGCTGCATTATTTTACTTCTGTTTTGCATACAATAGTTTTTTAAAACTTCACATTATTTAGATTAAAATATTAATATTAAATATTCAATTTTATTGCATAGAACTAAATTAAAGAAAAAAATATTATTTAATTTGAATGTAATTTAGTTTAACTCAAATTCATTAAATTAAAAATTAAAAAAGTGTAATATTTATAGAATTATACACAAACTACTTTGAAAATATTTTTTCTGTATTATTTTGTAAGTGCATCCAGTTTCAGCCCAGAATTTTTATTTCAATGCATCATTAGTTTATAAAACAAAACTGCAAAGCTACAAAAAAAATGCTTAATCAAATTGTTTACCTACTATTTGAAGGCTTTTTTGACTAGTAATGAGTTGACGAAATTCATAAAAACAATTGAAATAGTTTAGCTTAATTTTATACAGTGTATCCAGTGCAATGCTTCCTTTTAACATAACCACTGAAACCTTTAAAATCACTCTTTATATCAGTTTGATTTCTCTTCTCCTACTCCTACAAGGATTTCCTACAAGCTCCCAGACTGTAAATGTCGCTTGTTTTGGTATAATTGGAGTCTGACTGTTTTACAGAGCAGGGTGTGTACGCACAACCCAGCCCAGTCTAAGACTGAAATAACATCAAGAAAGAGTTTGAGTCGCTCACAACTCCACAGATCCACCCATCTTAATTCACTCTCTACCAAAACACAGGTGAATTACTAGCCAATCCAAGCAATGCTTACACAACCGCAAAAAAAATGTAAAACAGCTCAGCAAGCGCTGTATAATTACAACAGTGGCTTTTCATCCAGTAATAATATAAGTCTATGAGAACCAAATGCATACAGTAGAACTGAATGTGAACAGTGAGTGCAGGTTCATGTTGATCGACCTAAAGGTATTTTATGCAGTTACAGTAGATGTATTTCAGTGTGTACCTCGCTTTCCCCACACTCGCTAGGAGCATCGCCATGAACGGTCATCTGGTAGCGGGCATAGAGCGCTGCCGACTGCTCGAGGGACGCCAGGAAGTCCGGGTCCTCGAAGCTGACTGGCACTAACTTCACCTTCAGAACGACGGAGGGATGATTGGAGGAAGGAAAAGGGAACAATACTTTTAAGTAAAGACGAATGCAAGAATACTGAAATGGTGATAAATGTAGGACAAGGAGGAAAAAGGAATTGTAATAAAAAATGGATAACAGCCCTGTGTATATAGCAAATACAGTAGTAGTTTGACTTCATATTCAGAATCTCTGTTGAGTCTTTTACAATAAAGTTTCTTTATAGAACCTTGAGAAAATAAAATCTAACTCCCAAGCGGTCTTACAAATTACTTTTTTATAATAAACATTTTTCAAACCATATAAACCTGCTTTAAAGGTGAAGATATGCATCAATAACTATGCCTATTTGGGCAGTAAACAGAAATTAAGCCATTGCAACAAAAAAATAACCATTGCGTAACTGACATCAGCCAAGAATATCAATGTTGTGCATCCCAAATTTTTTGAGGAAGATTTAAGCTATTAGTCAGCATGTATCTTGTTGAGTAAGACAGTTTGAGGAGTGTGATGCTAGTGAGGATGAGGAACAAAAACTGAAATCAGAGGGCTGAAGGTGAGGCTAGTGCACTGCTACGACTGTAAAGCTCTGCTCAAGGCTAAAAATCACATTTCACATCTTATACAGACAGACACTCACTGGTCACACAACAACAGATTTAAAAATCACCCAAACTAAGCTTGATCTATTTTATCCAACCCGTCAAGCTCAGTCTAATGGTGCATTTACACCAGCCGCGGTAGAGGCGGCGAAAACACGCTATTAGCGCGTAGTTGGAAGCTTGAACATTTGAGTTTACTCGCTTCATTCGAGCGTGAAAGTCATTGAGACATTCACGTGGAAATTCGCGTCTTGGGAGGGGCTTCTGCGACTCCGCTGAGACTCCGCTCGCTTCCTGTAATCACGTCACTACTACAGCAAGGTCCTGATTGGTTAAGGCGGCATGGAAATCCGCCAAAGTTCAGATTTTTTGAACTTGCGTGTTTCCTGTGGCAACGCTTAATTCGCGCAGGAAACGCGCCATCCGCGTTGCGTGTTCCGTGCCATTCACGCCGCAGGATGCCTAATCGCGTCTTTGCATTGACTTAACATGTAAATCATTCACGTTTTGATAAATGATGGTAGCACACAGCTGATTGTAACCATTGACTTCCATAGTAGGAAAATCAAATACGATGGAATTGAATAGGTACCGTCAACTGTGTGCTTACCATCATTTATCAAAATATCTTTATCATTTATCACAATACTTCCATAATATTTGTTTTCCTACTATGGTTAAAATCAACTGCGTTGATCTAGAAAAAAAAATTTAGCTGCAACTTCTAGAAGTGTCAAGCTGTGCATTTTCTTGCTTGAACATAAATTAAGCAATATTTCAGATAAATAAATCATGACTCAGCCATTAAAGCTCACATAACACACTCAAAAAAATGATTCATTGGATTAACTCAATAAAATTGTGGGCAGGATTTCCATCCAATATGAATGTGTACCCCTAACTATTAAACAACTGCTTCACACAACAAAAATATATTGAGTTAGTCCAACTCAATTTAAAGTAAATGGCAATACTAAATTAGTTGCCTCAACTCAATTTAGTGTAGTGTGAATAACTCAATTTAGCATAGTCTGAGTAACACAATGTAGTGTAGTCTGAATAACTCAATTCTTTTATTTTATATAAAAGTTTTTATATCTTACTAATTAGCATAAGCACATGTTAGCATGCTAATAATAATAACATATGATACTTTGGATGAGCATGTTAGAAGAGACTGATCTCCAAACAGGCATTAACACAGTTAGTGCTCATTGAGAGATATACGTCACATCCACAACCTAACCACAAGCGCCACTCTTCTGCACGATGGTAACCAAACAATTTAAAAATATATAACACAAATGCTTCTAAATCAATAAGATAAACAGACATTAAACAATATTAAGTCTTTCTCTTTACCTAAAAATGCGTAAAATAACACTAAATTAACAAAATTACTCTCCAAAAGCAGTTGCATGCAAAGCATGCTGGGAAATTCTTTTTCCAGAAACTCAAACTAATTGTGTTAACGCAATTAAAAAGAAATCAATAAATTATAATACATATTCTTTTTGTGTTAGACTAATTAAATATATATACTTTTTGCTCTTAATGAGGTATTTTTAATTCATTGAACACAATTTTAATGTGTCATCTCTAAGAAGGGCTTGAATCATTTTTTTGAGTGCACATGCTGTTTCTGCATTTCTGATGTTAATCTGGAGTACCTATAGAGTAGTACTACATCCTTTATATCTCCGAAGAGACTTTAGTTTAATCAGATTTATAAAAGAAAGATTAGCTTTACCGAATCTTTCCGATAACGTACGAAAAAATGCAGAAGGAGGAGTTACTACCGTGGGAGGAGTGAGTACAAGTCATGCAACACTATACAACACTGTTTAACTTATGATTCACTTCCATTTATATAATATGCACGTGCCTATTTCCAACATAAGACAGAAGTCTTACTTACCGCATGCAACTCATGACCCGGTTGGGACTTTTTAATGAAATCAAGCGCATCAAACAAACACGCAAAACTCCGATGCTACCCCGGATAATAAACTATATCCATTGCTTCCATAAGGCTGGAAGTCTTCTCCTTACATCCAAAAACACACTTCTTCATTTGTGCCATTGTTGAGTTTTAAAATTAAACAAAGCTGTCGCGAAATGTAATTTCTGTAAGTTCCAGCGTCTCCCGCTTGACGGGTGGGCGAGGTTTTCCAGGGAAAGTGCCCACAAAAGAAGTGATATGTATAGTAACCCCTGAAACGTCAGCTGGACCCGTAATAAAAAAAAAACTTTCCGAAACTTGTACGAACCCTGGCGAAGTGCATTCGGGACAGAAACTCTGTAACACGCCCAACTGCTTTTTTGACACTTTCCCTACGTTTAGCATAAGGAAACAACTCTTAAACAGTGTTAATAAGTCAGAATGCATGAAATACCATTGAACCACCCCTTTAACAAGTGTTCAAATGTGATGCTCTTCTGAGAAATTCCAGGCTACGGAAAATAAAAAATAAAAAAATTTGGAAATAATTGATGCTATAAGAAAGTGCATGGACATATCAAATTAAAAGCTTAATGGAAGATTGTTGACTAAGATTTATTT
Organism: Misgurnus anguillicaudatus; assembly: GCF_027580225.2. Lineage (NCBI taxonomy): Eukaryota > Metazoa > Chordata > Actinopteri > Cypriniformes > Cobitidae > Misgurnus > Misgurnus anguillicaudatus. The sequence continues at coordinate 31,211,516 of NC_073347.2, read as the reverse complement.
TTCTGGTTCGGCTTGAAAAGAGTGAAGGTCAAATACCTGCAAAAGAAGGTATGAATGAAATCCTTTAAATCAAATGGTCTATTTTTTGCCATATTTGGAAGTGTCATGAATAATAATGTTGAGATCTGCTCAGATTGCTCTGCGGCTCATGTCAGTAGCTCACATTAGCAAACAGACCTTATATGTTTGAGCCTGTATCAGATGAAAAAATAGAATTTAAGGAACAACTAATTTTTCGGAGATTGTTAAATGGATGTTTCTGAGTGGTAAGTTTGTGTTTTTCAGTATGGACCTAACTGTAAAGCCAATAGTAGAACTTCAGCCTAAACGCATTTATATTAACTAGCATATAGCGCTAACTCAGCAGTCACAACTTTGTTTTTTACATTTTAACAATTTTGTAATTAATTTAATGTGTAATTTAATGTGGGGATGTACATCTCGACTGTAAGCTCACAGTCAGAATTATGTTGAGATTGGCCTGGTTTCCAGCAGTCTTTTGGGTGCACGAGGTTTACATAAAAATGAGGAAACAATCAAATTTGAGGCTCACGATATGTCAATACCATGTACAGAGCTCTTATTATTCATCTATGCCTAGGTAAATACAGTTTTTTTATTCTATGGTACCTTTAAAACTATAATGAGCAAACATGCCAACTATCGTCAGTAAGGCACGCTTTATTGCGACAACCAAAACATCCCAGACACCTGTGGAAACATCACCCACACTGTGCTGATGGGAGCGTTTTGCTAATTTCCTTCTAACTTCTCTCTTACACCCACTTTTAGGACTTTTAAACTGACACTGTTTCATCTAAATTACTTTCCATGACATACATTTCTTTCTGCTCCAGTCTGCCTTTGTACAATTTCCTCATTTTGCTCCACATTAATCGACGATGTACTCTGATTTTTTTGGTTTCTTGTTTAGTAGAACATGTTTTGGTTTCTCTCTCTTCATCCTGGATGCCCTTTCCCAACCCAAACCTCACATTCACCTGGCTGTCACCTCCGTTCTTGGCGAACCGTTAATATAAACAACCGCTCCAAATCTAAGCTGATGTCACTCTCGACACCCGTTTCATCAAAACATGATTCGGTTCACAGACAAAAATGAAAGCAAGGCCATGTAAAATGTGCTCAACTACACAGAGACAGTCGCTTTACCAATGAGCCCTGAACTCAGGCTCTCTTCTGACCTGGCTTTCGGTGGGTTTGTCTGGTGGATCCTTGTGAATGGCTATCTGGTAGAGTTTGTACACTTGGTAAGAAGCCTCGAATGAAGCTTTGAACTGCGGACTGGGTGGATTGGAGCGCACTAGCCTTACCTTCAACATGAGGAGGAGAAGACAAGGTTCAAACAGACAAAGTACAGAGTTCTTCCAAGAATTAAGCAAGAAAAACAATAAGTTATTAGCATAATGTTTGAGGAGAATAGCGAGCATGGACCATCATGTGGATTTATATGAATAAGGAAGCACATTTCATAACAGCACATGGATGAATCTCTTGGAAGCTGTCCAAAATAATTTGGCATAAAGATGAAGCCTAGTTTAAAGAACTTTTAAAGATTTTTTTCATGACAAATAAGTATATTTTCCCCTCAAATTTCAGTACTGAAATGCAAAAAAAAAATGTATGGCTGCAACTAACGATTATTTTCATAATCGATTAATTGGACCATTATTCTTCTGATTTATCAGATAAACACCAAAACATTCATTCAATTCGATTTTTTCACTTATTTTAACTAAATAAAACTGTAACTCAGTGTATTTGTGGGTAGAAGTGTACATTAAAAAGTGCAAAAGAAACAAATTGAGTCTTACAATTTTAAATTTTAAACCTTAAACTAAAAAAAATTGTCCCGTTTTTAAATAGTAAAACATCTTAAAATGTCATAATCTAAATAAATAAAGAAAACAAAATGCTGGAAAGTCAACTAATGATTATTTTCATAATCAATTAATCGAACAATTATTTTTCAATGAATCGATTAATCGGATAAACACCAAAACATCTATTCAATACGTCAATTCGTTTTTTTCACTCATTATAACTACATAAAATCATAAATTGGGTATTTGTGTTTAGAACTTTACCGTAAAAAGTTCAAAGTCAAAACTGAGTTTTTCTAATCATAAATTTTATGCCTTAAATAAAAATGTTTGTACTTTTGTGTCTTTAAATTTCATAGTATAAATAAACAAAACAAAGTATAAAAGTTGTAATCTTTAGGGATGTGGAAGTGAGGATTTTCCCTACCAATTAATAAACTTATTTTGATCATTAACTATACCTAAACATGTATCCCTTTTTTAAGTTATATTTTTGGGCTTTATTTAGACATTGAAGCGGGATCAGCGAAGGGCCTTAGAGACGGAAATCGAACTCTGGTCACCATGAGCACACTGGTGCTATATGTCAGCGCACTGACCACGGGGCTATCGGCGCTGACCATTTTTACCCTGTCTTTGAACAAAAAGTATTATTAACATTATCTAACCAGAGTCGTTATTGGAGAAACATTTCAACGCTGGAGAGAAATGAAGGAACAGAGAGGTGTCAAGACGGATGTGCAGTTCGCAAAAATTCTCCTCAACAGGTAACAGTGATTATTCTTTCTTTGTGGAATAATTATTGTTGTACTGTTATTCAGGTATATCGACGTTGTTCTTGTACTGTAGTTGTAAGGCAGTGACCAGTCTGCTACATGCTAGTTGAAATGGGAGTAGCGTTGACTGATCTAACTCTACGTCTTATGTGTTTATTATCATATCATTTCACATAATGAATCCACTGACGCGACACAGCATATGCCGGTGGTAAACAAACACTCGTGCACGAGTGTTTGAAGGCGTTCCCTAGAAATGAGCTGTGAAGGCAGGAGGCTATTCTTAGGCATGCCCTTATTTAAAAAACTCAGTAACGGTCTTTGGATTCTCAGTCGGCGGAAACATTCTCTTTTGCGCCTTTAATATAGAATAAAAAAATATATAAATAAATATATATATATATACACATCTAAATGTTTCTTAAAGAGACACTTCACCCATTTGCATTAAGCTTTGTATAGTTAGAACCCCAGACATGTTTTTGAATGGTCATGCATAATTTTCTCAGTTGCCGCTGAGACAGGAGAAATACAGATTTCAGTGTTGCACTTCCTTCTTTCAATGATGTAAAAATCATCATTTTGCTTAATTGAAAGAAGGAAACCAATATCTTTGTTGAGGGAGTGAGGCCATGTTTACATTAGAGCATTTGCGTTTTAAAACGGCATTTTAAAATGAAAACGATCCTCGTTTATACCGGACATTTTAAAAAGAATCTTCATCCACACTATACACCACCATTAACACATGAAACATGACCAATCACGTAACTGGGCATGCGCATAAAAGTGTAAAATAACTTATTACTCTAATAATAGCTTACCTTTGCGCATTTATGCAGCCTAGGGGGTGTGCGATATTGACAAAAATTCATACCTGGGTCCTTTGCTGGCAACTATAACAGACACTATTTTTGAACGTATAAAAATGTGTTTAGGAAAGTCTTATACTGTTCCAGCTCCCCCCTACAACATATTAATATGATTAATAGGTTAATTTTTATTTTATAACTAAACAGAAAGGTCTTTATGATTTAAAAAGAAAGCATTCAAGTGAACAGTACTAAACGAACTTGAAGCAAAAATAAATTTCAGCAAATGCAAACTTCAATCAAACATAAGAGGTGAAGTATAGCTTTAGCCTACAGAAATGCTTATTGCATTAAGTGTGCGAGGTCCGTGCACGTCCTCCGCTAGCAACACAGAAATAGCTAAAAGCTAGCGGCTAAACGAGCATTAAATATTAATGACGTTGAGTTTATTGTTTTTATTATTTATATTCACAAAACTTATCAACAAAACATCGATTAAAATTAAGAGACAAATTATATGAAACGAAATTCATTTTAAAGTAGCAAACAAAACTTAAATTAAACTCGAAAATAATGTCTGACCCATTACAATTCTCCCTTCATATTTGCCTTTACAACGCCCTATATGGCGTTAAAAGTTACAGTCTATCTTTCGTAATAAGCTAACTAAATTTAAACAAAACATAAACAAAATTACAACAATTCAAACTCAACAATACTCAAACATAAATATCAAACATACATTATCTATGAGGATGCATGTTAAAACAATCTGATATAGCGTTTATAATAGCTGGTTGGTAGATGTTTACTATTTTTGGCAAAACCTCCGTTGCAAACCTCCATTTACCTGAATAAAAATAATTTTTACTTTGAAAATGATGCGCTGTCACGTTAACATCAGCTGTTCGTTTACATAAGACTCCGTATACGTTCATTTACACTCAGCGCAACGTCTGAGTTCTCAAACTAAAACAGGGTCCTCAGCGTTTGCGAACGAATCAGTTTATGAGGATCGAAAACGGTAGTGTAGATGAAAGGCGTATATAAACGCATTAATGTAAACATAGCCTGAGACTACAAATACCCTTTTTCTCGGTCAAATAGGCACCAAATTCTAAATGTATGTTAAATTTCACCTATACAAATTAACACACTTTCAATAAAGATTAATGGTTTCTACAGGTGAAATGGTTTCTTTACATACATGAATGTGTGTTTGTTTATATATACATTTACACACAAAACACACTTTTATATCATGTTATAAATCACTTTTATTTTGTATGTGATTAATCGCGATTAATCTTTCCCCAGCATGATAATGAAATTGGTGAACTATTTTTATAATTGTTTATTATTGATTTTATCGATTAGTTGTTGCAGCCCAAAAAAAAATTACAGTATTGATATCAAGGTAGCATGTCATGCTGTCTTTAATCGATGTTGTCTGCTGAACACAAATTAAGATTTTTGTGATCAGCAGGAAGCACCATTGACTTCCATAGGAGGAAAGCAAAATACTATGGAAGTCAATGGTGCCCAAAAACAGTTTGGTTACAAAAATTAGATCAAAAGATCTTCCTTTTTTTGCATTGAAACTTAAGGGTGAGTAAAATTACAGTAACAAAAATCACATTTAAAATACAGGGAATAATAGAAAGTTAAGGTAATAAGATTCATAAAATCATTTTTCATGAGATTCACCCACAAACACATTGTAGTTAATCAAACATATAAGCACTTTTACCCACTTGAGTTACTCTATGCCAGAGAATAGTGATGCTCTGTTATACCAAGTTAAGGCAAATTCATACAGACAAGCTCAACTGTGCTTCCTGCAATTTAATTCACCATAACCAATTCAATCTGTATTCCAGCTATTTTGTGCATTCATGTACCCATCAAACCCTGCAGTTTCTTTAGTCGGCCCCTATGCACTCTGATGGTCCGGGCCAGCAACAAAAGCAGGAGACATTTGAAAAGAGAAAGAAGGCAAACCTTTGTACATCATCACATTACAGCATTTGTTTGCTTGGGTGAGATTCAGCACGAGTTATCCAGAAGACTGCAGTTGGTGTTGCAGTCTGCAATCTGTTTATCTGTACACACACACACACAGTTTGACAAAAGGCACCTCGTGGTCCTCCGTGTAATGCAAACTAAAAAGGAGGCAAGAGCGCAGGACTTCCTCCTGTAATGATTAAACACAGACCTGCAGTGATCTGTCTCATCACACTGTCTGCTTACTGTATACTGTTACAAAGGAAACTTCCTGAATTTTCCAGCTACAGTGGAACTGGCTTTGATTATATCACATCAGTAACCGCGGTCAAACAAAGGAAATGATGAAAAACCCCAACCACGATGACCTTAACTTGTTTATGATATACATTTCAAAGAATACTTCTGAATTATGAATAGCAATGAACTCCATTCAACTCATTCTTTTTGCATATGGGTGCAAAGGTCATCGATTTAAAGCAAATTGTGTGGGATCTGATGTTGGACCTGGTCTTGACATCAAGTTAATCTACAAATGTTAATCTACAAACAAAAACATTGAATTAATTTCTCATCACGGAAAAGTTTTCATTGGACGAGAAGAGCACGACCGTTTTTGGTTTTGTTTAATTTGGCCGTCATACTAATGCCCGTCCGAGTTAATGAAGATATTTGTATCGTGTCTTAATCTGCTGGGTTATTCTCTTGGGATGTGAATAATTTTATTAAGTGTGTGAGAAGCGAGAGTGAGCGTAAGACTGTCAAAACAGCTCTGAGATTTCAGATTACACAGGGGCTGAAAAACGTCCCACGAAAGACCTTCCAATATAACACAGAGCTTGTGTGCCTTTACTGCCCCCTGCAGGACATCTGGAGTATTTTAATGACCTAATGCTGGTATTTGTTTACAGGTAACTTACAGTGAGTGTGGTATGCATGATAAAAATATACAGCATGTGTGTCTGGCTGCTTACAGTTTGTGTAAACATCTCATTAGTCTGGGTGTCTCCTTTAGGTCCTTCTCCAAAACCCCAGAAGAGAGACGTCCAGCAATGAACTAAACACTCACACTTCCCAGAGATAAAGTGAGGTCTGGAAGCGTGCGAGATACTGCGCAGGCTAATTTAGACTTGTTCGTTTTCATTACGTGTCGAACAGATAAGTGCTAACAAACAGACTTCAAGGACGGCGCTTAAACCTCTCGACGACGGTTTACATTTCAGAGGAAAGGTCTGTCACGCAGTCATTGCAAATTGCACCGCTGAATAAATAACTGCGCAAATGGTTTGTTGAAAGTTCATAATGAAAACAGGGAGCACTTTTATACATGAGAGGGAATTATTTATGAACCGCTAACCTTGTTCTGATGAGAGTGACATTGCTCTCCACTTAAGATAATTGAATAAAGTACTGCAGTCAATCAAATCAATCCGGCCTACAAGTTAATCGAGGGGGGAATCGGCCCTGCGGCATCTCCGGGGACAATGATGTTTGCCGTACACGATTGCATTTCATACACATTTGCTTAGAAAGCAAAACGCTTGGCCTGTTTACTCATGCTGACCTCACCCAAGCAATCGCAGCCAATGCAGGAGAGGGTTTCTGAAACCATGCCGGCCTGGAATATTTATCCTTAGATGCTATGTGTGACTGTACTGACCTTCCCCTCTCGTGCTTTCGCTGCGATTTGACCTGACAGTCATCACATCCAGATTGTGATCCGAGTTCTTACCTCTAACCGGTGGAGAGGGTCGGTGGGTAAAGACTCGGAGATAAACTCCTCCAGTGATTTGGGCTGAGTAGATGTAGACTCCATCGGGGCGGGATTCAGAGAGGTGGATGCTCCTTCTGACTGCTTCTGTTGCTCTTTTTGAAGTCGACGCTCTTTTCGGATGTCCTTGGCTTTTCTACACGGCGGCCGGTTGGGATCGGCTCCTTTACCTGATGGGACAATGACAGCACATTAAATACTCCAATTAAACTTTGACATTATTAATATGAAAATATGGAAGAATATAATTAATAAATGTATTTGAAACAAAAAATCCATTGCATTAAAACAAAGAAAGATATTTTATGGAATGTTTGTAACCAAACTAATCAGAAGCCCCATTGGCTTCCTTAGAATTCTTTTTTTCTACTATGGATGTCAATGGGGCTTCTGATCGGTTTGGTTACAAACATTCCTCAAAATATCTTTCTTTGTTTTCATCAGAACAAAGACATTTTTGCAAGTTTGTAACAACATGAGGGTGAGTAAATGATGATAACATTTTAATTTGTGGGTGAACTATCCCTTTAACATTGCTTGCATAAGTAGGATGTGAATTTTAATTGAACCCTATCTTTATCTTGCAGCTTGAAAGGTTTCTGGTTCCTATGTGAATGGATGGTGACCACCTCTCCCATACTAACCAGAAAATCCCATACCACAGTGTTTCCCAAACAAGGGGCCGGGGCCCACAGGGGGGCCTCAGCAGATTTCCAAGGGGCCTCAAGATGACTTCAAATTATTAAAAATTGGAAAAAAACAAGCATTAAAATAAGCTAAAACAAGCCAAAATCAAGGTGTTTCTTATTTATTTGGCCATTTTAGAAGCAAATATACATCTGTCTAGTCATACCTAGCTCTAGCAAAAAAATTGGAAAAAATATTGTAAGTTGGGGGCCTTCAAATATTGTTGTGGGCAACTAGAGGGCCTTGAAGTGAAAAAGGTTGGGAACACCATACTTTTCAAAACATCTGAATTTGGGCATTTAGGTTCTAAAGAACAATTAAAAACATTGGGGGTTCAAACTACATGTGGGTGAGTAAACATTGATCAATTGTTTATTTTTGGGTGAACTATCCCTATAATAATTTTTTTATATAAAGAGCTATTACATGCTTATTAGCTTCAAATAAAGTGTGACATCTTGCAACGCATACGGGTGATTCTCACAAAATCCAGTGTCCATTCACAAAATTCATGTCCAGCATCAGAATTTTTAAAAAGCCCTTAAAACCAATTAGTTTTTGCACATATAAGATTAAGATCTGAACTTACTATATAAACCATTAATTTTAGAGGATTTAAAAATATTTCTTATAAAATTATTGAAATTTTTTAGATTATCATTATAAAAAATTATCATTACCGCAACATGATATTACATTAAATATATGCAAACTAATGTTTCGTTAATGAGAACTAGAAAGTTGTCTAGGTACTATGACAAAAAAAATTGCAATTTTATCTGGAGAGAAAAAATAGGCTTGTTCGACTTCATGTGGCACCGCAAGAACCGGCAGCCGGATGATGACAAAGTACCGCGAGAGCGAGACGAAATTAGTCTTCGTATGATTTCTCTAATCATTCTCACGATACTTTGACATCATCCGGCTGTCTGTTCTTGCGGTGCCACATAGTCGAACAAGCCTAATAAGTCTTCGTATGATTTCTCTAATCATTCTCACGATACTTTGACATCATCCGGCTGTCTGTTCTTGCGGTGCCACATAGTCGAACAAGCCTAATAAGAACTGCTTTCCTGGTAGCCATCTTGAGTGTCACAGTCAATTATGTCCCTTCCAACAATTTGTTTTAATGTTAGTTCCTTGAGGGCTTAAACAAAGATTGAAAATTGTTGCGGAGGATGAGAAAATGTTTCTTAGACACATTTATATTCCTAATTATTGTCTCTGCATTTACCAATGATCACCAGTAAATGTTTCTTTACTGTAAATGTTTATAGTATAACATGCACTAAAGCTTTTAATTTTTTAGATTTTTTAATTATAAATATTTCCAGAACCCAAATCCAGTCATGGACACATTGCGGTAATGAAAATTTTCCCCTTAAATGTGGAAAAAACAACAAAATTGGTTTGTATGATGTCATTTGAAATCATGTGCAAAATAGTACATAAAGAGATGTTTGTAACTGTATGCTTCTTATTTTGATAGGATTTACTTTTATTATCAAAATGTTTAATGACACCTCATAAGTCTAATTTTGCGAGAATCACCCATACTCCAAATGTGACCTCTCCATTTAACTCATTTAACACGCGCACTGCAAAAGTCGTGAACACACACATGGAGCAGTGGTCAGCTACCCCTTCAGTGCCCAGGAAGCAATTGGGGTTAACGTGCCTTGCTCAAGGGCACCACAGTCGCAACCTGCCGGTCATGAGACACTTTATTAGATTGTGCCCCTCAGTTGACATTTGTCATTAGTTTCATTTCATGTGAAAAGGGCTTAAAGACAAGGAAAAGTTTTTTGTTCAACTCGCTAATTGTTAAACCCCAGCGCATTAATATTACGCAGCAGCTGAAAATAGTCCCCTTAGTAACTTTCAATAGCAGGGGACTATTTTCGAGCACTGCATAATATCATTGCACCTCCTGCAGCCATGTTACGACAGCAAAGTCCTTGATTATTACGCCAGAATGAGAGTATAGTTCCGAGCCATATCTGCCTAGAAAATTACAACTTTTAATTTTCTGTTGGTCTTAGCACACGATGTAACTACAGAAGAATATCGAAACTTTGGTTATTTTTTAGCGCAATGCTAATGGTCTAATCAGATTCAATGGATTATGCTAAGCTATGCTAAAAGTGCTACCCCTAGACCCGAAGATCAGCTGAATGGATTCCAAAGCTGTAAAAATAAAATATTTAACTCTAGGGGGGGGCTGGAAAATTAGCATATTTTCAAAAAAAGTGCAGTGTCCCTTTAAGGGTGAATGATAACAGAATTGTATTTTTTAGTTTAACTATCCCTTGAAGAATCTGCAGCAGCAAAAATCTAAAATCTTACAATGTAGAATTTAAATTTGAGGGTCTACTGAAACAAAAAGCATCAATTTACAGATCAACACCAAATCTAAATCTGTTGCTCAGATGTTGTCCAGGAAAGGTTTAATCAATAAATAAAGTTCTTGTTCGGGCAGGAGAGCATCATATTTCGACATGTACATGCTGCTCAATAACCACAGGGGTGTGCGATCTTCACGCGCGTTACGAGTTCAGTTTGCACACAAGTGAGTGGTCTAGTTTGCGCTAGTAAACGCAGGGCTGGATTCTCTGGTTTAGATGGAAGTCATTTTCTCTCCTCTGACATCATGACATCACCACGACTGCAAAACAACACGGCCTCTGTTTGTTCGACTCCCGCTGCTTTTGCAAGGAGGCCGCTCGCGGTTTAAATGAACGTGTGGAGGTGGTTGTTCGTGTGCCCTAAAGGAAACTGGAGGAGGTGGTATTCCCAGACTGAGGGGCGGTCGGGAGAAGAGATTCATTGCATCAGTGACTGTTTCAAGGTTTGCTGCAGAAGCCCTGGCGGCCGGCCATCCATTTACTATTGACTGAGACAGCGAGGATTACGGCGGGATATACGGCGAACTAATGGTTAGTTAATATTTGGATTCACTCTCAAGTCAACGTCCCAGCGGTGTTATAAAGCATTCACTGATCACCTTGACTCACCTCAGTCTGTTTCTCAATCTAAACCTGCTTGTGTAATATATACAGTCTTTTGGTAATGTCTGAACATGATTGAAACGCTCTTCAACCAGCCTCCAAAACCAGAAATGTTTTATAATAGTCAACTATGCACTACGGCTTTTAGTGTAAAAGCAAACCATCGGCCAAGCTCAGTTTAAGCATATACACACCCTGTCTGTGGCTTGTTTAAAAAATCTGTGCCAACTGAACAGTGAATAACTTTTTTTTTTTAACTTTGGCAGTACGTTTCTGCCTCTATACAATAAGTCTCTCGCAATCTCCGTCTTTCTGTATCCTCTTCAATCTCCCTGGATTGACGCCAGCTGCTCCGAGTGCTCCCGGCATCCCATGTCAACAGTTTACACACCGACATCCTGTTTGGAGCAATAAGGAAAGCTGGGCTATTTCCTGCCTGACGCTGTGCCAGCCACGACCAAGCGTCAGCCCGCCCGCCTGCCATCAACTAGGCCGCCCGAGGGGGAGAGGATACAGCTGAGACATACGAACCTGTCAAGAACCTGTTAGGGTCACAATAGTCTATTTATATTCTGTATTATTAATATTTTAATTCATTCGTATTACTGATGTGCTGGTACTAAAACAGGTTTTAATTTCTTTTTGCAGAACGCAATATAATTTAAGGGTGAAATATGATTGATCTAGCATACATTCCCAAGTTCATGACCCATCGGACCAACTCGATTTTAGATGATTTATGGTGACAAACACAGCAATAATTATTACGCTCACACTTCAGAAAACCGGATCCAAACTGTTATTTAAAGCTACACAGAGCGTCACCAAGCGTAAATCTGAACCGGATTTCCAACACATCATTTTAACAGCGTATTTATTCTCTTTTCAAATAAATCTGGCCCTTTACAAGCCTCGCATGAGACCTCTTTCAGCAGAGCCCAGCGCCGTTCTGTGACTTCCTCGTACAAAGAGCGAGACTCATTGAGACAATTAGCTCTTTCTTAACATCCATTCTTCCCTCTTTTCCTGTTAATACCTCCAGTTGACTTAGCCGAGGGAACGTTTCCGGCAGGGGTTGTAAATACGGAGCGGGGTGATAGAGATGTTGAATGGCTTCCCTCCAAACCAGAGTAAACACGAGAAAGAAGAGCCAGAGCAGATGCTAAGCCAGATCCCGGACAAAGACGACCTGCGTTGTGTTCCTCTCCCTGCCGTACTGAGTTCGGACCGGATCCGATCTGGCACGGGACTGTTCGCAATTTGTACACAAGCAGTCTGGCCTTATTTGCAGATGTCAACCTTCTAATAGATCTGTATGCTTATAATGAGATGGGCACGTAGCTCAATGGGTAGAGGATGGAGCAAGCAATGCCTGTTTGGATTTCACATGCGGATCAAATGTGTTGTCATATGCATAAGTGATAATGTATCATATTAATTAACAAATATATATATGGGATGCACCCATACTGAACCAATACAAATATTGTTGCCGATACCGATATTTGATTTCTTAGAATGACCGATACAGAAAGATACCGATAGTTTTACTCCTTGGAAAACCCAGACAACTTCCGGCAAATTTAGATTTGCTCTGCAAGTAGACTGGCAAAGAGGTCATTCAAGCCCATTTCTAATCCGTGGAAATCGCGGCACCAATCAGAAACGTTGGAGCGAGCTTTACACGATGATGACATCGCAGCGACGGGGAAGCAGATTTACAAAGATGGATGCCACCGTGAAACATTACTCATTGAATCAGCTATTGCGGCTGTTTTAAGGGATTTAAACTTTTCCTTTTCGTTAAAACCCGAGCAAAGACAACACTCGAAGCCTTCATATCTAAAAAAGATGTTATCGCTGTCTTACCGACTGGATTCGGCAAAAGTCTGATATAGCTCTGCATATGTCATCTCCTTCATCGCACTGATTGGTTTTAAGTCTATCCAATTGTGCCCAGAGGCATTTGAGCGACGTCCGTTGGTGACGCCCCTTTGGAAATTATTTGTCTATGAATCTTTGCCAGACCACAACTCAGTTACAATTTAGAACGGTCTGGTTTTAACCAGGCTATGTTTGATCTGCAGTATAATTCATTTTTTTGCAGAAATTCTTGAATTTAAAGAGTCTTACCCACATACTTTGGAGTAAATTGATATAAATGGTCTTATTTTACAGAAACGTTGTGCTCGACGACACAATATATTAACATATTTAAGAAAATATTAGAAACAACACTTTTTATCTGCCGATACCGATTATATGCTGATATATCGATGCATCTCTATAATAAATATAATTAGATTGTGCTGCTAATGCAATGCTGTACAAAGGTCATGGGTTTGAAATCTACACTGGCGTACCCCCATATAAAAGAAAAGCCTTTGAAGGGGGAGGGATATTGGCACCTCAAAAGTACATAATGGTACCAAAAGTAGTTTTGGACTGGACGGCAGGTCCCAGAGTTAAAGGGTTAATATGTCATGAAATCTTGCCAGGATATAATCTCCACATGATCATTGTCTGTTTTTAAACAAACGGCTTTTTATCTGCCGATACCGATTATAGGCTGATATATCTGTGCATCTCTATAATAAATATAATCAGATAGTACAGCGTTGGATTAGCAGCACAAAGGTCATAGATTCGAAATCAACACTCATGTACTCCCTAAAAAAGGACACCTTTGAACATAGAGGGGGGGGGGGTATTGGCACCTCAAAGGTACATAATGGGACCGGACCGCAGGTCCCAGAGTTTTATGCTGCGTTCACACCAGCCACGTTAGAGGCGTCAAACGCGAGTGATTTCAATGTTAAGTCAATGTGAAGACGCGTTGACACGCGTCTGGAGGTCTCGTGGCGCGAATGAGGTGTTTAGTGCAGGAGATGCGATTCCACCTCATTCGCGTGTCTAGTTTGGGCGAATGGCGCAAATTGAGCGTTGCCAAGGCAAACTCGCGAGTTCAAAAATTTGAACTTTGGCGGAAAAACGCACCGCATTAACCAATCAGGAGCTTGCTCTAGTAGTGACGTGATTACAGGAAGCGACCAGAGTCGTAGAAGCCCCTTCCATGACGCGAATTTCCTTGTGAATGTCTCGATGACTAGAATTTCACGCCAGTATGAAGCGAGTAAACTCAAAATGTTCAAGCGGACGCGGTAGAAGCAAATTTGACGCCTCTAATGTGGCTGGTGTGAACCCATGGTAAGAGTTAATATGTTATGAAATCTTGCCAGGACAAAATCTGCCCTGATCATTGTCTGTTTTTAAACAATCGGCTGATGTCCGATAGTTGGAAAAAAAGATTTTATCTGCCGATACAGATTATAGGCCGATATATCGGGACATCTCTAAAATAAATATAATCAGATCAGCAGTGAAAGTACGGACAAAAAATAAATAAAGGGACAAGAAAAGATCTTTTTTTTTTAGATTTTCTGAGGTGTTGTTATAATGTGAGGTTGCACTTGGTTAGAGTGCTTTTAACCAATACATTTCAGTAATTTACGGTACACACATATTAGTAATATTCATAAACCTCATTTTCTAAAGCACAATCGGCTGATTTAGCAGATTTTTGCTTGTTTTAAGCACACTTACGTTTTATATTTTTTTGTTTAAAAACTAGACTTACTTTCTTAGGTTATTTTGCGCATTAAGAAAAGTCATCTTTATTTAAAGGTAGATATTGGTACCAACAGTAAACAAGAATTTTTTTTAGATGTCAAATAAATCTTTAGTGTCTCCAGAGTACATATATAAAGTTTTAGCTCAAAACACCCCACAGACAATTTATTATAACATGTTAAAATTGCCACTTTGTAGGTGTGAGCAAAATTGTGCCATTTTTGGGTGTGTCCTTTTAAATGCAAATGAGCTGATCTCTGCACTAAATGGCATTGCCGTGGTTGGATAGTGCAGATTAAGGGAAGATTTTATCCCCTTCTGACATCACGTGGGAAGCCAAATATCAATGACCTATTTTTTCACATGCTTGCAGAGAATGGTTTACCAAAACTAAATTACTGGGTTGATCTTTTTCATATTTTCTAAGGGACCCAATTATATCACTTAAACATGAAAAGTCAGATTTTCATGATATGTCTCCTTTAAAATCTTTTAAAGGGTACCATACTACCGTCCTAGTGACAGCTTGTGTACCTTTATTTCTGACAGTGCAGGAAACACACATGATATAATGTATAAATTGAATGCACCAAGTTACTTTGGGGGGCTGTGTCTACCAAATTCATAAATAAAATGTAAATATCAGGTTTACTGAGGTCATACAGAGCATTGATATTAAACAGTATTCTTCAGAGCGCTGTCCGTCGTGTGCGATAGGGAGATAAACTTTGACATATCCGCTCCTGCAGAAGACACAGTCTCCCTCTCCAGTAGTTAACAGTTCATAAAACGTCTACGACTGGCTTTCCTCAAGGAGCCACAAACTCATATATGCTGTTACACACCCAACAAACTCTCTAAAGTACACGCAGCGAAACTTTAGCACATTCCTTCCAACAGAGGTATAAGACTCCACCACACACAAAAACACACACACGGGTTCCCTGAGGGGACAGCGTAATCTATATTTGCTGTTTGGGGCCGAGTCAGGGCAGGGTGAATTAGAGCTGGCACGCTCCTTTATGAGAGGAAACATGTGGAAAGAAGAACAGTGGGGCGTGGAGAAGAGAAACACTTTTACTATCTGGACCAGCCTTTACTGGCAACCTCATTTCCCTAAAAACACACAGCGCAGAGAAACGTTAAGGTACTTTAAGCAATGGAACAGCAATAGCAATAAAGACATCAAAAAACTCATCCTGAAACATCACACTCATGATTCCTTGTGTAGCCATGCAAACTATCCCATGATGTTAATGCTGTAAATGTAAAAACAGTTTGCCAACAAACTGGCAAAAATTTTGTTTCATCTAACAGAAATGTGCACTGAACACATTTTTCTGTTTAAAAATGTGTTTTGTGAAATATCAGTCATTTAGATTGGCCTGTGTCAAAGCTAACTGCAGACATAAGTCACGCATATGGATGGTCATAAAGCAAGCTGCGATAAATTCGTTTCCATGTGGTTTCTGTTTGGAGATGGCAAAAATAAGGGCTAGGGGTTCTCCTCGTTTTGGAAGCCTTTATAAATCCTTCCTGTTTCCGGAACGTTCGGTGCCGAGGCCTGGTAGGTGAACTTTGAATTTGTCTGTAATTTATACTTAGTTTTGCATCGTGTGCACAGTTTCAAGGGAATTATCATGTTTTGTCTTAAAGCACTCATCTTGTAAAGGTAAACAATAAAAAAAAACATTTTAAAAACTTTTTTATGCAGATTTGAGTAAGAAAGATCATCTTGCATGATGTCAATGGAACAGGAAAGCCGACGTTTATTTCTGGATAAATGCTGCCCTCTACTGTTCAGTGTTGGCAATAAATTCAGCCCACATTTGTGCTATTAATAGTTTCCAAGAGAGGGCAAGAGAGCACCATATACCATTGTTCACAGGTTAAGAAGTTCGTAATTTCTTTAGTTTAGCCTAAATACTGAATAGTTGTTGTGCCATAAAATGTACTAACCAATCAGGAGACAAGCCTGGGCTATGCTTCTAAAGGAGGGCAAAAACCCATAAAAGAGGAATTTGTCAAATTTGGGCCTCTGACCCCAGTGAGGGGAAACAATGGCAGCTATCAATATATGCTCGTATTTACAGTCACCACTTCATCACGTAACATAAATCATATATTTGCATAATTTCCTTACCTGGATTGTTGTCGCATACTGAGGCAACCAACTACAGTGATTAGTTACACTCAAGGCCGCCTTAGAGAAATATTCCATTTTCTTAAAAGAAAAATCCAGATAATTTACTCACCACCATGTCATCCAAAATGTTGATGTCTTTCTTTGTTCAATCGAGAGGAAATAATGTTTTTTGAGGAAAACATTGCAGGATTTTTCTCATTTTAATGGACTTTAATGGACACTAACAAGTAATACTTAACTCAACACTTAACAGTTTTTTTCAAGTTTCAAAGGACTATAAACAATCCCAAACGAGGCATAAGGGTCTTATCTAGCAAAAGAATTGTCATTTTTGACAAGAAAAATAACAAATATACACTTTTAAAGCACAACTTCTCGTCTAGATCCGGTCCAGCGCGAACTAACGTAAATGCGTAGTGACGTAGGGAGGTCTCGTGTTACATATATAAAACGCACATTTGCGGTTCATTGTAAACAATAAACTGACACAAAGACATTAATTAGTATCAATTGACATTAGGGCTGGGACAACGCGTCGACGTAATCGACGACGTCGACGCAAAATATGCGCGTCGTTTCGTCAGACCCAAAAAGGCGGCGCCGTAGAATACGTCAGACCCAAAAAGGCGGCGCCGTAGAATAGTAGCAACGCGAGTGGCTTCAGTCCAAGCCGGTTTCACACAGCAAGTGTGAGCAGTACGTGCGCGTGTTTTTTTCAGCGCCCATGTTAACAAGCATGCACCCCGCCGCATGAGCAGCGCGAGCTCGCGGCTCTGTAGCAACAGTGCTGCAATCTTTTCTGCGTCGGTTCTGCTGCGCTGCTCATGCTCAATTAAAGTGAAAGTGCTTTGTTTATGCGAAAAAGTGTCATTTTACCTTAAAATCATGAATGTGAAGTGTCTTTTAAACAGTCATGACTTTGAGCAATTTAACAGAAAGCAATGAAA
Source organism: Misgurnus anguillicaudatus (assembly GCF_027580225.2). Classification (NCBI taxonomy): domain Eukaryota; kingdom Metazoa; phylum Chordata; class Actinopteri; order Cypriniformes; family Cobitidae; genus Misgurnus; species Misgurnus anguillicaudatus. The sequence goes on along the minus strand of NC_073347.2, from coordinate 31,193,894 downwards.
TATGTCACTGTTGCCAGAAGACTGCGCTTTCATTCACTCTCTGTACAGCAGTAAATGAGTCCTAGTCTATCTTAACAAACTTAAGAGAAAGAGATTTAATAATATATGTGCTTCTTAAGTCTATAATTGTGTTTATATCTGTCATTAGAACAGCACGAAAACAATGTGGATTAAACAAATCAAGTTATAAAAGTTACACTGACCATCAAAAGGCACATTGAAGAGGTTTTGCTCATAAATGAATGTAAAATAAAGTAATTTGAACTTGAGATTTTTATACTGTTACTAAACTGCACAGTATGGGCTGCAAACGCTTTATTGAATGCTACCTCTGACTAAGAATGTATTATTTTGCACTTTTTTTATTTTGAAATTTTAAGAGCAATAAACATGTATTGAAATGTTTACATTCAGATATGTAAATCAACATGTATAAATTGCTATTAGTTAATTAATGGGGAGATAATCGAAAATCGAATCAAATCGAAGTCGAATCGGACTGATAAAATGAATCGTTAGATTAATCGATGCATCGAAAAAATAATCGCTAGATTAATCGTTTAAAAAATAATCGTTTATCCCAGCCCTAATTGACATACAACAACGTAGGAACGGTCCTCTTTCAACACACTTGTAAACACTGGGGCGGAGTTTCGCGTTCGTCTTCTGTGACCTCTTGACGTCATGACGTATTGCGTGGGGTCACGCTGGCGCATCACGACCAGATCTAGACAAGAAGTTGTGCTTTAAAAGTGTATATTTGTAATTTTTCTTGTCAAACATGACAATCGTTTTGCTAGATAAGACCCTTATGCCTCATTTGGGATTGTTTATAGTCCTTTGAAAAAAACTGTTACGTGTTGAGTTAAGTGTTAATTGTTGGTGTCTATTAAAGTCCATTAAAATGAGAAAAATCCTGCAATGTTTCCCTTAAAAAACATAATTTCTTCTCGACTGAACAAAGACAGACATCAACATTTTGGATGACATGGTGGTGAGTAAATTATCTGGATTTTTCTTTTAAGAAAATGGACTATTCCTTTAATGCACGGGCTTACCTGGGCTGAAGCTCAAGTTCAAGGGCCTCCCAAGTTTGCATTCATGATGAGCTGAAAATGTCATATTGTTTTGTAACTTGTCAGGTTTTCTGTCAATCACTCTAATTGCACGTTACATGGCTGCTGATTGGTCCTTGGTAACTTACCGTGAAAAAAAATGTCAGACATAACAGATTTTTCTATTCCGCGTAATGTAATTAAGTGCGCGTTGTCAACTTGACATTCCTGCACGTTAGACTGAGTGTGACAGAGAAACGGGAAATAATCCAACAACAAATGAAAGAGTCATTTCTGAAATTTCATAATAAGCTTGTTCGCTCTCTCTCGGTGCTCGTGCAGCTGAGTCTCTGGCATGCAGAAGTCTCTCCAAACGTGCGCAAGAAACTGTGCCGCTAAATTAAGAAAGGAGTTCCCGCACATAATGCTGTTAGTTGTTATAAAGTTTAAGTTTACTTGCATTTATATCAGTGACGCGTACGCAGCTGGAGCGATGTAGTTTGACGCGACGTTAGCTCACAGTACACATCTGTTGGTTTAGAAAGACGAGAAATAGACGCAACGGTAAAGTCTAAGAAAGTAAAGAACGACAAGACCATCTCAAATGATCATCCCCTGATAGCACCATTATAATCTCATTATCTAAAGATCTTATATACAGGTATGTTCCCTGTCTGTTTTGTGCATATTCATACTTGGTTGTTTTACATGCTTATGTATGCATAAATACTAAATACAATGCATACTATATCTTCAATAGCCTACAAAATAAATTACTGATTAAAAAACAAGATTCTGTCTATAAAGACTTATCTTTTGTTATCATTAATGCATTTTCACTTTAAAACTAACTTTAACTTGTTATATTTTTAAAACTGTGGTGAGCATTTAGTTAGTGAGTGGCAAATTTCTGCAAATTTGTATATTCCAAAAACTATATAAACGTAAAGCTTATAAACATATAAACTTTCACACATTTTGGTTTTAATATCACCACAAGTTGCTCTGTGTGGTTGTTAAATAAAGTGTCTTGTGTTTATGCTCAAGTGGACTCAGTGATATGTTAATAACAATATTATGGTGTTTTCTGGCTCAAAGAGGGTAAACTCACTGTTCTATGTCTCGAAAGAAACTAATGCATTTTGTGATGTAGATTACCTAGATATTACACTTAAAAAAATAAAAAAATGAGACTATAAATCGAGGGGAAGGGGGCCTACAAAACCTCTTAGCCCCGGGGCCTCACATTAGGTTAAGGCGGCCCTGGTTACACTGCTAAAGTTAGCTAAAGAATGTAAATTACATAAAATGTGAAAAGACTAAAAAATTAATTGTTTGCAAATCCTTTTGCACCTTTATTAGATCATTTGTTGTACTAAAAGTATTAAACTTTGTGTTCATATCTTGCGTTCATATCGTGCTCTTCCGCCATACCATATAGTATTTTTGTCTGCTTAAAAAAATCGCCACTTTTTATTTTGTGCCACCATACTTACTCGTGTAACTACTCATGTAACACTCTTTAAATAGGGAAACCATGAAAGTGTTTGGTGGCTTCTAAATTCATCCCTGTTTGGATCCTAATGAATAAATGGGGCTAAGCTAAATGCTAACACATTTATAATAAAATATTTTAAAAAGTGGTGTTTTCCTTTAACTAAGCTTTATCATAAACCCAAAACTGCACAAAACGTAATTTGCATAAGTTTTTTCTATCTATTCAATCCATAAAGTATTATTTCTAAACAAACCTGATTTGGGCGCGACATGTGAGGGTTTCTCCGATGGGGTCGGTGTCGAATCTTTTCTGGGTGTTGATGGAGAGGCTGATTTGGTGTCTGGGTCAGGGTTGCTGCTGATGTCCTTTACATCAGTGTGGTCTATTTTCAGAGGGTCTTGAGGAGGTGGTCTTACCCCTTCTTCGTGCACAGAGTCCATGGGCTCCCCTGAAAAGCACACATGTAGTATATTAAGCATGACTGTCATTGGAAACATAATACATTTTATGCCATCTCTTACTATAATATGTAAAAAAAAAAAGGCGACTAGTGATGGCGCAGTGGATAAGACACACGCCTTTGGTGTGAGAGACCTGGGTTCGAATCCGAGTGACACACCATTGTGTCCCTTAGCAAGACACGTAACCCCTAGTTGCTCCAAAGGCGTGCGACCTCTGACATACATAGCAATTGTAAGTCGTTTTGGATAAAAGCTTCAGCTAAATTAATAAATTTAAATGTAAGTGCACAGATCCTCCACACCTGCCAAAAACGACTGGGTTTTTCCTGCAGCTATAGCCACTGTCCTCTGAAACATGGAGGAGAGAGGCTTTAGGTGACCTTTGATGTCTTCTAAAACACCTGGGATGACATCAAACTAGATTAGACCAGACAGACAGATAGACAGAGGCTATAACTGTAGAAAATACTGACACAGTGGCTTGGCATAAATGTTCAAATCATTAATCATTAGCTTCATTTATTAATGGTGGACATGTTACTGTCTCAAAACATCCGGAAGGAAAAGCATTTTCGGTATCATCCAATAAAAATGATCTTAATAGGAGAACAATGTGATGTGATGATCTGCTAGTTATCCAGTAAGAGACCATCACCTTCATTGCCCCCATCATGCTGTTCCTCTGGCATCTCTCCTTTGGAAAGGAATTTGTTCATTCTCTTCAAGGTCTTTTTATGAGTTTTCGATGGATGGAAGTTCAAAGCATGGCACCTGCAAAACAGCAAGTACAAATCACATAAAAAAACATAAAACATATATACATACATTAAAATTGCTAAAGATTCCAATTGTTCGCTAGCTTGACTGTTGCTATGCTATACACGTTTACAAAGTTTATTTCAGTAGTCATTCATGTGTAATTATGAGGTTAAAGCAACACTAAAGAGTTTTTGCTCTTTGCTCCCCCTACAGGTTGGAAGCGGAATTGTCCATTTTCCACTGTCGTAAATAATTGCCTACTGCAGCAAAGCTGGCTCTGATTGGATTGTAGGTCTGCCGTAAAGCAAGTTTTTGTAGTTTTCACTCGAACTACAGGACCACGACCTGACGGTTGGAAACTTCTTTAGTGCGGTTTTGGCCGATAGAGGGCTGCAAAGCGAATGTGAAAGTGCCTTTTACCCTGTTTCAAGTGGATCAACGACTGAAACTTTTTTGGAAACGTTATTTTAAGGTAAAAAATACACTTTGGTGTTGCTTTAACACTTTAATCAAACCAGTAAATAAATCAAGCAATATTAAACCAGTTTACCTGATGGTGTACTGTGGGCAGCAGGTCTTATTCATAATAGGCTTGTAAACATATTTGCCACTTCTAAAAAAACAAAAGACAAAAAGGATATACTGTAAGGTTAACCCAATTAAAATTCAAGAAAACTACATTCACAAAGCTTCATTAAAGCATTCCTGTTTCATTTCATTTTATTTATTTATTTAGATGGGACAATGCATATAAATGAACGTACAATAAAAATTGACGTAAATACACCGGATTTAGCACAATGCTAATTTCCATCCGTAGTCCCACACATAAAAAACAAACTCAAATGAAACAAACAACATACACAACAATTTATAAACCTATAACACTAAAAACATTAAAAGTACCTAAACAATGTAAAATACTAATAGTAACACGTTTATATAAAATATGGGAATGTTTATTATAGACATGCTATGCATCTTATTAAATACAAATAAAATTAATCTACCTATCAGTCTAACTTTTTACCCAATGTTTACATTTATAATTATTATTAAGCCATCTTTTAAGCTGCTTCTTAAATGATACAAAAGTAGGACTATTTCTAGGCATACTGTTCCAATCTGTGCAGCCTTTAATAGAGAGGACATTTTGCAAAATGTGGACTTTCTAAAGCAGTGGTTCTCAAACTTTTTCAGTGTGCGGCCCCCCTTTTGTACGGTGCATTACTTCGCAGCCCCCCCCCAAAGAAAATTTACAACAAATTTGTTCTAAAAGGTAACAACTTAATTAAACAAAACGTATTAAATTATACAAAGTAGTGCTGTTGGTTAGTAGCCTTATTTTTTAAGGTTTAATTACACAGAATTCATGATAAATTAATGTATTTTATAAAATGTAATAAAACTGGGGCCCCCTGGCACCACTTCACAGTCCCCTCGAGTAATTGACCTCGCATTAGTCTTACTATTTCTCTTTTTTATTAAGTCCCCCAGGGGTGGTGGGGCCATTCCATTCATTGACCTATAAATAAGACAGCTACGTTTAAAAACTTTAAGATTTTCAAAACTTAAAAATGTATGCTTTTCTTGAATTGAGCAATGGTGAAACATCTGTGGTTTCCTATCAAATACCTTAATTTCTTTTTTATAAAGTTGATCTATGGGTTTTAATGCAGTGACACTGGCAAATTACCAAACTGTGAAGCAATATTCAATATGAGAAAAAAATCATACAGTGGAGATGGGATTTTGCAGCCTCTGTTGTTGGATTTAACGTTTTTGCATTAAAATGTCCATTAAACTACTTGGGCCCTATCTTGCACCCAGCGCAATTGACTCTGTCAGTGACGCATGTATCATTCGTATTTTGCTCCGGCGCACAGCGAGTTTTTCCCTCCCCGGACACACGTCGGCAAACTAGGGGATGAACTTGCGCTCCCTGGGCAGTTCAGCGTAAAAAAGGAGGCGTGTTCCGGCGCAAACCATCCCTGATGCTATTTTGCAGTTTCAAAAAACAATTGTGCCACTGACCAAAAAAAACTAGTCTAAAGTCAGTGGCGCGTTGCGCGTGGTTCATTATGCTATTTTAAGGGCGCATGCTTGACCATAATGTATAGCGTGCACAACGCGCGCACACTTGCTTATCTAATCTACACAGATGCAACAGTTATTTTTGCAAATCATAAATTTTTACAATAAAAAATATTAACACATGAGATAAGGGAAATCATAGCGGTGAGCATTGTGGTGATACTATTTATTTATTGTGTGGCTGCGTTAAAAAATTCTCATGCAAATAACGATGAAAATATTTTCATAAGTTTGTTGTGTGGCTGTGTTACGTTTATTTTATGTAAATAATAATTAAAATGTTTTCATAAGAAACCTTAATGTATATGAACTTGATTTGTAAGTGTACTTTGGGGTTGGACCTTGCTTGCGTTTCTTGGGTCCGATTTCAAAGCCCCCAAACCCTTTCAGCGGTGAGGGTGGGCGCAGCGATGTCCTCTGCTGGCGTCAGGTCATGTGAAGAGGCAGATCCACCTCACGTTACACGGCGTGCCCGATTTATGCTGGAAAGCTTGGGATTCCCCCGTCTCCTGACATCATTGTAGCGATTGGCGCAACGATGGGGATGCCAGCTGATGAGATAATTGTGGCTATTTCCTCTCACGCCCGTTTAACCGACGCTGATTTGGGCGGGTTTCTCCTATCCCCATACAAAACAACTTCTCTGTCTTTGACTGCTCTTACAAGAACGTGGGTCTCTTTGGCTGTGAACCGCCCCTGGCGTGCGCCTGGTAAATCCGTCATAATAATAGCAACCCGCCATGGAACTTGCGCCCTTGCGTTTAAAGGGAATGTTGGATAGCGTTCTGATTGGTTTATTTGACGTTACGTCCAAACCACACCTATGAATAATGAACCTACTTCAGACCAACCCCTTATTGATTTGCGCCTGGCGCAAGAGTTATTTCGCCCGCCGGGAAAATAGCAACAGCGCCCAAGATCCGCCCAAAAAGTCACTTGCGCTTTGCGCTTCGCACTTGCGTTTCAGATCGTTAAAATAGGGCCCCTTGTGTTATATATTTTGTACTTACATTATCCCATATGATTTTAACAGAATGAAAATTTGCAGAGAATTTGGGGGTGATTAAATAAATACAGAATTTTAATATTTGGGTGAACTTTCCCTTTAATGTAAAAAAAAAATAATTTATTTGTTCGACTTGCATGCTGCTCAGACCAATTGGCATACGACATCGTAGTAACACAAGTAACACAAGAGCAATCCAAAAGCAGTACTAACAAGTTGCACGAGATTTCATATGCGACCGATCTGCGCAGCACCAAATGCGGTAGTAGTATTTTATGCGGAAGTAGTATTTTAACGAACAGCATGCCACTTTGTTGTTTCTATCAAGTTACTCTTATGGCATACACAAAATGGTTTTTAAACTATTTCATTCCATTGTCCCATTGGATTGATTTTAATCAACAATAGTGGTACAACTCCCATCATTCCACGCTCCTTCACACAGCATCATAAAGCTGCGACTGTTTTCATACAGCGACCTCTAGTGGGGAAAAATTACATTTTGTGCCATTAATTGTCTCTTTAAAAAACGTACATAGTGTGTCTTGCACTTCTCTCTCTTGTATAGAGAACGTCTGTGAGACAGCTTAATGAATCTTTGTCTTACTTTAAGCTCATTACACTATCTCCTCTTAATGTCAATGTGTTAAAGGCGGAGTCCACGATGTTTGAAAGCCAATGTTGATATTTGAAATCACCCAAACAAACACTACCCTACCCCAATAGAATCTGGACCTTCTGTTGATAGACCCGCCCCACACATACGCAACCCGGCATTTGATTTGATTTGATTGGCTATAAGTGTGTTTTGGTAGTCGGCCCGTCTCCTTTTCCAACGCGTTTTTCAAACATCGTGGACTCCGCCTTTAATGTCAGCTGTTAAGAAAATCTATTAGCATGATTTCAGGTTTGAAGATTGTGTAATAACATTTTGAGTAAATGTGAAATGAAAAATAAATAAAGCTGCATCAGCACCTTCTCCATCCTCTGTCAATGAGATCCTGATAGTCTTGAACTGTCATAGTGTGGGACCACATGCCTAGAGAGAAAACAGATTTTACAACAGTTAAAACAAATATACTACAGTAAATAAGAATATATATTACCCTGCTGAGTTTGTATGTAAACAATTAATACATTTATCAATGTGAAGTGCATGTGAAGTTGGAAACGACCCCTGACACCAAAGCTCTCCGAATGTTTCCCTTGACGTCATGGAGAATTAGACTCCTACATAAAAGCACATAAAGTACAGTACATCTAACTTGATTTTTTTTTTTTACTTACTTGATTTTATTTATGGATAGCCCCTTGAGATGCATCATCTCATTTTATATCTGTGTTTAGGCTTTGAAAATCGTCTTGGTTTTTGGCCGTGAGGTTAAAGGACAAGTTCGGCACTTCACACCCAAAGCCCTGCTTTCAGACTGTTCATGATGAAACAGAACGGTTTTGACGGAAATTTCGACATATGCGGCTGCCCCGAGAATTTTCGGGTTTTGCGTTTCACCTCCCACCTCTACGATGGGTTTATACTGGAACAATCCTTTCTAAAATGCATTAAACTTTCGTTTACAAAGCCGTGAAACTCACCGAGTGGTCAGGGGTATTCACTGATATGCTCACACAAAAATCGCAAGAAAATGCGTTCAATGTCATTTCATTCAAGTGAAATTAGCAAACTAGTTAAATGGAATTTTAGTTTGTTTTAAATAACGAGACAGGCTTGTAAGCAGTGTTGGGCAGCGCGTGTGTGTCAAGTTTAAACCATAGACTGTAAAAAATAGGTTTAAACGCATCGTCCATTTTGGGAGATGAGGGCATGAAGGGTATTTCATATGCATTGAGAGACACAAGCTGCGCGCGTGGGTCAAGTTTAAACACCTTGTCGAGACTGTTGTGGGAGACGTGTGCGTGAAGTCTTGAAATGCGGATCCAGACGTGAGTAAAACAAGCAGACAAAGGCTGCGCGCGTGCTTTAAATTAAAACCCCATGTAACTTTAGGAGAAGCGCTGTTTTGGTTGATGTGCCTTTCACGGAGACAACACGGCAATACTTGCGCTCAATACTCTATTGGTAAGACAATTGTCAAAAAGACTTTCTCTATATTTCTCATATTGCATCCTTTCTACACTTGTGTTGGGTGACTGCGAGCAGCTGCGAGTATTTTCAGAAGTCCTCCCCATCACGTGGTGGTGGACAGCCAATCACTGGCGCTTTAGGTCCTTAAATGCAAGTACAGGCTCACACAGACGCTTGGCTTTTGGAATCGAAATTTGGCACCGAAAGATAAATAATTTTTCGATACTCAAAGTATGGGAGTTTTTCGTTCGATACCATAAAAGTATCGACGTTACCCAGCCCTAGACTGGGGTTCTAACTATACAAAGCTTAATGCAAATGGGTGAAGTGTCCCTTTAATATCAATGACTGAAATCAAACTTTGAAGGTCCAAATTGTATATTTAGATTATTAGACTGGATTGCACAGACAAGGTCACATATTAAAAATCATCAAAGTCAATTATATTTTTAATGGACATATATTTTCCAGTTCCAGTGATAACTTTGCTGTATAGGCCATACTGTATAGATCAGGCCGACAGTTCCCAGTACATTAACAAAACAGACGTGCTGTGTGCCCAATTCCAGCGACCCCCTCACAAACAGCATCCATCTGGTCACCACAATGTGTTTGTTTTTACTTGGCTTATCAGCCATTATTCTGACAGATATGAGACACCTGCTACTTAAAACACAACAGTCTGCTGATTCTGTTCATGGTTTCATAAAGAAAGTGTGTGTGTGTGTGTGCATGACCATGAAGTCAGTTTTATATCACTACTGCTAGAATTAACAGGAGTTACTGTAACTTCTCTTTAATATCTATCCTAGCCTGGTTTCCATTACAGACTATGCAAAACAGTACTGAAACCATTAATCGTTTTTGTTTACATCATAAATGTGTGTGAACTGTTTATAATAATTGTGTATATATATTAATACACACAGATGAAAAAATATATTTTTAAGAAATATTATACATTATTATATTTAAATATAATTTATATTATATATTATTATAAATACTTAAATATATACATACATATACACATACACACACACACACACACGCGCACACACACACACACACACACACACACACACACACACACACACACACACACACATATATATATATTTTTTTTTTTTCATTTATATATGAAGAGTTTGGTTCCAAAACGCAATAAACGCCATTTTTGAAAAAAATGAGTTACTGCAAAAATCAGCATTATATCAGGTCAGTAGTTAAAAGTAAATTCTTAATTTTACGCAAAATCCAATATCCGCCGTGTTATTCTATCATCTTTTCTCCCTTTTTTCCCATAATGCGACAAACGCCACTCCCCCTTTTTTACAGAACGCAACAAATCCATTTCTGATATTACAGCGGACCATTCACGCAATGTAAACAAACAATGGCGGACGCGCTGAGTACACGGAGTCCTGGTTTTCCTCATCTACTTTGTACTACGTGATCAACAAACAAAACAAAAGAATACTTTAATTGCATCGCTAAACCTGTGATGGCTTTCTGTGATGGGAAAGAAACGTAAGCCATCAGCATCTAACAATTTCCCTGAGAGGCACTCGGGAGACGGGTGCTTGTTCTCCCGACAGCATCAAGCTTCTCATGCTAACACATTGACCCCAGAGGATCTTATGAAAAACTTTCCATAATTTTACTCAAAGTCAACGAAAATCGAGCAGGACCAAAAACATTTTACAGCTGATCGCTGTGAAAGACGTTAAGCGAAGACGTCAAGTAACCGCAATGACAGGGTTCTTAATATGACAAAGTAAGTGTTTTGATTAATAACATTAATGTTTATATTTTTAATTAGTGTGTACAACTAGTCAACTAAATGAATATAACATGGCAAAGATGAATGCACATTTATATAGGCTATTGATTCAATAGATTTATAGCATTTTGAATAAAAACTTGTCATGGATTTATTGCATTTTGTGGAAAAAATAATCCGTTTTTATAATAAATCTTTGAAAATCAACTTATGGATTTGAATTTTTTATGTTTTTATAACCTAAAGATGTTGTGTGAAAGTTTGTAACAGAAAATAGTTGTTTTCATCTTTCATCACTTTCTTGGTATAGAAAACACGTTTTTACCAAAATTTGTCAAAATGGATTTATTGCGTTTTGGAACCAAACTCTTCATATATACATTTATATATAACAGTAAACAAAAATGTTATTCGTCACACAAATAGTCGAGATGAATCGTTTTGCAGCCCTAGTGCAGCACTATTTTTGATATGTCGATAAAAAACTATTGCTATTGAAGCCTGCATCTTCTCGGATTAAAAATAATGGCTAGTGCGGAGGTTGCAATATAAATAATTTACAAACATCTGCGATTAAAACAAGTTTTAGTTGCACAACATTGGTTAATGGAAACGCCTTCATTTTCTTTTAAAGGTCCCGTTCTTTTTTTGTTTTTGAAGCTTTGATTGTGTTTACAGTGCGCAATATAATATGTGTTCACGTGAAAAAAACGCTGTATTTATCACACAATTTATCTGTATAGCGCTGTTTTCAATGTCCTCAAAACGGGCTGATGTCTTCCTTGTTCTATGAAGTCCCTCCTTCAGAAATACGTATTGAGTTCTGATTTTGTAGTTTGTTTAGTGTGTTGTTATTCGATATCAGCTTAGCTTGCCGTTAGCTTAGCTGGCGAATGACGTATTCCTGTGGGCGGAGTTTAGTCAAAAAACTGTTTTACTGACGTCGTTAAAGCAGGAAGTAGAGGGCTGTAGCCCAAACCGGCCATTCACTGTAGGCTTTGAAAGGCGAATTCTGTTAAAAAATATATTTCACCTGGCAGTGAACTTTGAGCTTTATCATTTTACAGGTATTATTTATGCTACTATAGCAACATTACATACTAACTACAGTTTAAAAAATGGTATCAGAAAGAATGTGACCTTTAATTGATATTTAGCAGCAATATCACAAAGTTTTGTTAAAATCTGTAATGGAAATCAGGCTATTTACAGTTTTAGAGATATTTCAGTCCCATCCATAAAACTGGCTTTTAAAATCTTTGTAAATCAACAAATAAAATAAACGAAGTAAAAACTGCCTAATTTAAAATATGTAAACAGTGATTCTAAGTGTTCAGACTCAGAGCATCTCTTTTGTCATATGACGACAAAGATTCAGGCCCCATGACAGCACAGACAGTGCCATCGCGGAGTTAAGCAGTAGCCTGGTTTAATGCAATTGCATAGATATGTGGTAAAGTGCAATTGGCAAAATCATACGACAAGTCATTCACCTCTATACAGTTCAAAGCTGTTTTTAAACAGATTTTAAAGTGCATGTGTAGACACAAAATGAATAAGCATATTTATTCTTTTTAATCCCCAGTTAAATTGGGTCAAAGTTTCAGGTGCATTATTTTAAATCACATGCTAATATTCAGTCCTGAATTCAGGTGGAGCCTTTCTAGCTTTAAAGTGTTTATGCAAAAGTCAACCAGCACATGCTGTTCTTGTATTACACTCAGAAAAACTGATATGTAAGATGAGAGATAATATTACATGTAAGAAGACTGAACAAAAGATCAGTACAAATTTCAATGTAATGTGATTTGGTCATGTGTGTTGGACACTGCCGCATCCCAGTAGAGTAAGATGACCATCAGAAAATAAATCATGTCACTGACTGAGGGTGGTTGGAAAACAACGTACTGTAGATAAATACAGGGTTCCCACACCTTAGTTAACTTCAAATTAAAGACTTTTCAGGTTCAATACCCTCAAATTCAAGGACTAAATGTGGGGGCACATTTCATGTGAGAACAAGGTTGCATCGTGTTACCTTTTAAGATACATTGTTACAGTTCCCTTTCGAGGGAACTCACGCTGCGTCACTGCGGTGACACTTTGGGGACGCTTCCAGGGGTAAGTGCGTCTAAATGTCTATATCAAATTCAACCAATGGTGAGGCTTAACAACAAAGACAAGAGCCGTTTCTCAATATGCGTTCTTGTCTGTACTTGCGTTCTTGTGGACTTGTGAAACGTCATCAGCTGCGGACCAAGTACTGTTCCAATTCAAAGTTCGCATCAAGCCCAAGTTCACATAAAATCCCCGGATGTGTTCTTGATCCGCCCATTTTATCGAGGATGCATCAGAGGAGACTTGTGTGGACTTATGACGGCGAAGTTTCCCAGAATGCATTTCGCGTCAGGAGTTCGTTCTTCCGAGTCTGAACTTGCAAGTTCGAACTACGAAGGACACAAGTCCGAGTTTGGCGTACTTGGTATTGAGAAACGGCTAGGGTGACGCAGGAGCCAGGAAGTATATCGCTATCTGAAATATTGCCAAAGACGGCGTTACAGGGACGCAGTAAGTATGGCAAGGGAGACGCAGCGTCTCGTTCCCTTCTCAAGGAACAACAGTTACGTACGTAACCCAAGACGTTTTCATGTCTCAAACACAACTATGCAAAAAAGCATTTTGGTATGAATCAACATTCGCATACAGAAGATATAAGCATTTAAAGCGAACAGTTTAGCATGTGTGCTTAAAAGGCTAGAAATGTTATGATGATATCCTACACTACACATACACAGGGAATGTTTTTCCAGCAAACTTCTTGCATAAAATAGATTTAAGCACTTTTAATGAACTGTATCTATGTATGTATATTTTCAAAAGCTTCCCAGGGCCAAGAATTATTTCCCCCAGATTCACAAACTTTCAAGGATTTCAAGGACCCTGTAAATAAGAAATAAGAATTTTCTTCCCCCAAGATTTTCCTCTTTAATAACTTTACTTTTCACAAAGTTTGTATTTAAAAGTGTACTAAAAAACTATTTATCCATGGTTGTACAGTACTTCGGTTTATATGCATGATAGAAACGTCACCTGTGAAAGCACACTACATTTGCTAAATATGTTAATGTCTCTAGGCCCATATCACCCCATTTATTCATCACTTCCCTCTCCGAACGGAAACTTCCAGCCATGCCAGGATTAGATCAGAAGATCCTGCTTCTTTCTTTCAGCAGGATCAGATTATCTCCAGCACGTTCATTCATGGACAACATTGTCCTCTATTTATATGCAACTTTCTCAATGTTACAACATTGAAATCCATCTTTAACCACTTAAGGCTCCACTTTTAATACCAGCGAGCTGTTAACATCACCAAAAAGATCCCCAGTTATTCATAATAATAATCATAATACTCTAGCAAGCAACATTAATGCTCTATTGACTGCTGGCCAAACAGAAAGGGACTCATTGTGTCACAGATAAAAGGATTTACAAACATGACACTGTCTCTGCTATTCACTCACACCGGTAAGTCTTCTTTTTAAAGATACTCTTGTGGTCTTGAATCATTTATATGACAGGACACATCCAGTATGACTGACAGGGTCCTCAGTGTGATAAACAAAACATAATAGATGATAAGACCTGTTTGTAAGAGACATAACAGAAATATAAAGAATAAACAAAAACCCAGAGGTTAACTTATTGTGTAGCTTAACCTGTTTGCTAACCACTCAGTTAGGTTTTACTAACGTTCCTCAAGAACAGCGATACACTAAAGCAGACAACCCTCTGAAACGAAACACCGCATCAATTTTAACAGTTGACAGACCGTGCCCTGTAGTTTATGAAACTGGAAATAGAAATGAAAGCTCATGGTGGACAGACTGGTGAATCCCTCCCAGCTTCATACAAAAGCTCGTGCTGTCGATTCGCTCAATGTTTAACTCAAGCCTCCAGCAATAATGTCCACTCACCGTTCGAGAAACTGCCCTTTTCATTTTTACAGTAACCGCAGCGATAGCCATCATCTCCCCCGAAATACTCCACTATACTGTACGATCCGCCCGCTGCCATTTCCACATTCACTCAAAAGTCAGCTGCAGCGGCAGTACCAAATTTACAAATCCTACTACGACGAAGGCGTCTTCATGAATATTAACTATGTTTTGCGACGTACGCCTAGAGGTTGCAGTTGATTGGCTTAATGCAGAATTACGGAAGTCATTAGGCTTACAGTAGTGTTTAATTTTTATTTATAATTATAATATTATTTATTTTATAATGATTATATATATATATATATATATATATATATATATATATATATATATATATATATATATATATATATATATATATATATACTCATATTCAGGCGTGACATAATGACCGATAAAGTTTTTTGTGCTTTTTTCTTTTTTAGAAGAAATTACGTATTAAGTTATTAAGAACGGTCATGCCTATGCCTTGACCATAGTGGGATGCAAAACAAACTCCTGACCCGGAAGCACATTTTCACTTTGTATGTCCAGTAAGAGTGAAACCAAAGCCGCTCTCGTAAAAAACTTATGTAGCCTTCACATTTTTGCTTGTTTGATAAATTAACATATTCCCTCTGATGTCTTGTTAAGTCTTTATACTTTATATCTGGCGTTAAACTGCAGCGTTACCTATACTCTTTGGCGTTACTATAAACGGGGAAAGTTCAACGCTCTAGCGAAGGAAGTTCCGCTTTTCAGTAAAGGTCCAATCGTTGTTCATTTGCGCATGCGCACGAGTAGCTAGCGCAACATGGACTAGTGTTTATAGCACAGTTTGCCCTTTTATGATACATGTGATGTCATGTTTAATTGTTTGTCGGGAATATGTTGTGTAATTGCGATCGTAGCAACTAATTTTACACATATAGGTTTACACATTCATGTAGACAGAACTTTCTCTTAACGTTATATGAACTAACTGCCCAGAGCTGTTTCAATAATAGCTGCCGAGTGCTTCATGTGGGATTTGGTTGTGATTAACATATATTGCTGTAATTTACGTATACAGACATGCTTTTTCTAACCAATGATGCCACAGTATGAAAGTGATACTTAATTTTAAATTAAGTAACTTATCAGTACTAAAGCCCCTTCACAGAAGAGGGTAGTTGATTTGCTCTTAACCAAATCCATTTATGGTGACTTACCATATGATGCTTTCCCCCATGCATTTTCGCAATAGCCACAGCGATATCCACACTTTACACCTTTGAGCTCCACTATTGAGTGCATTTCCCAAGATATCGTACTTGCTGATGTCTAGATAATATGTGCCATGCAACGATTATTTTAAGGCATATCCGATAGCTCTGTCGTTATGTGAAGCCGATTATGGCGCACACTACACACACGCGCGCGCGCGCCCGCAGCTTGAGGCAAAGTGTGGTTCTTAATTTTTTGTGCGGAACAGTACAGAAAGTACAGAAAAACGTCGAGATACGACTGTTCTAAACTAGCCATATATAATTTTAATGTCAAAGAAGGCCACTAGAGAGCAGTAGAGGATCCCTTTTAATAAAGTATAACATTTATAAACACCCCATACAATATTATTGGTTGACCCGTGTTTTAACATAAATGTTAGCCATGTTGTCATTATTTTAAAATAAATAAATGGATATTTTTCTGTTAAAAAGTCATCTAAGGATTTTTGATGTATACACATTTAAAACGTAAAATAGATGTTTTAGTCTTTATTTGCAACTTAAAATTTAAAATATTGGTGTAAATATTTTTTAATAACGACTAATAATTTCGACTTTAAAAAAAACTAATGCTACATAATAATTTCGAATAGTTCCGAGTATAGCCGAAAGTCTACCAAAGGAATCGAACGGGGCCCGAGTGTACCCGAAGAAATCCGATGAATGACGATCATGGCCGACGCCCCAGCTGGGAAACAGTTCGTGTGTTGCCTATCAACCGCTCAGACACCGGCCCGACCCATCATACAGCCATGCTAGGGCTTGTTTAGTGTCAGCTCCAGGGGACTTACCAACTGGATGATGTATCCACCAATGGAGTAATCGCTGTTTTATTAAACATCGCAGACAAACTCTGAAAAATAGTCGGGATCGAAATTCGAAGATTTATTTTTGTTGTTTAGGACATTACAGCAGTAGCTAGCTGAGAGCTACTTAGGCTTTGACCACTGCGGCTAGGTGAGTTATGTTAACTTGTGCCACATTAACCAAATAGTTTAATCGCCTTCGCATTTGTCTTTTTAGGATTACTTGATACTTAATTTTAGCATAAGACAACTTTTACCGGTGTTTAGAGATTTAACGTTAAGGAGATGTTGATGTGAAATCGCCCACCAGAGAGGCTAACAGGCACTCGGCTAGGTTAACAGCAGCGTTAGCGGCAGCTAACTCTATGAATGTGTTCAACTTTGACCAATACTTTTAAAATTAATGGCATACAACTGCTTAAAGCCCTCTCATGAATGTAGAAATCATTATTAATGTTAAATCTAAGTCATATTATTAACAACGATCTGGCATGTTAGCTAACATGGTTGTATTCCTTAGCCTTATCTTGTGTAAATAGAAATGTAACGTTATATAACTGTCTGGTAAATATACCAAAGGTATTATAGTGTAGTTTATGAGGTCTTACATGAGGTAATGTGTGTGACATATCTAATAACCACATGATTAGTGTCAGTGTTTTAAATCCTTAGCATCATGACAGATTATAGTGTAGTTCAGTGACATTCTGGGCCATTTAACTAGCACAGTAACGTTAGCCTACTAATGCTTATGTGGCAGGAACCATTTCAATAAAGTAACTTATGTTAAACCTAAGCTTGTTATCTAAATATTTAATTAAAAAGTTTAGAGAATTGTTGCATGGGGTTGTAGGTGTTTGTGTTTTTTTATTTGTATGTATCTATGTAAGCATTCATATTTCATAATTTAAGTCCACCTGTGTGCATATCTTGCTGTTTGTTTATCCTGTTCCTAGATCATTCCTTTATCTAATGACTAAGCATGCTGTTGGCGCAGTTGCTCAAGGCTTTTTTATTTTTTTGGTGCAGCTCTCGTAACCTCAGTTTGGCCTAGAGTGCAGATTACTACATGGAAAATCAATATATTGATTGGATTGGCATCTTGAAAGTGGCCTCTAGAAATGGGAGGCAATTTTACCACAGTTTTGGCCTAATTTAGCAGTATGGAGGCCGGAAATGTCCTGGTATTACTTTCTCTTTTGTACAGTAAAAATTAAGGGTAATTTAATTTTAGTCTAACCCAAAATAAAAAATTTATCATTTATCATAAATCACTTAACTCGTGTGTTGTTCTAAACCACCAAGTCCTTCGATTGTCTTCCGAATACATTTTTAGATATTTTTGTTGAAAACGCGAAGACTTGTTGTGAATGACCCATAGAATGTAGTTAGATTTTTACAATCAAGCCCAGAAAATAATGAAAAAGACGTCGCCAAAAAGGTCCATGTGCCATCAGTCGTTCAATAATAATATTATGAAGCAACAAGTACACTTTTGTGTTCATGCGCCATGACTTTTTCACGTGCCTTGCTGATGTAAGTCAAAAACATTTAAATAATTATGTTTTTGACCACCATCTTAATGTCTCTTTGCTTTACCAGCTGAAATAACAAGCAACACACATTGTTGTTAACAGCAACCAATAAGGTTGGAGAAACCTCATGACATTGCTGAGAAGTTACCGTTTGCAATGTTTAAAATAAGAATACATACAGACATATGGCCACAGGCAGAAAATATATTTTAATGACTGAGGATGAAGCACTGGCACAATCGGGCAAGTGACAATTCTGTTTACTGGCCCGAATGTGCCATCGGGCAGTCCTTTATGTTAAGCCCTGTATGGGATGTTTAAGTATTGTTTACAATGTTTGCATAATGGCTTAAAAATAAAATAAAGGAAAAAAACGTTGGCAACTACGTCAGCAACCTCATTTACACAGCACTTTGTTCCCACAATATTCCGTGAAATTGGCAGAGAGGCTTCTGTGTGAACGCAAACACGTCCTGTAAATGTTCTGGGATCGCTCCCGTAAAGCAGACCTAGTAACATTGCCGTAAAACATACACGGAAAACATTTTGTGTGAACAAGATGCAGAAACAATACCATAAGGGGCATGCCGTAGGGATGTGCATCAATGCATTGCATTCCTATCAAAAAGACGTGTTTGAAATCGATTCTGAATCGCTCAAATTCTGTGTTTCATGCAAAGCTTGTGCATGTACTACTGCTCTGTGATCAGTAGGAAGTCCTTATCAATCTAAAATCACTATGAGTTTGACTCGTTTATAACGTGCATTTAAAAAAGCAACACTCATCAAACACAATCATTCAAAATAATCTTTATCATTATGAAAATACCTGAAACAATCTGAAGAACAGCGATATAAATATGCCTCTATATATTTCCTGGAATAGCATTTGTAATGTTACTTCTTCTATGGCACAAATGGAGTTTCTGCATGAGAGCGCCCTCTGGCTTTTGGATGTGGCGACATTTTATCGTAATTCAGTCAAATTAATTAATTATGAATATGCGCATTTGCCCGATTAATTGTCACAAACCTAGTGTGCCGTAGTAAGTATGCATGTGTCATCGCAACCAGAAGTTATTGTTGTCATTAATAAAACTGCACACGTGTGGTTTCTCAAGAGAGAAATCACAGATAATTAGCAAACTTCAGACGTTGTGGAAAAAAATACGTCATGTGTTTTGACAGGATCTTTACGGTATGTATGTAAAAGCACGAACAGATTCCGAAAAATCATTGGCAGTGTGAATGAACGAAAAATCAAACGATCCCGGACGCATTTTTTTTTTTTGCCATAATCTCTACCGCATGTGCCGTAGACTGCTCGTAAACGTGCACTGAACGATAAAGGAGGAAAACAATTGTTGAATAAAATCAACGGCGCCTAAATTGTTCTTGTCGCTTCATAATATGAACTACTGAACTGCTGATGGCACATATACCTTTTTGCTTTTGGTGATGTCTTTCAATCTTTTCTTGGCTTGGTTGTGAAAATTAAACTGCAGTCTATGGGACAGTCACAAGTCTCCCTGTTTTCATTAAAAATATCTAAAAATCTGTTCTGAAGACAATCAAAGGACTTAAAATTTTGGGGTAAACTAACCCTTTAAGTTCACTCTTGAGGCTAGACAGAGTTTTATAAAACTTTGTAACCAATCATATTCTAAATCTCCTCTCTCTCTGGTGTTGTTCATAAAACACATCAGCTGGTCCTCCTGTTCCATCCTATGTTCAATTATTTAAACACCATATCTTGTCCTTTCAGCCTGCAAGATCTCTATGTTATAGTGTGGCAGTTCTCCATGTAAGCCTGGCCAGTGTTGTTTACAGGCTTTCATCATTGGGGTTTGACCAATATGTTTTTTACAAAGACCAGTGCTGATACTGATATCTATAGAGCGATGTGAACAGGGCAAAGTGCATGATGCTGTGAGTTAATGTGACATAATAGTCCTATATTTGTTGCTACATACTAGCACATATACTTATAGATGTCTTTGCAAATAAAGGATTAGTCCATTTTCTTAAAAAAATCCATATAATTTACTCACACTCCACAATCCAAAATGTTGATGTCTTTCTTTGTTCAGTCAAGAAGAAATTATGTTTTTTGAGGAAAACATTCAAGGATTTTTCTAATTTTAATGGACCCCTACACTTATTAGTTTTAATGCAGTTTAAATGTGCAGTTTCAACGCAACTTTAAATGACTCTAAACGATCCCAAACGAGGCATAAGGGTCTTATCTAGCGAAACGATTGTAATTTTTGGCAATAAAAATAAAAATATGCACTTTTAATCCACAACTCATTACGCCAGCGCAACCTCACATAATTGCGTAATGACATAGAAAGGTCACGTGTCACATATATGAGAAAAATCCTGGAATGTTTCCTCAAAAAACATAATTTCTTCTCGACTGAACAAAGAAAGACATCAACATTTTGGATGACATGGTTGTGAGTAAATTATCTGGATTTTTTTAAGAAAATGGACTAATCCTTTAAGATGAGTATTTAACTTCCAGTTTCACACATCAAAGGTGTTCAGGGTGCACGCACAGTCATCAAGTGTAATTTGTGAAGTTGTTCGATTGTGCAGGGCTCACTGGTTATCCAATTGTTAAGTTATTATGATGACGTAAGGAACATGATGTTTTCTGGCCCAAGCCTCCACTCATTTCAAGTGAGTCTGCACTTAACAGCCAGTTATGAGTGCTGTTTATTTATATCGCACTTTTAAGCTTTCTTAACTTGCTGCGTACACACACTACATTCTCCAGGCTCACAACATCCTGGACGTCATAAAAGATGAATCACTGTCTGGACATCTGGGATTTCAATATGGAGATAGAGGTTAGGATTTAGATTTCTGTAGTTTTAAAGCACATCGTGAGTGTATCTTAGTATTTGTTGATACGTGCTTGCTTAAGCATCTGATAAAGCGTTTGGACCTGAAAACGGTGCCATGTCACGTCAGACTTGGGCCTAAACAAGCGTATTGACGTGTGACGTGTTTTAGATTGCAGAAACATGAGACGCTGCATGCAATTACAGTCAGACAGCAAAGACACATATGGTATGTAAACATACAGGTATATTTATAAAAGGTATAGACAGAGAGAGTTTCAGTGGATATATGGATACAGGTGCTGAAATTCAGTAGTAGACAATAATAGTACAGTAAAAGTATTAATGGTAGGCTGTATATCCCAGTGAAAGTATTTTAATGTTCCCCTGGAGGTTTTTGATAATGTTTATGAGCCAGTCGGTAACACGCTGACCTTGGAAATGATGTTATAATATGGTATTTACAGCTCTGAAATGGTGCCAGTATTACTTCACTTTTGTTATATGGTTAATGATTGACAGTTTTTTTTAACCTTGAGGCCAACAACCCTTAATAGACCAGATAATCAGTGCGGTACATTCTTATCCAAAGCCTTTGTTTTACCCGTCCTTGTCATGAAAGCCAAACTCTTAGGTGCAATGTAACATTAAGCTGGTTTATTTGTAAGCATTACAAACAAATAACATTCAACTTTTTCCAAGTTGCTTATCTGATATACCAATGAAGTGTGTCAGATTTATGAAATGCCTATTGTTTATGTTGTATTTAATTTAAAAGAGCAGTTCTTAAAGGGATATTAGAAAAAAGGAAAATGATGTCATCATTTATTCACCATCAAGTTGTTTTCAACCTGAATGCATGATATTTTTAAAAATGTAGATAACCAAACAGATCTCTGTTACCCCTACTGAAAAATCGAGCTTAAACCAGCATAAGCTGGTAGCTGGTTTTAGCTGGTTTAAGGTGGTTTACGCTGGTCCTCCCAGCCTGACAAAGCTGGTCATGCTGGTGGGCCAGCTGGTATTCCAGCATGACCAGCTAAGTCCAGCTAGACCAGCTTAAGATATGACCAAAACACAGCTAGACCAGCTTGCTACACCAGCAAAACCAGCTTCCTACACCAGCTAAAACCAAGCTGGGGAGCTTATGCTGGTCTTCGCTGGATTTTTCAGTAGGGACCATTTACTTCCATGGTATTTTTTCCAACTGTAGAAGTCAATGGTGTCCCATATCTGCTTGGTTACAAACATTCTTCAAAATATCTTAGTACAAGGAAATATATACAACATTGAGTGAGTAAATGATGACACAATTTTCATTTTTTCTGAACTAGGCATATCCTTTTAATTTTGCCCAACCCTAATGTAACCAGCTGCTTCAGGGTGACCTGTTGGCCTACAATCATAAACTTTCAAATGAACAGACACGTAACTATTAATGAAGATTATGTAAGAGTTTACGTTAAGTTTTGCTGAGCGCAGGATAATGAATCTTGCACAAATTAGTTCAGTAAGGTTGACTTTGCATGAAAAGATAAAATTATCACAGCCCTGGAAAATCTTGCACTATTTTATCAACATTTAGTGTCATCTCTTCTGAAGTTTCCATATAAACATAGTGAACAGACCGGAATAGACGTCTCTTTATTTCAAAAAGGTGCATTAGCTCTGTCGATAATATGAAAGAACGTGATCGTAAACTGGATTAATAATTAAATACAATCAAACACATCAGTGGTTTTTAGTGTTGTCAAACTTGTTGAGGTTGGAACGTTCGTGTAGAACTGAACAAGTGTTGGCATGTTCTGGGAAGACAAAAGCTTTGCTGTTGTTTTCAGGGATTTTTCAGAATCGGGCGTCCCATTGATCTGTTGACTACATTAACAGATATGCACACACAGGTGAAATAGCTACAAAATCATTTCTTAAGCTTACGACATCGAGATGTTGTCAACACCAGACCATTGACTTCACATGTCTCGACATCACAAAGTTCAGTGTTATTTTGAGAACACTACGTAGGGGATCTGCTTTGATCACTTTGTCTTGGTTGTACCGCAGTATTATCCTGCTTATTACTTGACTACTAACCACATAAATAATTGGGCAAAAAAATTATGAAAACGTTTTGACAAGAAAAGTTATAAGAAACAATGATATGTATAGTAGGAAATTTGATTGCAAAAGAAATGCCAATAATTTTTGTCTGCATTTGTGTTCTTTATATTGCATGGATTATATAATCCTGTACAGTCTTTGCCTGAATCTGTATGAATTTGGACTGTCAGCTAAACTGAGTCTAGAAGGTATACAGCTCTAGCTTTCTAGTTTTGACTAGCCAATGCCTGGATATTAGGGATGGAAAGATCTCCCAATTTGCTCAGTGCATTGGCATAAAAAGTTAACGATGTATCAATTTATAAAAAGGGGTAAAATTAGCATTAGCATTTGCATTGCGATGCATCGTTCTAACATATTTTGCATCAGTAAAAACTGATTTATTTATGTATAATTATTAGTAGATGCACTATACTTTTATTATTTAGAAATTGAGCAATATTTTAAGATTGCTTTCTTTTCTCTAAACTGTTGCTATGTCTTGCTGACTTTTCACCGGCTGGCATTAGGGCTGGGCGATATGAGCAAAAATTCATATTCCAGTACTTTTAGGAGGAATGGCAGTATCCGATATATATATCCGTTGTTTTTTTTTTTTTTTCAAAAAGGAGTAAATGGTTACTTGAAAGTCAAAGCCCATTTATTTAATCTTAAAGGTATAGCGGAAGATTTTCCCGAATTTTAGAAAAGAACCGCCCTCTCCACTTTCAAAAATAAAAGTAATTGCGCAACACTCTACCTGCTCCCGAGAGGGAACGCCTATTAAACGTGTGCATGAGAGAGAGCATGCACGAGCCTAGTTTTTGCACGCTCTATTTACAAGTTGGTGTCGGCATACATTGAGATGTTTACCATGTCTGCGCGGTTCGTGACTTGTGCCAGGGCAAGCATTGCTAATCATAGCTTACAACTTTTACTAACAGTGATTTTAAATGGATTTCTCCAAATAGCAAGACAAACTTTACCTGTCGAGTAGAAACTTTGCGTGGAAAGCCCAACCTGTGCTTTTAGCGCACGACAGCGTGTGAAATATTCTCCCAAAAAAACTCTGGTCTTGTTTCTTTCTTCAGAGGCCTTTCTCTTCTTGTCATACAATTCGTAGACACTTTTTCTGTTGCAACCCTAAGACATTTTGAAAAACCATGGTGAGAACGCGTGCTTCAATGAATGGCTGAAACCGTAGCTCACCAGACATATACACCTGAAAGTGCGCATGTGCCGAAAGCGAACCTGGGGACGAGCACGTACGACAGCCTTACGTAAACATATCACCAGAAGGATTGACAACTAGGATGAGCAATATTCTTGATGATCCACCCGGAAAAAGAAAATTCTCCGCTATACCTTTAATTTAAACAGTTTGCATAATCTATTTGGCTGAAGTTGTACCAAAGTTGTAAACACTCCCTAATAAACTATATATTCCACTAAACCCAATCAAAACAAAACTTAATGCTATATCATGCAGTACCATATAAAAAATGTCTTCTTTGTTAGAGCCTTTATCTTACACAAAAAGACTTTATGTTCAAGTCCTTGATGGGTTTGGTTGGTGAATGCTTGTTATACCAAAGTTGTTTAGCTGGGTTTAGTTGACTTCTTATGCAAACCATTGAAGTTCTTAATCATTTCTTTTTTTTAACCTTGCTTTGTGCATGGCATTATTATGTTGGTATAGAAAAGGGTCCTGTCCATACTTTTGAAATTCTTAAATCCATAAAATTAGAAACACACAAGTCTTAATCATATACTGTACTGAAGACCAGGGCTTTGAACCAGAATTTTTTCCCAATAGGCTTTATGCCCAGCTGCACTACTTCCTGAACTTCAGCCAGCTCCTTGTTTCCTGTCTGCCATTATGGGACAAATTGATTAATCCAGGTATGCCTGACCTCAGTAGTCACAAACAAACTGATTAATCCAGGTGTGCCTGAACTCAGTAGTCACAACAACAATAATCAGACACACCTGGATTAATCAGTTTGTCCAATAATGGCAGACAGGAAACAAGGAGCTGGCTGAAGTTCAGGAAGTAGTGCAGCTGGGCATAAAAGCCTATTGGTTCGTTCCGAACAGATACAGTATTTTAACTTTTCCGGTTTTCTGTTCAACCCTAAAATTGATGTTCCTGAACCGGTATGAACAAAAAATAAAGTTCTTGAACCGGTTAATAACGTTCCATGTCAGCTGTGGGACATACAAATAAGTAGGCTGATCATTAGGACATTAAACTTAAATTATTAGTCTACATAATTTTCCTTAAGTCTCTATCTTGTCTTCAAACATTAAAAAAGGTCACATTACATAGCTGTAATTCTGACATGCCTACATTTGTTGAGTGCACTTAAACAGGCTTGCACACACCCAGACGGAGGACGAATTCCAAACGGCACTTCGGGAAGAAGATGCAGCATAAACAGTCTCTCCACACAAAGTGAAAATTACGTTGTTTTTCAGTGCTTTATTCACCAAATGTATTTTAATGGACTACAGTTTGAGACACAGTAGCGCAACCCTCTCTCAAGTTTATACATCAAGAGTTCTGATCTTTGAAGGGCATAGGGATAATCACGTTTGATTGGAGTTGAACCGGACACATTCAACCGCATATGCGTACAGAAAATTGCTCACTTTTAGCGGTTAAATTGTTTAAAATCACTTAAATGTTAACATTTGCAAGCCTTTGAAACACATGCAAATGATCAACTTTCACCATATTTAAACTTGCATATTAATCCGCGAATCGCATGCAAGCCAAACCGTGGATCTTGATCTGTACGGATCACGGATCAACTGCAATCCGTAACACCACTTATTAGTAAAAAACAAACATATTGAGATACTTGGTAGCCTAAAATATTTACCTCTTATGATTGAGCATTAGAGACTTAAGTAGGCTACTTGCTGGTGGCAAGCTTCTAATTTCTCAGATAAGTCAACGACGACCGGAAGTATTGCACAGAAATCTTGTCAAAGAACGAAAAAATGATGGTATTAACCGGTTACCATTATTTTAAATAAACGTTTCTGTTCCGGAACATATATTTTTTGAACGTTTCTGGTTCGTTTCTGTTTCTTGCAAAACATCAAAAGTTTCTGGTTTTCGTTTTCGTTCCGTGAACCGGTTCAAAGCCTTGCTGAAGCCTTGTGTTTACAGAAATTACTAAGGTAGCCAAACCTCTTCATTAGAAGTGGGTGTCACAGTCCTTTTGTCTTCAGTGTATGCCAGTCACAAAAATGGTATGCCAGTAAAATTGCCTGACAGATGGCAACTGGAAAGACTTAAAAAAACACATTATGCAAATAATAAAGTTTATACAACAGTTCGTTAAGGTTCTCGAATCTGACACGTTCAAACTGTCTCTGTTTCATTCACACACATCCTCCCCTATTATTTTTCACTAATAATTTCATTGATTCACACTAATAGCTTCAATAGCTTCAAGAGTCATTCATTGCTAATTCTTAATTGATGTTTTAAAATTTAAAAATGGGGACTTGTTTGTGACTGTTATACTGGGCTTTAAAATCTGTGGTGGTAGGAAAAAGTTCCCTACAAAATAAAAAAATCTGTTTTTTTTCGGAGTTTCATTTTCATCTACGCACTTGAGCCGTCGAACTGATGTATAACGCAATATCACTCACCTGATATTGCTATAAAAGTGAGGAGGAATAACTGCAATAGTGTATTACATAAATAGGTGTTGTGATGGAATGTCAGACATGTTGTTGGGATGGAAGCACGTAGAGGCAGCGGTAACTTCATTCCAATGATCTCTCTGTAAAAGCAGATCGAGATATTTTATTCTAGTCTTGAACTTAATTATTACAATCCTCCGAGTGCAGCCGCCGTTTTTGTCTACATTCGTGAGGCGCGTCCAAGCGTCACAAAGAGTTTCTGCGTGTTTCTCCATGTCGCGTACCACAAGAGATGAGTTGTTACACTTATAAAACGAAGTTGACACATTTTAACTATATTTTATAAGTTATAAGCAACTTCTCTAGTCAAGTAAAATAATAGTAAGTTAAAATGACTTGGCAGCAAAAAAAAATTACAGTGTAGTCTTAAAGTGGTCATATAATGGTTCAGACGCTTATGCACAAATCCAATATGTGGAAACTATCTGTACCATATTAAATTGCATAGCATCATATTTTTTCATTGCATCATACTGCATTGAATGACATTGTGTTGAACTGAATCGAAATTGGACCGTAGTGCATCGTAAAGGGCTCATTATAGTTGTGCGTAGGTCGTCTTTCATTTATACTAGAGCTGGGCATAAATTAATGTAGATTAATCTTATAAAAAATAAAAGTAATTTTTGCATAACGTATGAGTTTGTGCTGTGTGTTAAGCCCGATTTATAGTCGTGTGTAAGTTCTACACCTGTAGCTACAGTGTAGGCTATCCGTAGCCTGTGCGTAGCCTGACGTGCACCTCCCAAAAATTTTAACAGTTCTACGCGGACCGCAATCGCTGTGATTGGTCCACCAGAACCCCTCCCATCAGGTAAAAAAACTGTGTCATAGGTTTTTCCGTTTGCGACGGTGAAAACAAAGATGGGCCAAGTTGAGGAGTGATTTAACTCAAACTGCAACAAAAGTCGATGTTTATTTACTTCCATATTGCTGGTCATCTCAAATCATACACAACAAGTTGCTGTTTCTTCTTTGTTTGTGGGTTACCTTGCCAAGCTTCTTCTTCTTTGACGGTCGCCCTGCTACTGTGGAACAAAACAGCACTAACTCTAGTTTCTGGCTTGAAGGCAGAAGGCAGAAGTTGGACAAGATGGCTGCTGTCGTGCTTTTCTGAGCTGTGCAAGGTTTTCAATCGAACAATAATCCGAAGAATCCTGTCCAAAACGACATTCTTTTTTTAAAGAGAGTGTTAAGAGGAGATAAATCAAGTTTAAATTACTAAATTGTGGACTTTAATCATCTTTTGTGGAAGATTTTTGGCTGTAGGTGAGCTTTGGGCCTAACAGGCCTTGAAGACCAAGCCATGCCACCTAAAGCAACAAACAACAACACTGAGGATTATGTTACCATGACCCAAGTACGTGAATTGTTGGAACAGCAAAAAGATTTCTACAGAACCTTGCTTGATCAACAAGAAAAAAGCTTCAAAACCTGTGTACAAATCATAGTTGATTCTTCAAACAATATTGTTGTGGATGGCTTGAAAGAATCTACAAGAGAAAATGTGTCTGAATCTGAAGAAAAAGTGAGAAAACTTTTTAGTGAAAATCTACAGTTGGATCAGCGGAAAATAGAGCTGGAATGGGCTCATAGAGTTGGGAATCAAAGGGCATTGTTAGAGAAACCCCGACCCATTGTTGTTAGATTCTTGCGGCTGAAGGATAAACTTGCAGTTTTGGATAAAGCTAAGAACTTAAAGGGCACAGGCATCTTCATAAATGAAGACTTTCCTGAAACCATTCGACAAAGAAGGAGAGAACTACTTCCAGCAATGAAGGCAGCCCGTGAGAGAGGTGATATTGCATATCTGAGATATGACAAACTTATTGTTCATCCACCTTTCCAAAATCAACTAACACAAAGAAAGCCAAATGCTTAGAGTTTGGTTCATTAAATTTGATAACATAACCACTTATAGTATTCTTTTATTAGTAATTACATATTTGTTTATTCTTTAAATACACTATTGATTCTAACAAACTGGATTTTGAAGCTGAGACCTTTAAACCTTTTGATTTTTCTACATCTGATCCTTATAATGTTTTTGTTGACCCAGACTCAAATTTTTTTTCATCATTGGGTGCTTCAAATTTTTGTACTTTTTATACCGAAACGAAGTTTAATGAATTATGTAGATCTTTGCCTGCTAATATTTTTTCTACTTTTCATTTAAATATAAGAAGTCTTTCTAGGAATTATGACAATTTCATTCACTATTTATTTTTATTAAAACTTAAGTTTTCTGTTATTGCTTTATCTGAAACATGGCTTACTACGAATTCTAAAGACATTTTTAATTTGTCTAATTATAATTTTGTTCATTATGTTAGAGAAAATAGATCGGGAGGTGGTGTTTCTTTGTTTATTTATGAAGAGTATGAATTTAAAATTAGGGATGATCTCACTTTAAAATCAGATAGAAATGAGGTGGACTCTTTATTTGTCAAGCTTTTTACTGGTTCTGGAGGAAAGAACATCATTGTTGGGGTTATTTACCGACCACCTGATTCTAGTATACAAGATTTTAATGAAAGTTTGGCCAATTCACTTGATTTGATCAATAATGAGCATAAATACTGTTATATTTTAGGAGATTTTAAAATAAATCTCTTAAATAAATCTGATACCCCTACTGCAGATTTTCTTAATATTCTTTATTCTAATTATCATTTTCCTCTAATTCATAAACCTACAAGAGTTACAGAAAAATCAGTAACATTGATTGATAATATCTTAACTAATTCTATAAGTGAAGGAATTAAATCTGGTGTTTTATATTCAGACTTATCCGATCATTTTCCCATATTTCATTATTCTGAAATTAGGATTAACAAAGTTAAACTTTCAAAAGATATACAACAAAAGAGAATCATGAATAATGTAAATATTTCTAAATTTAAAGATTTGATTGCTAGTACTTCCTGGGATAATCTGTATGAAGAACATGATGCTGAAAGAGCATATCAACAATTTATGACTATTATTAGCTCTAGTTTTAATAAATGCTTTCCAGTTAGTAGCTCTGTAAAGAAAACCAATCATTTTAATAAACCTTGGTATACAGTTAGTTTACAAAAGATGTTGAGGATTAAGAACAAACTCTATAAAAAATATTTTTTAAATCCTACACCTCTCACTTTAGGGGTTTATAAATCTTATAGGAATAAATATAATCAGTCTATTAGATGTGCAAAAAAGCAATATTTTAGTGAAAAATTTAAGAGGTGTTCAAATGATATTAAAACAAAATGGAAAGTTATAAATCAGGTGCTGCAAAAAGAGAAGATTACTTCAAAGCTACCTTCAGATTTTGTGGATGGTGACAAGTCCTATAATAATCCATATGATATAGCTCAAAAATTTAATGATTTTTTTGTTAACATTGGTCAAACATTGGCTAATAATATTCCTGTTGGTAGTGGCAAACCTTTGGATTATTTATCAGGAAATTTTCCTGTTATCTCGATCTTTAAATCACCTGAGATTGATGAAATAAGTGAAATAATTGATGATTTAAAGTTATCTTCAGCTGGACATGACAATATTTCTGTTTTTCTTGTCAAACAGGTGAAAGGCTTAATATTACATCCGCTTGCTCATATCTTTTCTCTTTCTTTAAAAACAGGCATAGTACCAGAAGATTTAAAATTAGCCAAAGTTATTCCTCTGTTTAAAGCAGATGATCCTCAATGTTTTAACAACTATAGACCTATATCTATTTTACCATGTTTTTCAAAAATCTTAGAAAAAATTGTATATAAAAGGATTTTATGTCACTTAAATTCTAATTCTATTCTTTATAAACATCAGTATGGATTCCGAAAAAACCATTCTACTTATATGGCTCTGCTTCACCTGATTGACAATGTTACTCTTGCACTTGAAAATCATGAATTCACTTGTAGTATTTTTATTGACTTGTCAAAAGCGTTTGACACAGTTAATCATTATATTTTATTAGAAAAGTTGTACAAATATGGCTTTCATGATTTTTCATATAAGTGGTTAAAAAATTACATCTCCAATAGAAGACAGTTTGTTTGTGTTAATGGTTGCTATTCTAATACAGCAAGATTACTTTGTGGGGTTCCTCAGGGGTCCATTCTTGGACCCTTACTATTTCTTATATATATAAATGATCTATCGAATGTTTCAAATATTCTTACCCCAATAATGTTTGCAGATGATACCACCTTAATTTTTTATCATTCAAATTTTAATTTATTGATTAAGAGTGTAAATGATGGCCTAACTGCTTATGCTAATTGGTTTAATTTAAATAAATTATCTCTAAACTTAAAAAAATCTAATTTTATTATTTTTAGTGGAAAAAAATTATACCCTAAGGACTTAGCAAAAATCACAGTTGAATCTATTGAGTTGCCCCAAGTGTCAACTGTAAAGTTTTTAGGAGTTTTTGTTGACGAGAGTTTGAGTTGGAGGGAACAAGTTGATTATGTAAGTAGGAAAATGCATAAATCTACTGGAATAATAAGGAGGGTTAGGCATCTTATTACGACAGAGTGTCTTCTTACTCTTTATTATAGTTTAATTTATCCGTATCTCTCATATTGTAATATAGTTTGGGCGAGCACTTTTCCTACCACTCTTCATAAAATTTTTTCCCTTCAGAAACGTTTTGTTAGGATTGCAACCCGATCCAATTCATATACCTCATCGGCTCCTCTATTTCAAAAACTTCAAGTTCTTACTGTTTATGATATCAACATTTCTCAAATTTGTGTCTTTATTTATAAAATATATTCAGGTGAAGGTAACATTCCAGAGCAATTTACAGGGTATTTTAAAGTTAATTCACAGGTTCACAGTTACATAACTCGTCAATGTGCAGATTTTCATTTCCCTAAAATTCTTACTTGTAGAGGTCAATATTCTATATGATTTAGGGGTATTAAATTGTGGAATAATTTATTTCATTTAGCAGAAAAATGTTCTTCTTTAAAAAGTTATAAAAGATAAATAAAGAATAATTTTATTGCTGATTTGTAATTGTGTTTTTGTTTATTGAGGTTTTATGTATTTTATCTACTCTATATAGTTTTGATGTTTATTATTATTATTCTTTTTTAAATTTTATATTTTGTTCAGTTTTGTTGTTGTTTTGTTTAGGTGGAGGCTTTAAATAAGCCCTTCGGGTTTTTTGCCTCTCCCTGCACAATATATGGATTGTATTTTGTTTTTATTGTATATATTTTTGTATCTGTGCAAATAAACCAAATAAAAAAAAAAAAAAAAAAAAAAAAAAAACCTACGCCGCCGCGGCTACGCTGTAGGACCTACGCACAACTATAACGAGCCCTTTACCTGATGGGAAGGGTTTTGGTGGACCAATCACAGCGCTTGTGGTCCGCGTAGAACTGATGCGCTGTTAAAAATTTTAAGAGCTGCATATCAGGCTACGCACAGGCTATGGATAACCTAAGGCATAGAGTTTACGCACGACTATACTTTGGGCTTAATGAGGTGAGTCGCATCAGTAACTGCTTTATATGTATCTTTCATTTATTGCATCGTAGGCTATGCATCGAGATGTGTATCGCATCGGACTCAGTTATGGAGATGCACATCCCTACTGGATATGTCAAGATCTGTAAAAACACTTTTTATAATTGTCCAAGTGTGGTTGCTGAGGGGTTTCTTAACTTTTTCCAAGTGGCTGCTGATTCTATGTTGTCATGGCAACAGGCTTGTTAAACCTAAAGAGAGCTCTCATGTATGAGCATCTTTAATTTAATTCCTATATTAGAGACCGTCTGTCACAAGTAAAGGCCTGTAACGTTGCGATCATGTACTATTTGTTTTATGACTTTGCATTGGTGTTGAGTTTAGAAGGACAGCAGCAGGGGACCATCCAAACCATCTGTCACAAAAAAACTCAGTTTATCACCCAAAATAGATGGGGGCTGGTTCAGGACTGAGTTATTGAAGTAGAGTTTACAAGTTCAGAATTTGATTCTTAACTAATCTGCATAGTGCTACTTTAGCACAAACACATTGATTAACATTCAATTCTTTATAGATTACATTTGTATCTTCTACATTATATGACAGTTATTACCACCACCATACCACTGTGGCGTCTTACGTTGTATTCAGAAATGGTAAAACTATAATTTTAATCCATTTACATTGTGCTAAGATGTTGTGCACTGAAGCCTCTTCAGCTGGCTTGGCAGAGGATTCATTTGTTACAAAACTCAGCATGTTACTTACTTTCCCTCATCACCCATATATGCTGTTTATTTTCCTTTTTTAAAAGCCAGGTCCATGCTGACACAGTTAACGTAACCTTGGATCAGACTCCAGACTTTTATGTGTATTGCTTTAGCGGATTCCTTGCATGTTTGTGCCTTATAAATGTAGCTGCACATGACCAGTACTTGCCCAAGGGTGTTGTGGATAATTTCCAGGCTTTTACTATGGGGTTACTTATTCCGTTTTTTAATTGCGTGATACCACTAGGCTTTAGCACAACATGGCTTGGCTCGGCTCGCTTTATTTTGACTCTGTACCGCTTCAAAGTGAGTGGGGTTATAGACTATAGATTGTAATAGTTGCGCCGTTACATAATCATAAATGCAACACAAACAAACGCTCAACACAGGAGCAATGAAGAATATCGATGGATTGGTGTTCTTGAATCTCAGCTTGTGCATTTTTTCACTGGGGGCTCGTACAACAAAGACGAACAGATGACACCATCACTTTGTTTGCTGAAGGCACACGCTAAATTCAAATATGGTGGTACCTCAATAACAAAATTGTAGTGATTCTTGTGTATCTCATCAAACATCATGTGACAACTAGTCACAAAACAGTTATTATTTGTAAAAAAAAATCTTCATTAAGCACTCAAGTCTAAAATCAATGAAGCATACACATTTTTACAAAAAAAGTATGTTGTTTTTAAATCAATAATTAATGGTGTTAATAGGAATGCACCGAAATGATATAGACACCAATGATATAGAACTTTAACTCCGATCTCTGTTTGATTAATTTTTTCCCTGTCAGCCTTTTTTTAAAAAGTTGCCAGCTAGCTGCAGCATTTTTCATGATATCCACCAAAGTTTAATGCCTTCCAGTTAGGGTTAGGGTAATTCATCCTACCTTCATTAGTTCTCCTTTTATCACCTCTCAAATATGGGAAGGTTTTTTTTAAAAACACAAAATTTTGAGCCAAAAGCTGAGATAATTCCATTTTTGTGAAGGACTTTTGATAGAGATCAGATTCAGAGCGATTCTCAAAACGTACACGGGCATACAGCTGCTTGCCCTAGGTACGATATTTCCGGGTTTTATAAGTTCCGTAAGAGCATTATCCACCTGGTGGATAATAGTGGTATTACGGATTGCCAGAAAAACTTGTCATTGACAGGGAAGCTATTTCTCTTAAAGAGATAGTTCACCCAAAAATGAAAATAATGTCATTAATGACTCACCCTCATGTCGTTCCAAACTCATACGACCTTCATTCATATTCGGGACATGGTTTAAGATGTTTTATATTTAGTCCGAGAGCTTGTTGACCCTTCATTGAAAATCTACGCACGGCACCCTGTCCATGTCCAGAAAGGCAACAAAAACATCATCAAAGTAGTCCATGTGACATCAGTGGGCCAGCCAGAATGTGCCGAAGCATCGAAAATACATTTTGGTCCAAAAATTATTACTTTATTCAGCATCGTCTTCTCTTCAGCGTCAGTTGTGAAGAGCATGCGCAAGACTAAAGCCACGTGATGTATGACGCGGCTGACGTGTTATCTGGTGCGCCCCAGCTGTTTTTTTGTTTGTGCGCCCGGGCTTTGTTTACAGTCTGAGGGAGACGTTTGAAAAAAAACTTTGCAAACAAGTCTGAGGATAACACGTCATCCGCGACATGAGGTTGAGTCATTAATGACATAATTGTAATTTTGGGGTGAACTATCCCTTTAATTGTGGAGTTAACTTGTTAATGGCGGGGAAAGAGTTAATGGTGCGACTACCGGTAGTTGCTAATTTGAACTCTTGAACAAATACCTTGAAATGAACAAATGTTTTGGTTTCCTAAAGACGAGGGAAGTGGGGGATCATGGATTACCTCTATTTGATGGGAGGTTTGGCAGCCGATCTGTAGTTAAGATTGCATAGTATACATTTTACACAGGAACGTTAGCTAAGTGTAGTTTTTATACGCTTTTGCTATGATTCAAACTAAGGTAATTTATGTGTTATTTATTTTGCTTGTTATCAAAAATAAACTACTCTATAGGACTTTGTTGTTATTGATTCGTAGTGAAGTTTACCGGAAGTTGCGCATGTTCTACGTTTATGTTGTTACTTGCTGAAACCGTCTATACAAAGTTATTTGCGTGCCGCCATATTTTAACATATTTTTACCTTCTTCTTCCATTAGTAAACACCACAAACTCTCATAAGCCAATATTAATAGAAGTACACGTTACAGTCTTACAATTTAACATTTGTTGTCTCTCAGAAAGATCTTGGTACATTATGCCATAGAGAGGCTGAACCCAGTGATCTCTGTTTGTCTTTTGTCAAGCTGTTCTCTATCTGATCTCACTGTGGGACTGTTAATGTGATTGTTGGGTCAGAGCACAGCTTTCACAATATTCAAGGAACGTGTGAATGAAAATACTGTCGTCATTCACTTTCATTTTGTATTTTGCTTAAAAAAGAAGTCATACAGGTTTGGAATGACATAGGTGTGGGGAGATTATTATTTTGGTGAGCTGATCTATTAATATAGCCATGCATTTTACATACTGCTACATAAAAGGGTTTTCATACTGTTACATAATTACATAAGTCACACCTTACAACACTATTGTTGTCCCAGCTGAGTGTGGGTGTAGAGAAGCAAGACAGATTTATGTTATTCACAGCGCCTGTCAGTTCGTTCCCCTCACGCATTTTCTTATATGTTACCAGAACCGGTTTGGCCTGACTAATACTTTCCAAAACCGTTCTCTTAAATTTCAGAAGAAAGCAGCATTCAGTTGACGTGTTTATTCGGTATGTAAATACCAAATCATTTTTAACCAGTCAATTATACAAATATTAATTCACAGTTACATTTTACATTTTAATTTCCATTAGGCAGATGTGTTTATCCAAACAACTTGCAGTATATTCAAGCTATACATTTTATCAGTATATTTCCTGGAAATCAAACTCATGACCTTTGCACCACTAATGCAATTCTCTACCAATTGTGCCACATCTTCAGTAGACCAGACACAGGTCTTTGACTTGACTAATGCCTAGCGTACACCAAAGGATTTTCACAGTCCCAGACTAAAGACCGGCAGTCTTTAGGAATCTAACTGGAGTCTCGGCGCGCTCCCGTCGTCTCGATCGTTAACTGTGAGGTGATAATCTGCAGTCAGCGACCCGATTTATGCCAGTCTTTCTTTAGTCTTTCATATCAAACATGTTTGATATTATCGCAAGTCCCAGCGTAGTCTCATGACGTAAAACAATCAACAACCAATAAATTCGTTCTCCGGAAACAGGAAGCCATCAGTCACAACAAAGAAACATGTCGACGGACGTGGAAACACCGTGGATAAAGAGGAGCGCATTGATGAGCGGTGGGCAGAGCAGCCGTGTCTTTTTGATGTAAACTCCCATTCATACCACGACAGAGTGGAAAAAGAAAAGAAGTGGAGCGATATTGCCTGTGTGTGTTAACATGCTAACTCTACCACTCTATTGAATGGCATAACGTGCTAATGTTTTCTGGTATGTGCTTAAGTTACATTCTTCACACCGCAAGCGTGAGCAACGCGTAAGTGGCGCGTGTTTTTTTCGGCGCTCATGTTAACAAGTTAAAGCACAAGCACGTACACCGCACGCGTGCGGTCATACATGTGACGCCATAAATGTCATAAATGTGTGTTTCAAACAGTCATGATTTTGAGCAATGTAAAAGAAAGCAATGAAATATTTAAAAACACCAGAAGTCTGCGCTGTCATTCACTCTCTGCCCAGCAAATGAGTCCTCATATAGCTTAATACTGTTCAGAGAAACAGATAACGTACATCTATACATCTAAATCTTATGCTTAAACTGTTGACGGGAAACACGATCGATTGCTTCATGCTGTCAATCACTGAGTGTTTTTTTATTTTATCTTAAAACTTAAGAGAAACAGATTTAATAATGCGCCAAGGGCTTTTTATGTCTATAATTGTGTATTGTGTATATATCTGTCATTACACGAACCAGAACATCACGAAAACAATGTGGGTTAAACAAATCACAGTTATATAAATTACACTGACCGTCAAAAACCGTCTTGAAGAGGTTTTGCTCATTAATGCATATAAAATAAAGTAATGTGAACTTGAGATTTTTATACTGTTATTACAGTATGTCGCTTTGGTACATTTCTCCAATCATACTCACAATTTGCAAAACAGTAAGTGCATTTCTCAAAACAATTCGGACAAGTAGCAAAACACCATGAATAACCTGCAAAAGCCACTCTCTTACTCAAAATTCATCTCTCAAATATCTGTGTCAATGAACATGTCTTTGCCATCAGAATGACAAGTCAATGTGTCATTGTGTATGGATAAGACTTTATTGTTTAGTCACGTTGTCAATATAACTAATATCTAATAATATTAGACTTTCACTGGCAGCCCAAATTTAGCCTTGTTAGCCAAACACGCTTGCTGGGTCAGGAGGTATAGGAAGACTTCAGTGTAACTTGTTCAAAGAAATAAGAAACTGCTTTTTTGATGTGCACAAGTGACACAATGATGTGAGAAATGAACAAGTAGTTTTGAGAATTTCAATTCTGATCTGAGAAATGTACCAAAGCGACTGAGAAAAACTGTAAACTGCACAGTATGCGCTGCAAACGCAGCTGGTGTGAAAGCACAATGAACACGCGCATACATTTTTGTTAAATCACTGCTGAGCATGATGATAAAAAGCTAAAATAATCTTGTTGTAACCTTGTAAATAGTGTCACTACAAGATTCAGTGTTTGTAAAATCTTTAGTCTGAGACTAAAAACTGTGAACCCAAGTCTTTAGATGTGAGCTGATAATCTTATAAAGTCTTTTCTAAATCTTTTCAAAGTCTTTAGGTGTACACAAAGCATAAGACTCGAATGAGTTGGTCTCGACAACAACATTTGGGGGCAGTTTCCCGGACCAGGATTAGCTTAATCCAGGACTAGGCCTTAGTTTAATTAGGAAATACAACTAGTTTTAACAAACATGCCTTACTAAAAACATTACCTGTGTGCATTTTGAGGTAAAACAAAGGGCCCTGATGTATTTTAAGATATGTAAGTGCAAGTTGTTTTTAGTTTGGAGAGCTCTTAAAAGTGTTTAAGTCTAGGACTAGTCTAATCCCTGTCCGGGAAACCGCCCTTTGATGTTTTAAATGTCTAAGCACCAGCAGCATCGTCTATATTTATTTTTGCATCTGTTTGCATCCCCCAAACCTAAAAATCACCTGTGGTGTAAAAAAGTACCCACAAGTGTGTAAGAAGCACATCATATAATTCTCTTGTCTCCTAACAGGTGCTGTATAAGGATGCAGGAGTACTAAGGATGCTGATGGTCTTTGCAGTGCTCACGATGGCTGCGATAGGAGGAGCGGAGCTCCCCCGTCCCAACACTACCAGGTAGGGCCACGTAATTATTCGCAATAGGCTTTATGCCCAGCTGCACTGCTTCCTGAACTTTTTCGGCCAGCTCCTTGTTTCCTGTCTGCCATTGTTGGACGGGCTGATTAATCCAGGTGTGCCTGACCTCAGTAGTCACAACAACAATAATCGGACACACCTGGATTGGTCGGTTTGTCCAATAATGGCAGACAGGAAACAAGGAGCTGGCTGAAGTTCAGGAAGTAGTGTACTGGGCATAAAGCCTATTGGTTTTTAAATTGAAGTTTTCCATCTTTCTGACATTACATCGCTGTGTTAAGCTGTTAACTCTTTCCCCGCCAAAATGTTTGTTTTTTTAAAGCATTTTCACAAAAGTGTAATGTCTTCTTTAAATATATAAACATACAATATGTCAAATGAGACCCTATGCTTTTAAACAAACAACCAGTTTCATCCTATCTTCATTTGTTCTCTTTTTATCATCTCTCAAAAATTGGTACGTTTCCTCAAAAATACCAAATTTTGAGCAAAAAGCTGAGATGATTGCATTTTTGTGAAGGACTTTTGTTAGATATCAAATTCAGAACAATAATCAAAACATATACCCTTTTTTTACTGTTTTTGAATCCATGGATACTTTAGTGTTTTATAAGTTGGGTAAGAGTGGCCCCTAGTGGACAATAGCGGAAATATGGATTGCCACAAAAACTCGTTATTGGCAGGAAGCGTTTTTTCTTAAAGGATTACTCCACTTTCCGAAAAAGAAATCCTGATAATTTACTCATACCCATGTCATCCAAAATGTTGATGTCACACTTGTTTTAAAAATGTTTTCTCTCAAGGGTTTTTCTCCTCCTAGGAGTTTT
Organism: Misgurnus anguillicaudatus; assembly: GCF_027580225.2. NCBI lineage: Eukaryota > Metazoa > Chordata > Actinopteri > Cypriniformes > Cobitidae > Misgurnus > Misgurnus anguillicaudatus. The sequence goes on along the minus strand of NC_073347.2, from coordinate 31,154,380 downwards.
CCCACAGGGTTTTTCTCTTAGGGTTTTATTTCATCCCCTGGAGAGTCAGCCAACATTGGCTTAACTTGGCACTTTACTGTATACGTTACATTATTACTATGCTCGCTTGTATTCTGCTTCTTATATTATCTATTAATTATTCTGTGTTTTCATGTAAAGCTGCTTTGAAACAATTAACAATTGTGAAAAGCGCTATATAAATAAATTGCAATTTTAAACTGTAAACTTTTGAGGTCCAATAAATTCAATTCAATTTTATTTATATAGCGCTTTTCACAATTATTAATTGTTTCAAAGCAGCTTTACGTTAATAGAAGCAGGGGAATCACCGGGAAATCGATAGACAACATAAGTAGCAAAATACAGCGGCTGAGATTAAACTGAACAAGCGAGCATAGTAATATGTAACGTATAGAAGGGGGTGCTAGGTTAGGCCAAAGTCAGCTGACTCCCAGGGGTGGAAAAAAGTCTATTAAATTGAAAAACATCCTGGAATGTTTTCCTCAAAAACTAAATTTCTTCTCGACTGAACAAAGAAAGACATCAACATTTTGGATGACATGGGGGTGAGTAAATTATCGGGATTTTTTTAATTTAAAGTGGAGTAATCCTTTAATTGACCAGATAACTCGTCAATGGCGGGGAAAGAGTTATTATTTGTTCAAAATTCTCCATTAAAATAAAATTTTCATCGAAAAGGGCATTATTAAGTATTAAGGCTACTGAGTTGCTGCACTACTTTACTACTGTTTTGCATATAGGCGGTTTCATCAGACGCACGTGCGTTGACGCAATTACGCGTCTGGTCCGAACTTTACTTCCGGTTTCTGTTTGTTTAATGGTCTGATTAGTTGCTAAAACTGAACTCTTGAACAAATACCTCATCGAAAATAACAAATGTTTTGATTTCCTAGGTAATCTATGTGTTGTTTATTTTGCTTGTTACAAACTTTATTACTTATAAATAAAGGACTTTGTTGTTATTTATTTTTAGCAGAATTTACCGGAAGTTACCTGTTTTCCATGAAAGCCGCTTGTTTTTGTTGTTACTGCTGAAACCGTCTATATAACCATTTATATCTATTTTAAGAACGCTACAACATAGTTTGTTTGGGTTTCGGGTTGTAACCAAGTGCATTCAGAATCAGTTTTAGCCCAGAAAATTCATTGGGGTGCATCACTAAGTGTCAAATAATCAGTAACTCTGTATTGGTCAAAATAATTGTGATTATGATTTTTACCATAATCAAGCGATCCTGAACGCAAGGACTGGTGCTACAAGGGCCGGATCCCCAGTACGGTACTCCAGGGTCTGCCCTTTGGAGGAGTGCCCACTGTACTCGCTCTCGACTTCATGTGCTTCCTGGTACGCAACACAAGTTTGCAGACACTTACATATTTGTCATGTGTGTTATTTCAAAGGTATAGCATTAAGGCATTGGTTATTGGGGTTAAAAACTAGTTTGAAATGTTCTGACTAATTGCTTGATAAGTGCTATAGTAACACTGAGTTGAGTGGGTCTGTAAAGGTAGAATTTAGGTTAACGTGGTATAGTTGGTCAAATAGTTTTAATCCATATTACTGTAAGGCTGGACAATATGGCTGTAATTTCTGATATCTTTCCCGGTCGATACGATGGCATTCTGATATCAATGTGAACCATATTAAAAACATCTCAGGAAGAACTGCCAATAATACCCACAATGGTTGTCTTTACCTGCAAACTTCGGAAAAATTTGTTTGCCAAGTCTATTGAACCTCCTTTAAAACTGTATCATATTTGTAATTAAAAAAAGTTAATGTTCACCTTTAATTTATATTTATCCTTTATATAAACAAGAAATTTTAAATCATCGTCAAAATAAACATAAGACTTTCAGGCTCACCTTATGTGAATGTTAGTCAAGAATAAATGTTGTAATGTATATTGAAATGTCATAAATGTGTATAAAAGTCATATCACTATTATTGAAACAAAATATTTACCCAAATATTGAATATTGAATTATTGTCCAGCCCTAAATTACAGTTATATGCCCTTTGGTCTTATCTTTCTGTAAGACAAAAATGTATTCAGGTTTACATTTTTGTTGTGGATCATAATTTTGGCATGCTAAGAAGGTATTGATCTTTTAGATTTGCATAATCTGAGCATCTTTGGACTGAAATATGAATGTGTTTTAAGTTTAAATGTTCTGTGCGTTTTAGGTGCTGCTTTCTGTATTCTCAGTGTTAAGGAAGGTGGCATGGGATTATGGCCGTCTCGCATTGGTTTCTGATGCTGACAGGTATAACTTCATATGCCATAAATATATACATTTTACCATTTTGAAACAAAGGCAAGTTAATGTTAAAATAAAATTAACCTTTTAATTAATACTTTAATTAAACTAACCAAAATGTATATCTCAGTAATATTTGAATGAATGTTGATATATGATAAATATCTCAGCATTTTCAGTGGAATAAATTAGGGCTGCCTAATGTTTAGTCACTACTATTCGTTTGCAGAATAAAATAATTTTTGTTTACATAATTATTATACACAGTACATCAACAAATATTATGTATACCTATATGTATGGATATTTTTAAGGAAAAAATAGTGCTAGGCATCGATTAATCACGATTAATCCCATACAAAATAAAAGTGCATAATATTTGCATAATATGAGTGTGTGTTGTTTTTAATTATTTTGTATATACAAATACACACACATTCATGTATGTACACTCACCTAAAGGATTAATAGGAACACCTGTTCAATTTCACAATAATGCAATGGTGTAATGGTGTGTGAGATGTTTTCTTGGCACACTTTAGGTCCCTTAGTGCCAATTGGGCATCGTTTAAATGCCACGGCCTACCTGAGCATTGTTTCTGACCATGTCCATTTCTTTATGACCACCATGTACCCATCCTCTGATGGCTACTTCCAGCAGGATAATGCACCATGTCACAAAGCTCGAATCATTTCAAATTGGTTTCTTGAACATGACAATGAGTTCACTGTACTAAAATGCCCCCAAAGTCACCAGATCTCAATCCAAAAGAGCATCTTTGGGATGTGGTGGAACGGTAGCTTCATGCCCTAGATGTGCATCCCACCAATCTCCATCAACTGCAAGATGCTATCCTATCAATATGGGTCAACATTTCTAAAGAATGCTTTCAGCAACTTGTTGAATCAATGCAACGTAGAATTAAGGCAGTTCTGAAGGCGAAAGGGGGTCAAACACAGTATTAGTATGTGTTCCTAATAATCCTTTAGGTGAGTGTATTTAAGAAACATTTACATATGTGTATATATTTATTTATATTTTTTATATATTCTATATTATATATTAACAATAAAAATTTATATATAAATAAAAATGTTCTGAAATGTATATATGTATGTGTATGTGTGTTTAAATATACATAATAATTACACACAGTACACACACATATATTATGCTAAAAATCACTTTTATTTTGTATGCAATTAATCGTGGTTAATCTATGCCCAGCACTAGAAAAAATATTTTGATATAATAAATATTTATATTTATATATGATATTATATATAAATATACAAATGTTTATACACATGCAAATATTTCTTAAATATATACATGCATGTGTGTCCATATATATAGACACATACATATACACATATACACATACACACACACATACACACACACACACACATATATATATATATATATATACATATATATATATATATATATATATATATATATATATATATATATATATATATATATATATGTATATATATATGTATATGTATATGTATATATATATGTATATGTATATATATGTATATGTATATATATGTATATGTATATATATGTATATGTATATATATGTATATGTATATATATGTATATGTATATGTATATGCAGTGTTTCCTCTAGGATTTTTTTCAGCTGTGGCGGCAGGGGGCGCCCATGATGATTATAAATGTACATTATTTTTTTTAAAGTAGAATATAGGCTACAGTAAACTAACATGTATTTTTTTTTATCATTTTCATGCTGTCATTTACTTTTCCTTATATTTATAGCATATTGCTTTCTATGTTTGATCTAAAATGTATTTTCTGTTACATAGCTACGTACGTAGTTCGGATATTTCATTGTAGTTTTAATGTAGTGTGCATTGCAAGTTGTGCTCGTGTTTAGCGTTACAGAGCTGTTGCAAACTCACGCACAGTCCTGTTTGATAATCCGCACCACTGTGATTGACCGAACATCCATCAGCAGCAATTTTATTTCACACCCGGTCCGGACCATTTGACATAAAGACCCCGAGCCGGTCACACCGCAAATCGCGCAGTTGAATAGAAACCTTTAACGGTCTTCAGACAGATCTTAAACACAAAGCACGGGGCCATTTAAAAACGAGTCAAATTTTGGTCTTGATGTTAGACCTGCATTTTACTCTTGTCTATTGAGTCCCGACCTGCATCTACAACACAAATGACACGCGAATAGTCTATTATTACACCCGTTAGATCAAATCCCGCGGGTACCCCGACCGTGCTGTTTCGTCTGAAAACAGATAAAACAGTCTCACCGTCTGCCTCAAGTTTCTATTACCAACGTTCTTCTCTTCCACGGGAATAATGTAAGTTTCCTTACAAACAGATTCAACTATTAATGTCTTGCAGTCGCATATTTGTAGTATTCAGTATTTAGCCTTTTGTTTTTGGACAAATATCATATCATTATGTTGGCTTGACAAAGCCAACATACTGTTCTTCGATCTAAGCTTATTATTATTATTATTATTATTATTCTTCTGGTCCACACTTTTTCTAACAGTAACTCCTCCTAGAGCTTTCAAGCTACACCCACAAAACTTTACAAAACTTTTAAGACTGGTACGTAGATTTATGCTATATCTTTTCTAACTGATGGGACCTACCGAATTCCTAAACGGGGTGCTCAAACACCCCAAATTTTCCATTGACTTAACATTGCGACAAACTTTGACGGGTCATAGCTGCAAGCGAGAAATTTGTAGAAACTTGTGGGTTACCACATTTGAAGAGGCTGGCAGGCTCTGTAAGAACATACATCACATTGGGGTGTAAGTCTCACCCCTGGGGTGTAAGAGGCACCCAAATTTCCCCATTGACTTATAATGGGGCAAGGAATGTGCCCATATAAGGGAATAAAAGCGTCCCAGATGGAATATCTTCACTTTAGAGTGTCGTAGAGACATGGGGGTGGGCTCATTTTACTCAGGCATCCAATCAGTCTCTCTGGATTGTCTCATAGCTGTTAAGCCACGCCCCTAGCAACCATTTTTGGGTACCCTAGCAACATCTCCCATAGACTGCCATTATAAAATGCCCAGATGGATATCTTTGCAGCACAGTGTCACAGAGACATGGGGGTGGGCTCATTTTACTCAGGCATCCAATCAGTCTCTAAGGATTCTTATTGAGGTATTAAGCCACGCCCCTAGCAACCAAATATGAGCACCCTAGCAACATAGTAAACAAAGCCTTATATCTCTGGATCCGAACATCATAGAGACATGGGGGTTGGGTCTTTTGGTCATGTTAGCCTTATGCTAGTTTCATGCTAAGTCATACTAGCTTCATGCTAGTTTCATGCTAGCTTCATGCTAATTTCATAATAAATCTTGCTAACTTCATGCTTATTCATGTTAGCATCATGTTAGCTTCATGCAAATTCATGTTAGCATCATGCTAACTTCATGTTAATTCATGTTAGCATCATGCTAGCTTCATGCTAATTTATGTTAGCATCATGTTAGTTTAATGCTAATTCATGTTAGCATCATGTTAGCTTCATGCTAATTAATGTTAGCAACATGCTAACTTCATGCTAATTCATGTTAGCATCATGCTAGCTTCATGTTAATTCACGTTAGCATCATGCTAATTCATGTTAGCATCATGCTAGCTTCATGCTAATTCATGTTAACATCATGTTAGCTTCATGTTAGCATCACGTTAGCTTCATGTTAATTCATGTTAGCATCATGCTAGCTTCATACTAATTCATGTTAGCATCATGCTAGCTTCATGCTAATTCATGTTAGCATCATGCTACCTTCATGCTAATTCATATTAACATCATGCTAGCTTCATGCTAATTCATGTTAGCATCATGTTAGCTTCATGCTAGCAACATGCTAGCTTCATGCTAATTCATGTTAGCATCATGCTAGCTTCATGCTAATTCATATTAGCATCATGCTAACTTCATGTTAATTCATATTAGCATCATGCTAGCTTCATGCTAATTCATGTTAGCATCATGCTAATTCATGTTAGCATCATGCTAGCTTCATGCTAATTCATGTTAGCATCATGCTAGCTTCATGTTAACTTCATGCTAATTCATGTTAGCATCATGCTAGCTTCATGCTAATTCATGTTAGCATCATGCTAGCTTCATGCTAATTCATATTAGCATCATGTTAGCTTCATGCTAATTCATGTTAGCATCATGCTAGCTTCATGCTAATTCATGTTAGCATCATGCTAGCTTCATGCTAATTCATGTTAGCATCATGCTAGCTTCATGCTAATTCATATTAGCATCATGCTAGCTTCATGCTAATTCATGTTAGCATCATGCTAGTTTCATGCTAATTCATGTAAGCATCATGCTAGCTTCATGCTAATTCATGTTAGCTTCATGCTAATTCATGTTAGCATCATGCTAGCTTCATGTTCATTCATGTTAGCATCATGCTAGCTTCATGCTAATTCATGTTAGCATCATGCTAGCTTCATGCTAATTCATGTTAGCATCATGTTAGCTTCATGCTTATTCATGTTAGCATCATGTTAGCTTCATGCTATTTCATGTTAGCATCATGCTATCTTCATGCTAATCATGCTAACTTGATGCTAGCTTCATGTTAACCATGTTAGCTTCATGCTAGCTTCAGGCTAATCATGCTAGCTTCATGCTAAATCAGGCTAGCTTCATACTTAAACATACTAACAGCCAGATAGCCTACTAAACTATACATCTGTCAAACCTTTTTAAACGTACAGGCTACGCTTTGGCAAGCCAACATAAAGTTTGTCAACAAACTTTTCTATCTAGTTTAATGTGAAACTTTGTGAGTGTTGATCTAAAGCACAGAAGATTGATTGACAGCTGAGCGGTCAGCAGCGCGCTACTGCGCTTATAGCCTATATTCTGAATAACTAATGACCAGATAAGTTGATAATATGACTGAGTACAGTGATTCCAAATGAATGTCCAAAAAACTCGTAATATGTTAAATCGAAAGTTTAATAATGTCTTTTCTCGCAGCCCTGCGCTGCGTCCGTGTATATGCGCCAGTGAACATCAAATGCATGATGACCTTGCACCTTAAATTACCCTAAATTTATAGTCATAAAGATAAAAGTAAAACAATATTCGAAACTTCAAATTATGTATTTTTATTTGTGTAAACTCACAATAAGGAGAAAACTTTGTGCTTACTTAAAATCATTAAAAACATGACGTGCTTTCTGCTGCTTTGGTCAGCGCGTCACAAAAAAAAACAGAAACTCAAATACTTTTTTATTTGTTTTGTCAATTTAATTATTATTTAAGTGTGTAACATATTTCGTATAGGCTTATTTATTTTATTATTATTTCTCAAAACAGAGACGTAGCCTAATCATCCTCTGTTGATTTAAATCTATTTGTTCATTAAACTAAACCCATGGAAGAAATGATACTTTAGGAGATTTATTTATAAATGAGTTAACAACGCGAATCCAGAAAGGAATTTATTTCTAAGACAGCCAGTCTGGCAGAGCGGACATTTATGTAGCTTTTTTGCGAGCTGCCGCCGTGGGTTTTGTCTAGAAGGGATACAGCAAATGCCGAAAAGTTAATGATTAGATTTGGAGGTAGGATTATTAGGATGAAAACAGCGGCTCTGGCTAAATGAGATACAAATACATCCTACAATCGTGTGAAATTTTGTGTTTAGAGTTGGGTTTGGTTGAAGGATTAGATTAAAACAGTGGTCATCCAGCGAGAATTCGTTTGCTGTATCCCTTCTATCCACAACCGCAGGCGTGGCGGGGATGTTTTAGGCATGGCGGGCCGCCACGGTTGAATGTATATAGCGGAAACACTGATATGTATATATATATATATATATATATATATATATATATATATATATATGTATGTATATATGTGTGTGTGTGTGTGTGTGTGTGTGTGTGTGTATATATGTGTGTGTGTGTGTTTATGTGTTTATGTGTTTATGTGTTTATGTGTGTGTATATGTGTGTGTGTGTGTAGATATATATATATAGATATATATAGATATATATATATATATATATATATATATATATTTATATATTTATATATATATATATATATATATATATATATATATATATATATATAGATATATAGATAGATAGATAGATAGATAGATAGATAGATATATAGATATATATAGATATAGATATATAGATATACATAATTATTATACACGCTTAATATGTAAAGAAAAACGTTTATTCTGCAAACGATTAGTCATGACTAATCGTTAGGCAGCTCTAGAATAAATGTTTACATGCAAGTCAAAGCCTTATACAAGATGTCACAATCATCTTTATTAAAACACCTCATGATATAATTAAATATAGGTTTTCTTCCCTATTTGAAAAAACATCTGTACAACATGCTAACGTCTTACCTCAGTGTATAATTCTGGCAAAGCTGATGTGGCAAATAAGGGGTATATCAGGCCATACTGGTGCAGACGCTATTGTCTCATTCTGTATCCCATTGGGAAAAAATATTGATATATTACCAAAACTCGATATACCACCCAGCCCTAGTTCCTGTTGTTATTGCCCTATTTATTGGATCACGTTATTTCAAAGTGAAAATAAAAATTGATTTTGTAATCAAAATGTACCCCTTCTAAAATGTTACTAATGTCACTAAGCCCTTATTTCTGATTATCCTTTTGCAATTAGAAACGCATTTCAAAACTAAAAATAAGCTGTGAAACTAGTTTTAGGTTAAATTTAAACTTTTTACATAGACTTACTTTGGTTTTAAATTCTCCTTTTTTATATACTGCTTAAAAATATTTTTTATAAGTGGTCGCCCATCAATTTCACATGCTCAAACGTCACCACAGTTACACCATATTCCAGTTGTGTCCTTTCACACATATCGCATCCTCAGCAGGTGACGGTAACGCAGCTTGCTCCCTCGAGTCACGCACCGATCGCCTGCTGTTCCCAGCCATGATCTTACCCCAAACAAACATTGGACTTTCCTGCATTGAGTAACATTCTTTGATCCTGCTGGGACTGTCAGACTAAATATATGCAGCTGGTCACTCGATCCATCAGCCCTGATGCAGGCAGGCCCTCTGATGTGTTCAGAAAACCTACTCTATTGGAACACATGTCAGTCGTGGAGCCAGTAAGCAGCGTGCCCTCGTAAGAGCTGTATAATGGCTTTAGCTAATGGATTGCTTTTCAGATAGGACGCTTCTGCTTTCCCAAAAGCTCGGCCAGTGAGTCTTATTCCATTAGTAATCTGACCCTCACATCCTGAGATTTGGAAACTGGCGTGTGTGTGTCTATACAAGACCTGATTATTTACCACGCATCTTCTAACTACAAATGTCCTGACACATCTTTTAGTATGTTTTTACACTTTTTATTTCAGGCCAATGCAACTAGTTTCTTTCATGAACCACAGACTTCTGAGGTGGATCCCCAGCAAGCACTTTTGCATTTTAAAAGACGTCTAATAGCCGTCCAAACACAGCCTAGATGTTTAGGCAAAATTTGAGCTGTCAGTAAAATTTTATGGGCGTCTTAACATAGCCCAAAATGAAATGAGTAAATAAATGTATCCAATCTAAAAGTGGGTTACTCGTAGCCGGTCTAGATTGTGAAATGACAACTATTGCTTGCTGGGTCCATGCTACACGTATTAGATTAGGCACTGAATCAAGTAATGGTATTGTCCTCTAAATGAATGATCTGTTGTGTTTGACATAGTGATTAAACTGTCAAAGATTAACCATAACTCATTATGCATGCATCTTTTTAATATTTTTTTAGTAGGCGGAGGCAGCTGTACCAGCGTCTGGATGAGCATGAATAGTATGTTTTGTTTATATGTCTCATTTCTTTCCTTCTTGCTGCGTGATCTAACAGCAGGTGGATTTGGGGTGAACCTCCTGTCTGATTTGCACTTTCTACTCTTTCTACTATTTTGGGATTTTATTCTTTCATGCTTACTTCTTTCCCACAGTCAGTTGACCGAGCGTTTCTCAACACATTGTTTACCTAAGCTAATTAATTTAATTATGTGTATCTTTTGGATTTGTGTCTGTAAAGGTGAAAATGTAAAAGCTCCTCCCACCCCTTCTGCCTCGCCCTTCCATCAATTTACAGTATAAATGATTTTAGTAGTAGTTTCTGCACATCATACTGAGATAGGACTTACTTCACCGTAAAATAATCTATGTGTCTTTATTCAAGCTCGCGCTGTCTGTCCAGGTTTTAGCTTCTTATAGGTCTCGCAGGGAAGAGGCTTACAGGGAGAGGTAAAAATTAGGATAGAGCACACCTGTGTAACAAAGACATAGTTTGACGGATACTTGTGATTTTTGCCGTTGTTTGATTTTGTCATACATAGTAAAGATTTCACTTATTCATGCATTAGAGCAAATATTGTGTCCTAAAAACCAAACTCTGTCCAAATGTACGTAGATGTGTCCATGTATTGAGCCCTTTTTTTGCAGAGAACCTCTAGCTGCATTAAGAAGTATTTACGCATTTAGTTATCTTTATGTATTGCAATCACACCTGCAGCGGGTAGGGTGGGTGTTTTATACATCAGCATTTTTCTCGGTGACGGGATTTATAGGTGGGCTATTGTCACTAAATGTCCACCAGATGTAGCCATCAAGCCAAATATTGTATTCATACAATGAAATCAGAACATTTAAGTATACAAGTTGAGTCATAATAAATAAAGTGAAATGACACAGGGAAAAAGTATTGAACACATGAAGAGAACAAGGTGTCAAATGGCATAGAAAGCCAGGAGATCACATGAAATCTGTCAGTATTGAAAGAGAAACCCTGCCCACTATCAGTACTAATTGATATCAGCTGCTTTAGTCCTAATTGATGGCCTATAAAGGCTTCTCATTACCCAGGAGGCACACAGGAAAGACTTCATGATGGGTAAAAGCAAAGAACTTTCTCAAGATCTTCGTAATCTTATCGTTGAAAAGCATTTTGATGGGAATGGTTATAGGCGCATTTCCAGAATGTTCCTGTGAGCTGTGGGGGATATTATCAAGAAATGGAAAGAGCATCACTTAACCATAAACCGGCCACAATCAGGTGCTCCACGTAAGATCCCTGTCCGATGAGTCCAAAGAATAATCAGGAGAGTTCTCCAAGAGCCAAGAACCACTTGGGCAGAACTTCAGGAAGACCTTGCATCAGCAGGTACTGTTGTTTCAAAGAAAACTATAAGCAGTGCACTGAACTGCCATGGCATTCATGCACAGTCACCACGCAAGACTCCATTGCTGATCAAAAAGCATGTTGAGGCTCGGTTAAACTTTGCGAAAGAGCATTTGGAAAAGCCTGTGGATTATTGGGAGACTGTAGTATGGTCAGATGAAAGCAAAATTGAACTTTTTGGCAGTCATTCTACACACCATGTTTAGAGAAGAAATGGCGCTGCCCACCACCCCAAGAACACCATACCAACAGTTAAGTTTGGGAGTGGAAGCATCATGGGTTGGGCTGCTTTTCAGCAAGGGGCACTGGCATACTTCATATTATTGAAGGAAGGATGAATGGAGAAATGTACCGGGACATTCTGGATAAATATCTGCTGCCATCTACCAGAAAGCTGAAAATGAAAAGAGGGTGTACATTTCAGCAAGACAATGATCAAGTCCAAGATAACAATGAAGTGGTTTTAAAGAAAGAAAATCAAGTTGCTTGAATGGCCCAGTGAGAGAAACGAAGATCAAAGTTCATAAAAGAGGCCCAAGGAACTCTCAAGATTTAAAGACCATTTGTGTGGAAGATGGTCCAGAATGGTCACTCTTGAGCAATGCAGACGACTGGTCTCTCCATAAAAGAGGGTTCTAGAAGCTGTAATCACCAACAAAGGCTTTTCTACAAGGTATTAAATAAAGTGTGTTCAATGCTTGTTCCCTGTGTCATTTCAATGTATTTATTGTGACTCGGCTTGTATACTTGGATGTTCTGATTTCTTTTTATGGGTTCAGTGTTTGGCTTGATGGCTAATTTTGTGTCAGTAGCCCACTTAGAAGTCCCCTTACTGATAAAAATGCTGATGTGTCAAATACTTATTTTCCCCGCTGTAAATGTCATTTAATAAAGTTATATGTGTCTATTGTGTCCAAAATGTATTTTTCAGCTGATATATATGTGTGCGCGCGCGTGTTTGTGTGTGTGTGTGTGTGTGTGTGTGTGTATATATATTACTAGATTTTGCTTTTTAGTGTAAATGTAAATTAATGTAAATATTTTGTCTCTGATCTTTGAGACAGTTGTCATGGGGTCGTCGTCTGCTTAATGCTCTCTGCCTCATTCTAACCTTTTTCCCTGTCTTTGCATCTTCAGCTGTTTTTTAGGTTTCCTGCAGTCTGTGTACAATTTTTGTTTAACGTGCATCTAGCCAATGATGCTAACATTGTGTGTTTGTGAGTAATTATATAATTGCATGTACATTTGGTGTCCAGTCATTTTTTTCTGATTTTTCAAATGGTTAAATATATTAAATATTTTAATAATTTACTACTTATTTTGTGGACCACAAGATGTTACGGGTTCTAACAATATAATATTTTCTGTAAAAAGTGTCTTGTTTAGCTAAAAATCATGATTTTCTGTTCTGTTACGGTCAAACTCTGTTAACAAGGTAGAGTAAGAGGCTGATCACACCAAACGCGATTACAGCAACTCTAAACTTCTGTTATCACAACGGAAGGCCCGCCTCTCCCCTCATTTGATTGGACGCTTTTCCGCTCGGAGCGCTCCTTCAAAATAGTATGGCGCGTGATTCGGCCAAAACGCAAGGCGTTCGGCTTGGATAAACAGTGCACATAATACTCACTGCCCGTAGAAAATTATTTTGAAAAGGTCCCTGCCACTACCATAAATGCGTTCTGTGTGATCGGCCCCTAAGACTGTTGTCAGTCGTGTGTGTGTGTGCGTGCGTGCGTGCGTGCGTGCGTGCGTGCGTCTGCCAGTTCTGTTACATACTTTCAACACTGTTACTCTACCTCGGTAACAAAGTTTCAGAGTAACAGAATTGACACTAGTCTATCAGATGTTGCTGTTTAAACTTTTGCACAAATCTGGAATATTGCATAAAACATTTGCGAATAAAGCTTTGTTTTCATCCAGTGAGTCGAAGTCACAAATGCGTCACTTCCTCATAAACTGGTGCCAAATGTCAAAAAGAAAAATGGAATTTGCTGCAGTAGGAGAAGCCACTTCATTGATAATAATTTATTTGTGTGTCAGAGCACGCAGTCGAAATGCAATAAATACCTTCATGTCATTTAAAGACTGAAGCAGCCTGCTGTTTAAAGAACGCAGTCGCATAAGGGGCTGTTCACATATCACATATTTGCGTGCTTAAGTTCATTATTTCAAATGTAGGCGTGCGGTATGCGCGTTCCTAATGGAAGTGACGCAGTCGCGACTCACTCGTTTTTCCCAGGCATGTCTGCACCGCATTGAGTTAAAAACATCTCAACTTTTCAGAATGCCGCAAGCAGACCACAGGTCATGTGACAAAAACCTCCGGAGCGCAACTGCCCGAGCGCTTTGGAAAGAAAGAGAAAGCGCACCTTTCGTTATCCACGCGTTTTAGGCGTGACATGTGAACGGCCCCTAAGACAGTTCTAGGAGGTCATTATACTTAATAACTTTGACACGCTTTCAGAATGACCAAAACGCATGACTTTTTATGCGCATTAATACGTTTATTCAGTAAATGTGTTTCCATCGCAGTTCATGTGCATGTTTTGTTAACGAATAAGAAATGTGACCAACTCCGTTGAGCACATACGTTTTTAATGCACATTTAAAAAATTTCCATCCAGCGTTTTTTTGTTCATGCGATACCTCAACATGCGCAAAAATAGGTGAATGTAAACATGCCTAGTGACCAATTTGGACAAAAAGAAAGCATGATATTCAGCTATATGAGACGCTTATTAAAATAATAAAAAATATAACCATTTGAATAAAGCAGAATGAATGATGACTTTGGGCACCAAATTTACCTGTGATTATATAATCGAAGAAGTACTGTCATTTATTGTCACATGCCTGACATGTTGTTTGCCCTTATGTAGCGGGTGTAATCTAAGCAAAGAGTTTTGAACAGTGCCCATTACTTTATAATTAGCTGATGTTGAATTTAAGATGATGTTTAATTTCGGTATGCAAATGCACTGCTCTGTTGTACATACTTAACACGCATCATCTACACTACTGAATCATTGAAACCAATTGAAACATTGAAACAAATCAATTAGATCTGATGTCTAATAATTTAGAAAATTTAACGCAATGTAAACCAGTTTGTACATATGTACAAGTGGCATGCTGTTAAATGACTGTACGCTTACACAATGGCTTTAGTGTCGTACTTTGCGATAGAGTGTGCGAGTGTGTTTGACAAATGTGTGTGTGTGTTTGTGTTTAGTGTTGCTTCTGCCACGCAGACTCCCGCTGACTCTCGATACGAGCGTCTCACCTCCGTATCCAGCTCGGTCGACTTTGACCAAAGAGACAACGTAAGTAGCTTGCATCATTCGTTTGTGAGCTAATGGCTATGTTCAGAAAAACTGGATTGCAGTTTATACTGTATACTGCATGTTATTAAAAATGGTATGAGATGCATGTTATGCAATAATGAAACTGAATTGTGCACGTGAGCTCATTGTGTTGCATGTTTAATTCAGAGATCATTTGGCGGTTCGATAAAAAATATGAATCAAACAAATGTTCAAATCAGAGTCACACACATTGCATTGTGGGATATTGCATTTGGTGCAGTGTGGTTTGGTTGTATGTTGTACCTTTTGACAGCTATTGGTTATGCACATACACAATGCATATCAGGAAGGTAATAAAGTAAAGCCATTCTGAACATATCCTGTCTCGCTTTCTTGGACATTATTTTACTCAAACATGTAGAAATACACACGATTGTCTTAAAAAAACACACTTACTGGATCTCAAAGACACTTGTTTGCATCTGTCTGTTTTGCTGTGGTCTGGAATGATTGTGCTTATGTAAATATATGTAACATGCATACACACTGCAACTGCATTAGAGCCGGGAAACCTCTCAAAAAATTGATGATTGATAGACGATGCTTGAATTGCAGATCAGTGATGGTCTTTGTTTCTGATATGTGTGTAGGGCTTTTGTTCCTGGCTGACCGCAATCTTCAGGATAAAGTGAGTGATCTGTCCTTTTACTTCACTACCAAAGTTAGACATGCATGTGTTTGTGTTTATATATACACATAAATATTGTACACAGTACACACAGATATATGATTTAAACAAAAACTTTTATTATGCAAACAATTAGTCACGATTAATCGTTTTGCAGACCCTTTTTTGACATTGCTGTCGTGTATTTGACATTTTTCAGTTTTTGTTTATTTGCATGCTGTTGCTTAAGTCAAATTTTTGAGATGAGTACACATCACAGTATTGAATTTAACCATAAATTCTGAATTTTCTTTAAGTTTTGGTTTTATTTACCGTATTTTTCGGACTATAAGTCGCATTAGTCAAAAAAGGCACCATGAGGAGGAAAAAACATATATAAGTCGCACTGGACTATAAGTCGCATTTATTTAGAAAATTATTTTTTTCGTCTGCATATTTTAATAATAGCTGTTTGTAATCTGCAGAATAGGATTTTCTTTTTGGGGTCATTTTGTTAAGTCTTTCTCAGTTGTCTTTCAATTGTTTTCAGTTAATTTTTTCAGGGGTGGGCTAGAAGAGCAGCATAAAACGCCCTCTGGTGGCTGTAGACAGTAATGTTTAATATTGGTTCATGTTAATTTTGGCATATAAGTCGCACCTGACTATAAGTCGCAGGACCACCCAAACTATGAAAAAAAGTGTGACTTATAGTCCGGAAAATACGGTAGTTTGGGTTTTATTTTGGATGCATTGAATTTGGATGCATTGAAATGCAGGTATAGAACTGTCTGTTTATTATGACCGATGTTGACGTTTACTGTTTTTTCCCTTTTAGAGATGATGAGATTAGGGAGAAGTGTGGAGAGGACTCAGTCCACTACCTCTCGTTCCAGCGGCACATCATTGGTCTGTTGGTGGTTGTGGGCGTCCTCTCCGTGGGTATTGTCCTGCCCGTTAACTTCTCAGGAGATTTATTAGGTATGTGAATCATCCAGTATTACACATCTGAAAATCGCCGTAAGAGTTTTCATTAGTTCACATGACCTGTTTCTTGTTTTTCTCTCTGCAGAACATAATGCCTACAGTTTTGGGCGAACTACAATAGCCAACTTAAAGTCTGAGTAAGTCTACTTCACCCCTGTTACGTAGCAGCTTTTAAAGTCAGACTTATGAAAGGATGTATCGGATATACTTCTATTAGGCTCAGGCACTTACACAGAATTTATTATAACATTATTTTATTGCGGTTTGTAAATTATTAACAGAATGTCTTTATCTTGAGGTTAATGGAACTAATGAAACTAATAAGACAGTGATATTAAAGGGACACTCCAATTAAAAAAAAGGCTCGTTTTCCAGCTGCCCTGGAGTGAAACGTTTGATTTTTGCTGTTTTGGAGTCCATTCGGCCGGTCTCCGGGTCTAGCGGTACCACTTTTAGCATAGCTTAGCATAATCCATTGAATCGGATTAGACCATTAGCATCGCGCTAAAAATAACCAAAGAGTTTTCATATATTTATATTAAAAACTTGAGTCTTTTGTAGTTACACCGTGTACTAACAACGACGGAAAATTAAAAGTTGTGATTTTCTAGGCAGATATGGCTAGGAACTATACTCTCATTCCGGTGTAATAATCAAGGACTTTGCTGCCGTAACATGGCTGCAGCTGGTGCAATGATATTACGTAGTGCCCGAAAATAGTCCCCTTGGTAACTTTCAATAACAGAAACCTTTAAGAAAAACCTATAAGTTTGCTTAACATTTTAAAAAATTATATTGAATATTAATGTGTTTAAAGAAAACAAAATGTGCTGCTATTCATAACTTTTGACAAAAACCTGACAACTTAAAGGGGTCATATGATGTAATTTCGTGTTTTCCCTTGTCTTTAGAAGATCAGTAAAGTCGCAAAAATTAAAGTCTCAAACCCAAAGATATATTCTTTCTCACCCACGCCTCATTCAAACACGCCCCCACATATCTACGTCACTGTGTGGGAAGATTTGCATAACACCGCCCAAATGTATACGCAAAGAAGGAAGGCACAACGTCTATTTTCGACGTAGTATTGTTGCCACCAAGGGGTGTAACTTTCCATCACACGCTTGAGGTATTCGGCCAATCATAACGCACTGGATAGCTGGCCATTCAGAGCACATCACGCTTTTTAAAACGATGAGCTTTGTAAAAATCAATGCGTTTCAAAAGGTGGGGCATAGAGGAGCAACAATAATGTACGGCAGGGCTATTCAAATCTTACCCTGGAGGGCCGAGCACTGCATAGGCCCTGTCCCAAATGGCGCACTTCATGTGGACTTTCGGTCTCGTGGCCTTAAATTGCGCGTTCTCGCTTAGTCTACGAGTCCGTAGGGTGTCCCATCTGTCATTTTTATGCTTTGAAGTGTGCTCATCAGCGCCTCCTTTGCCCCCTTGATGCGGTCTTCAGCGAAGCCCGCACTGCAGCAGGCTTCGCGCACTTTACCAACCCAGAAGTCCTTGCGAAAGGGCAATCAGACCAATCAGGCAACGGAAGGGAGGAGTTCACACTGACGGGCAACTTCTCTACCTATTTCCGGTGTGATGCTCAAGTCTGTCCCAAAATACGACTCCGGTGCACCCACGCGGACTCGCATCAAGGGTCCCTAAAGTCTGGACTACGTGATGTCATCAAAGTGTGGACTCTGAGGAGGACCACAAGTCCGGAGTGTGCCATTTGGGACAGGGCCATAGTTTAGCTCCAACCCTAATCAAACTTAACCACCTGTGATTGTCTAGTGATCATGAAGACCTTGATTAGCTTGCTCAGGTGTGTTTGATCAGGGTTGGAGCTACGGTATGTGGAAAATCTTGCGTTTTTTTTTTCTCCATAAACCACGTAAAGACAATTTATTACACTTTTTATAAACTTCATATGACCCATTTAAATTATAAATCATTGTTATAAGTTTACAATTGTGAATCTTTGTAAGGTTAAGTGACACACTGATTTATTTATATAAAAGAAAGGTGATAGAGAGGCAAAAGATACAGATTGTACCTTTAACCAAAAGAAGTTATGCATTGCAGCTTTAATACTTGGCCAGTTTTTATTTTACAAGCAATAATTGTAATATTGCTTCATAAGAAAATTTGCTTCAAGTTAAAAATTAAAAGTGTTATGTCACTTGTGCAATATGATGATGGGGACATAAAAATGCATGGAAGGAATTATCATCTTTTTTTGACATTTGTTTGTTGTGGTCTCTTACAGAACTAAACTTTTTTGGCTGCACACTATATTTGCCTTCTTCTATCTATTAATGACTGTGTTCAGCATGAGAAGACACACATCAAAGATGCACTACAAAGAGGACGACCTGGTAAGCAGACACACTGTTTCAGGTTTAATACAAGTTAACCTCCAGCCACAGCAACTGTGATAAAATGTCTGCTTTAAAGTCCCCATGAAACAGAAGTCTAGCTGATGTCATCAGAGAAAGATCGCCACAAGAGTGCGGAACTACATTTTTAGATTTAGTTTGAAGTTTATGAAAGGACATGAATTTTAAAAAAAAATAATGACTGGCACGGATACATTTTTTATCATAAACACTGCAATATTACATTAAAAAATATGAATGGTCAGTTTTGATTTCATTGGGACTTTATAACTTTGTGTTTTATATTTTAGTCTAAATTCACTTTTCTTGTTACTGAAATACTTCTTTCATAAAGAACAACTAAACTTTAGATATGGTTTATTGCATCATTAAAACAGTAGGTTGAAAACAATGCTTTGAGGCACAGACATGGCATAAAGTATCTTACATTATCTAAATGTTGTAGTATTAAAGATTTATAGAGGTGCACAATATTTCTCAGCAGTGAACTGATTTTAAGGTTTTTTGGTGAACTGTTCTGTCTTTACTTTGAATTTGTTCACAGGTGAAGCGCACTTTATTTATAACCGGGATTGTGAAGTATGCAGATGAGAGTCAAATCAAGCAACATTTTGAGTAAGTCGGTCTTCTTGCTAAAAACATTGTGTCGTCTCATGGTAGGATCTATCTTCAAATAGCACATATCAGTTCTTTATAGAAAAATAATCAGGCAGGTCAGCCCAAGCTTTCGCTCCAGGTTCGGTGCCGACACGTACCTAACCCTGGTCGAAAAGGGGATTAAGGAGGTCGCACACTGGGCGAGAAGCGCCATGTCGTGCCT
Source organism: Misgurnus anguillicaudatus (assembly GCF_027580225.2). Lineage (NCBI taxonomy): Eukaryota > Metazoa > Chordata > Actinopteri > Cypriniformes > Cobitidae > Misgurnus > Misgurnus anguillicaudatus. Next base: position 31,134,669 of record NC_073347.2, on the reverse strand, counting down.
TGTAGCTAAAAATCGTACACATCATTTTCATTGAATGTACACACACCGGCGGGAACTATCTGCTGTGAGTCTGGACGCTGCTCAGATCCCTGCCACACCACAGAGCATATCTTGTATACTTTAACATTAAATAACATCATATTTGTCCCAAATTGTTAACGATTAACATAGCTAACGCATATTTTGCATCTGGAAGTAGACTGTCTGACAAATGGGGCTTATGCTGCGTTCACACCAACCGCGGTAGAGGCGCCAAAGCGCAAGTGATTTCAATGTTAAATCAATGTTAAGACGCGTTGCAACATTTCTGGAGGTCTCGCAACGCCAATTAATGTGTTTAGCGCAACGCAGTAGACGCGATTCCGCCTCATTCGCGCGTCGTTGCAGGAAACGTGCAAGTTGAAAATCTAAACAATCAGGAGCTTGCTCTAGTAGTGACGTGACGCCTCAAATGCGCCTGTTGTGAACCCACAGTTACACACCAAACTTGAATTCAATGATTTGTGTGAATAGTTTACATACAAAGTCAATGCAAAGACGCAAATATATACAAACTCGAATTGGGCAAACTCGAAAACATGCGCTAATTGCCTGAAACAAGTCTTGCGCAAGTTGAAAATATTCACCTTCAGCAAAAATTTGCATGACACGAAGTAATCTAGCGCAAGGTACGCAATGCTTTGCATTTGGTGTGTACGCAGCATAAGCCTGTGCTATTGAATGTGCATGTCCGGTGTGCAATACCTGCGCACGCAACGCGACACTGCACTTTTTGCCCAGGATGCAACCTCCTTTAGAGTATTTTTTTTATATATCTGGGATGAGACCTCAGGAGTGAGGGGGCAGGATGTGTAAAAGAAACAGTAAAGTGAGCAAGAAAGATTTCAATCTCACTGGCGTCTACTAACAGATTGCGGCCTGCCCTTCATCAGACCCACAGAATCAGACTGAAAAAACACATCAACAGACTGTTTGGCACATAATATGCACTGAAATTATCCACCAGTTTTAATTATCTGCTTGTTACAGGATTATATCAGCTTGTCTGTGTGCCGTTGTTTGTTTGTAAGTCACAGACTGCTGCGAGTGTTTACGTGATATCTTACAATCTGAGGTAGTTACAGGGTTTGTAAAACTTATGTAATTAGGCCCCGGTTTTGTAGACAAGACTTTTAAACTTGTCCCAGACAATAATGCATGTTTAATCTATCTTTCCTGGAAACTTTGTCCACATCTTAAAATATATCAATGACATTGTTTTATCTCAAGATAAACACCAGTAAGTCACATTTATAAAATCTACCATTTTTTTAAAATAAAAAATATATTAAAGGTACACTCCACTTCTTATGAAAATATGCTCATTTTCCACCTCCCCTAGAGTTTTTTTTTATATATATAGTTTTGGAATCCATTCAGCTGATCTCCGGGTCTGGCGCTACCACTTTTAGCATAGCTTAGCATAATCCATTGAATCTGATTAGACCATTAGCATCCCACTAAAAAATAACTAAAGAGTTTGGATATTTTTCCTATTTAAAACTTGACTTTTCTGTAGTTCCATCGTGTACTAAGACCAACGGAAATTAAAAGTTGCAATTTTCTAAGCAGATACGGTTAGGACTATACACTCATTCTGGCGTAATAATCAAGGACTTTGCTGCTGTAACATGGCTGCAGGAAGCGCAATGATATTACGCACTGCCCGAAAATAGTCCCCTGCTATTGAAAGTTACCAAGGTGACTATTTTCGGCTGCGTAATATTGTTGCGCCTCCTGCAGCCATGTTACGGCAGCAAGTCCTTGATTATTACACCAGAATGAGAGCATTTTAGCACGATGCTAATGGTCTAATCTGATTCAATGGATTATGCTAAGCTATGCTAAAAGTGGTACCGCCAGACCCAGAGATCAGCTGAATGGATTCCAAAACGGTCAAAATTAAATGTTTCACTCTAGGGGAGCTGGAAAATGAGCTTATTTTCAAAAAAGTGGAGTGTCCCTTTAAGGCCTAATGCTGGCTTAATCTAAGCGTTATCTGTGAAACAAAGCCTGGGTCTTTAAAAGATGTTTCAGGGCTATTGTTGTAGTCATACAGTCTACTTAGATCCATAAAAATTGAATGGAGAGACATTTTGATCTTATCTACTTATTTTCCACACTCCTACAGTCTGTACACAGAAACTGCTGTGTCATTATTGCATAGGCAAAACAGTTTCTTATTGTGGCATCATTGATTTTACTCTTATCCATCCAAGTTAAGAGTAACATAAAAAGCCACTGGCCATGTGACTCGTCCATCACATCAGTGTCTTCCTGTCTATTTGGGCGGCTTTTGGCCAGAATAAGGTGCAGTGTGCATCTGGCTTTTTGACAGTAGTGAAGTCTGACTGAATATTATCAGTCTTGTTTCAGCATTGTTGTCACCCTCCCTAAAGTTTTTACAGCTCCTAGAGCAAACAAGACTTATTTGCTTTGCCACCCTCGGGCCAAACGTTTTTAAGAACGTTATGCGTGTAGTGATGTTGCCATTCAAGATTGGTCACTTTTTGATGCCTGGCAACAGACAAGCTTAACTCCATAACACACGGTTCTGACTAGAAGGATACAGCTATGGCTAAATCTCACGATATGTTGGGTTTAGGGGTAGAATTAGGATTAGGATGAAAAACATGGCTAAATAGGATACAGATAAAACCTAAATCCTGTGAAATGTTGGGTATAAGGTTAAGTTTGGGGGTGGGATTAGGATGAAAACAGCGCTCATCTGGCTAGATTTTGGCCATAGCTGTATCCCTTCTAGCAACAACCATCTCATACCTATAGACGGTTTCATCGGACGCACGTGATGCACGTCTGGATCCGAACCTTACTTCCGGTTTCGTTTTTTTTAATGGTCTGACTAGTTGCTAAACTGATCTTTTGAACAAAATCCATGTCGAAAATAACACATGTTTTGGTTTCCTAGGTAATCTATGTGTTTTTTTTTTTTTTGCTTGTTATATAATTAAACTACATTTAAAGTACTTTGTTGTTATTTATTCTTAGCGGAGTTTACCGGAAGGTCATGCGGACCGCGACAGCCGCTTGTTTATGTTGTTACTGCTGAAACGGTCTATAATATACTACCCATAGCCTTACAGTGTGTAAATATACCATATCTGTGCCGGCTGGCCCGGGAACAGTTAAGCAACAAGAACAGTTTGTCCCGGACAGTAGGAAACTGATTTATGATATGACTTGTTTAAACCTGTCTCTCACACAGTACTTTTACTTTCCCCATGTTTATGTTGTGATACACAGGCAGGCGTATGAAAACTGTGTCGTTTTGGATGCACGCATTTGTTACGACGTTGCCAAGCTCATGTCCCTGGAGGCTGAAAGGTACAGGACTGAAAAAAGATGCAATGTACTCTTTAAGGATCTTACACTAATATACACCAAGCATTTTTTTACAGGACAAGTTGAGGTCCGCTAATAGGAGCGCTAAGGCTTATCATGTTACCCATATTATTGAAAATGTGCTCCTGTATAGCACTGCATTAAAGGGATACTCCAGCCAAATATCAAAATTACCCCATGATTTACTCACCCTCAAGCAATCCAAGAAAGGCTACACATGTCCCTCATCTTCCAGACGAACACATTTGGAGTTATTTTAGTAAATGTTCTTGCTCTTCCAAGCTTATAATGGGAGACAAACACGGATCAGGGAACAACTTCTGACTTTGAACAGCAAAAATAGCATTGATCCTTCACAGAGGTAATCCACACAGCTCCAATGGTTTAATAAAGGTGTTCTGCGGGTAATCAACGCGATTTTGTAAGAAAAATACCCATATTTCAATTTAAAACTTGCCTCTTATGTAGTTACATCGTGTACTAACACCGACAGAAAATTAAAAGTTGCAATTTTCTAGGCAGATATGGCTAGGAACTATATTCTTATCTGGCGTAATAATCAAGGTCTTTGCTGCTGTAACATGGCTGCAGGAGGCGCAATGATATTATGCAGCAGCCGAAAATAGTCCCTAACTATTGAAAGTTACTAATGGGACCATTTTTGGCTGCTGCGTAATATCATTGCGCCTCCTGCAGCCATGTTACGGCAGCAACGTCCTTGATTATTACGCCAAAATGAGAGTATAGTTCCTAGACATATCTGGCTAGAAAATCGCAACTTTTAATTTTCTGTCAGTCTTAATACACGATGTAACTACAGAAGAGTCAAGTTTTAAATAGGAAAAATATCCAAACTCTTTAATTATTTTTAACCACGATGCTAATGGTCTAATCAGATTCAATAGATTATGCTAAACTATGCTAAAAGTGCTAGCACCAGACCCGGAGATCGGCTGAATGGATTCCAAAACGCTAAAAATATAATGTTTAACTCTAGGGGAGCTGGAAAATTAGCATATTTTCTAAATAAGTGGAGTGTCTCTTTAAATGTATTCATGCAGTGTTGGAAACAAGATCTTAAAAACTGTAAACCTCATAAAAATGATTTAAAACTTTATTTACATTGATGTGCTGAGGTCAACTAACAGCATTTTCTGATCTTATTTTTATGTTCGGTTTAAAGTTGTACTTTATCAATGAAAAGTGGCACAGACATTTACAACGGGAAGGTGTAGTTTGAGAATTAATTGAATGTTTTGCTTGACTTCACTTTGTACAGGAAAAAAGCCGAACGCAGCAAAAAGTTCTACACGGACCTGATGGCCAGAGAGCACGTGCCCACTATGATCAACCCTAAACCCTGCGGTCACCTCTGCTGCTGCATCATCAAAGGCTGCGAGCAGGTCAGATACACCATGAGCTCAACACAAGACACGCATCATATACTTTAATGTCTCCACGCGCTGCTTTCTGAACGACAGCATGTCCTGAAGCTAACAAATGCTTCAATCTCTCATTAGTATACACACACAGGCATTTCACTTTACATTTAAAGGGGCGTTCACACTTAAACTATTACGATAGCTATATTAGCTCTTTCCCCGCCATAGATATATACACTAGATGTCGCCTTGAGGCTCTGAGCATGCGTCAAAACCGCCGCCATCTTAGAACAGGGGTCTTGTCATAGGAAGTAGCTAGGTAAAGCTGCTATCTCCGCCTGTACTACGAATTCATGGACAATGCCGAACTTTTGTGCTGCGTATGGATGTTAGGCCTACTAGCACTATGCATTACAGTTAGAAAAAGTATATTTTCATAAAATCAAAACTTTTATTTTTTCCTGGACTAAATGCTAAATACACAGGGTTCGAAATTAACTTTTTGGCTCACCTGCCACGGGGACTGGTAGATGAAAAATCCAACAGCCAAGCATATTTTTTACCGGCCAGAATAATAAACAGCGTTTTTTGTCACATGTACATTAATTTCATTTGCTGTATTCATGGTCACAAATGTTCTCAAGTTTCATCGTTTTTTTTCCGATGACAAATTAGTGGTATCTGTTTTTATCTTAAGCCTACTGGTGACACACCAAACCACTCATCACGACAGCGTTAGAATCATATTGTAGCCAGCCTCTTGAAACTTTATTTTTCCATCCCTCCATTCTCACAAAACTTTCTTGTTTTATTTAACTCATCCCCCTTTTCGTCTGTGAGTTTTCGTTTCAACTCCCAGTAAATGTCGCCACATATCAGCTAATATGCAGCAGATAGCTGCAGACCGCAAGTTACCTGCAGTACTAGCTAGCAACAGACCGTCTCTAGTGCGAGACTTGGAGCGTAGAGACTTTCTGTGGCTAGCTCACCTCGTCCCCAGATTAGTTACTGGCAAACACATTATATTGCATTAATATTTTGGTATGAAAATCACCCGCCAGGGTGGCGGGTAGCCTTTGGAATTTAGTCGGCAAACGGAAAATCTACCCGCATTTGGTGGCTGGCGGGTGTTAATTTCGGACCCTGTAAATACATGTCTGACTGTTGAAACGAACCAAAAGAACACCAAGAAAATCGCGTTCACGACGATTTATGGTGATTTTATTTCTGTTCCACCATTGCCTACAATGACGCTGATGCGGGATTCCCCTGTTTCAAGATGGCGGCTCTGTTTGACGCATTCGGTCCAGTGAACTGCCTTAGCCAAGGCGACATCTAGTGTACATATCTATGTTTCCCCGCCAGCATTTAAAAAAAAAAGGTTGCCAGCCAGCGCCAGCCTTTTTCATGATTTTCACAAAAGTTTAATGTTTTCCAGAAAATGTTCTTCTTTAAATATATAAACATACAATATATCAAATGAAAGAACAGACCCCCTGCTTTCAAACAACAACAAAAAAAAATTCATCCTACCTTCATTAGTTCTCTATCACCTCTCAAATGTGGGTAGGTTTCTTCAAAAACATCAAATTTTGAGCAAAAAGCTAATATAATTGCATTTTTGTGAAGGACTCTTGATAGAGATCAGATGCAGAGCGATCCTCAAAACATACACAGAGTTCTTTCTCTTTCATGTGAGGCGTTACTTCCAGGTTGTATAAGTTGCGGAAGTGGTATAGTTGTATAATGGCGGTATTGCGGAAAGCCGGAAATTCTCGTCATTGGCAGGGAAGCGTTTTCTCTAAGTGATGAGTTATCTCGTCAATGACGGGGAAAGAGTTAGCATCCACACTAGAGGTCTTCACGGGTACACTTAGATCCGAAAACCCGAGGTCCGTCCCGAGACCTAAAACGAGTCTAAAACTTTCACGTGTGCCTCGGATGCTAATAATAGTGGCATTAGATCTCGGGCAAATTAAAATGAATGTGTTTTTTCGAACAAACCCGAAGACCCGAACTCTCTCACGTGTGTGCGTCAATGTCCTTTTCAAGTCTCTCATCTGTTTGACAAGAGTGTTTGTGACATTGTGTGGCTGGCGGTAGGTAATTTTTGTTCAGACAGCCATGTCAGTCAATTTTAACATTTACATGTACATTTTAGCGGTTACCTTGGTGTCGTCATCAGATAACAAAGTAAAACAAATGGAGCAGCTCGCCAAATTGGTTGAGAGACCAACCGGGTTTCTTTCTGTCTGACTGATGCGTGCGGGGGTGCAGACTGCACACACGTCGGTGTCGTTTACATTCAGGTCCAGTTGGGTTAAAGGACAAGTTCGGTATTTTACACTTAAAGGCCTGTTTTCATATTGTTTATGATGAAATAGAATGGTTTTGACTGAAATTTCGACATATGCGGCTGCCCCGAGAATTTTCGGGTGTTTGTGTTTCACCTCCCACCTCTACAATGGGTTTATAGGTGCACTGGAACAATCCTTTTCTAAAATGCAATAAACTTTCGTTTACAAAGACGTGAAACTCACCGAGTGTTTTTGCATTCGTTGTAAACGTGTGGACCTATTTTTTCAAACGCCTCACACCCGTATATTCTTCCGATGAGAGCTTGAATAATAGACACTCCAGCCCAGATGGTGGCGATAATCCGCTTTTGCCAATTGCAAGAATACAAACAACGTTCCCGGTGCGGAGTAATACCGTACCTCACAGCACATCTAATACAAGTCAATGGAGTTGGACAAAAACTACGATAAGACCTGTTGGAATGCGTATTTTGCAGCGATTTTTGTGTGAGCATATCAGTGAACACCCCTGACCACTCGGTGAGTTTCACGTCTTTGTAAACAAAATTTAATGCATTTTAGGAAGGATTGTTCCTGTGCACCTATACAGCCATTGTAGAGGTGGGAGGTGATACAAGAAACACGCAAAAATACTCGGGCCAGCATCATATTGTCCAAATTTCAGTCAAAACCGTTCTATTTCATCATAAACAATCTGAAAACAGGGCTTTAAGTGTAAAATACAGAACTTGTCCTTTAAAAAAAATTGCCACTGGTTCGGTTCGGACTCGGGTCTAATTTTCTCGGGTTTGTCTCAGGTCGGGTCTTTCTTTAAAAAAAAAAAATTTCATGCACGTCGGGTTCGGGTATAAAGTGATTCGGGTCTTTTTGTGTCGGTAGATTTCTTTGGACCCGAGAAGACCTCTAATCCACACCACCAGATGATAACGTAATATTAATTAGCTGACGCACAGCAGAATTCACGCACATCATTTACTTTTAATTGCATTAACTAATATTGTAGCTGTCCATTTTTTACCCCATTGAATGTGTTAAAATACTGTTCTTGTTGCATTTATAGCAGCTTTGGGTGTCCTTAGCACGCTGTCTCGTGTATCTCTAAACAGTGAATCTAGCTTGTGTAATTTATCATCTTATCTATTGGTGTTTTATTTATGAATGGTCCTTAAAGGGATAATTCACCCAAAAATTAAAATTCTGTCATCATGTACTCACCCCCATGTCGTTACAAACCTGCATCAATTTCTTTGTTCTGCTGAACACAAAGGTATTTGTAATGAAGCAGGAAACGGAAGCACCATTGACTTCCATAGTAGGAAAAAATACTACTATGGAAGTCAATGGTGCTCAAAAACGCTTTGGTTACAAACATTGCTCAAAATATCTTCCTTTGTGTTCAGCAGAACAAAGAAACTAATACACAAGGGTGAGTAAATAATATCAGAATTTTTCTTTTTCTTTAAATCCTTATAAATGTGCTAATCTTTCAGTAACATGGATTACTTCATGTACTTAAGTATACTTTGGGATTATTATTCTGTCTGCTGGTGTGAAGAATATGATACAATGTCACCAACATTTATTCAACAGCTTATTCAATAAACCAACTTCTCATTTGTCGGGCCCCTTTTTTCAGTAACACTTCCCCCTGCTGGACAGTTACTGTATTGCTGAATTTCATCTGATGAAAGAAATAACTCTGTGTGTGCATTTTGTATTGCATATAGCGCATCATATAAATGGTTTGTTGTTTAATGAGCCATCAATATTTTGGTTAATTTTCCTGTACATTCTGAATGCATACATCACATGTTTTTTTTCATCTTTTACACGAGCATGTTGCTAACACACACGGGGACTAAAACACACATTCCAGTTTTGATTTCATTGTGTCTTTAAATAAAATGCACATTCTCAATGTCTTAACAGGAAGAGGCTGTGAACTACTACACTAAACTAGAGTCCAAACTAAAGGATGAATACAGAAAAGAGAGAGAAAAGGTCAACACTAAACCGCTGGGCATGGCTTTCGTAACCTTCCAGAATGAGGCCATGACAGCACTGTACGTCCAACAGTTTGTTTGTAACTCTTGCCAAAAAAGTACTGAAATATTCCCATGAATTGTTTCATAGACATGATAGTCTGAAGTACCTTTCAGTTCCATATTACTATTGTTCATACATATATTCAGTAATATCTGTGTGTGTTCCTCTTCCCAGCATCCTGAAGGACTTTAATGCGTGCAAATGTCACGGCTGTCACTGTCGGCGCGAGCCAAAGTCGTCTCCTTTCAGCTGTATCTTAAACACTTATAACTGGACAGTCACATACGCTCCAGATCCACAGAACGTCTACTGGTAACACACCATACATCCTCAACAAAACCTTCATAGTCAATCAGACAAAATTCGTATTAATACGTGAGGCTGAATTACATATTAAAGACGGAGTCCACGATGTTTGAAAAACGCTTTGGAAAAGGAGACGGGCCGACTACCAAAACACACTTATAGCCAATCAGCAGTAAGGAGCGTGTCTACTAACCGAGATCCTTGCCGGGTTGCGTATGTGTGGGGCGGGTCTATCAACCGAAGATCCAGATTCGATTGGGGTAGGGGCGTGTTTGTTTAGGTGATTTCAAATATCAACATTTGCTTTCAAACATCGTGGACTCCGCCTTTAATATTTGTTTATATGGGTATACATATGCTAGCACAAACAGAACTTTACTTTTTTTGCTTGACTTTAATAGCTAGACATTTTAGAGATGTGTTTAAAAGTGCAGTGTGTAAATTTTAGCGGCATCTAGTGGTAAAGTTGCAAATTGCAACCAGCGGCTCAGCCCACTGCCCATCCCTCGCTTTTAAAACGCATAAAGAAGCTACGATAGCCACCACCGGACAAACATTTCATCGTTGGAGACAACTTAGTACAAACGTTTGTCCGTTAAGGGCTTCTGTAAAAACATGGTTGCACAAAATGGCGACCTCCATGTAAGGGGACCCTCGGTGTATGTAGATAAAAACATAACGGTTTATTATACAAGGTCTTTATACACCCCTGATAATATAGTTTTGTATATTATTTTGCATTTCTTTCAAGAGATCCTTCTAAAAATTACACACTGCACCTTTAACTAGTAAATTATGTAAATATAACCAGGGTTCCCACAGGTCCTTGAAATCCTTAAAAGTTTGTGAATCTGGGGGAAACAATTCAAGGCCCTGTGAAGTTTTTAAAAATTTACAAACATAGATACAGGTCATTGAAAGTGCTTGAATCTATTTTATGCAAAAAAAATTCTGGAAAAAAATCCATATTCCCTGTGTAGTGTAGGATTATATCATAAAAATTCTAGACTTTTTAAGCACACATGCTAAACTGTTTACTTTAAATGCTTATATCTTCTGTATGGGAATTTTGATACCAAAATGCTTTTTTGCATAGTTGTGTTTGACACATGAAAACGTCTCAGGTTATGTATGTTACTGTTGTTCCCTGAGAAGAGAATGAGACGCTGCGTCTCCCTCGCCATACTTCCTGCGTCTCTGTAATGCTGTCTTTAGCAATATTTTAGATAGCGATATATTCCTTGCTCCCGCGTCACCCTGTCTTTATCGTTAAGCCTCACCATTGGTTGAATTTGATATACACATTCAGACACACTTACTCCTGGAGGCGTCCCCACAGTTCACCACAGTGACGCAGCGCGAGTTCCCTCGAAAGGGAACTGTAACAATGTATCTTAAAAGGTAACACGATGTAACCTTGCTCTCACTTGAAATGTGTCCCCACATTTAGTCCTTGAATTTGAGGGTATTGGACCTGGAAAGTCCTTGAAAGGTCCTTGAATTTGAAGTTAACTAAGGTGTGGGAACTCTGTACAAACTGACACGCCTCTAATCCACAGGGAGCATCTGTCTATTGCCGGCTTGAACTGGTGGGTTCGCTGCTTTGTCATCAACTGCTTTCTCTTCCTCCTCCTCTTCTTCCTCACCACCCCGGCCATCATCATCTCCACCATGGACAAGTTCAATGTCACCAAACCAGTGGAGTATCTGAATGTAAGCGCTTTATTAAACTTAATTTTAAGATGTGACAGTTGAATGTAGCGTGTCTGTCTAGTTATGAACCTGTCACTCATAAGTCTTTGCTCCGCCCCCCCATCTCTGCTTCATTAGAACCCGATCATCACCCAGTTCTTCCCCACGTTGCTGTTGTGGTGCTTTTCGGCGCTTCTCCCAACCATCGTCTACTACTCCGCCTTCTTCGAAGCTCACTGGACACGGTAGAAATAACGCATCGATTGCTTTATTTACAAAAATGAAAAGAGATGATAGTGAAATTATAAAAAATAAAAAGTTTGTACTATTTTATCTGTTACAATCTTGTGATGTTTTTATGATGGTCTCATGCTCGATGTGTGTAATCTTTCTTTGTCAGATCTGGAGAAAACAGAACCACGATGCACAAATGCTACACCTTCCTCATCTTCATGGTTCTTCTGTTACCATCTCTGGGACTCAGCAGGTATATTTTCACACCCCCTGGCTTACATAGAGACATACATAGTACGATTTTAGGTTTAAACAATTTCTCAGATTTTATTTAGGGGGTGTACAAGTAGTGTGTATTTTGTATGAATGTATGAAGTGTAAGTTTCACTTTTTGCTAAAGGTCTGTATCCACAAAAGTCCTTGGCAGTTTTGTGATAATATGCAAATCGTCACTGTCCAATGAAAACCACGTATGTCCATTTTGCCGATTTTGAGATTTTTCGACCGATTGAATGTCCAGTTTAATTTCCATATACAGTATGCTTCACATATCTAAATGGCCAATGAAAAGTTGTGAAATCATGACATCTGATTTTCACGTATATCGATTTGGTGTCAAAGCTGTCAATCACGCCACGTATCTCCCACCCTGTGGAAGCATCTCGCCGGTCTCGTGAAGTTTCGTTGAAGCTCAGCACTGGATAGCCGAATAAACATAGCCTGGTGAGACAAAAATGACTTTCCTTCATCGAGGTAAACGTTTCCCCCCTGACGCCAGACGTACGTCTAGGAGTGACAAAATTACGGTAGGACTGTGCAAACAAAGTATCTGTCTAGCATTACCATGTCAGTGTATTGATTCATTGTCCCTTCATAGTTTGCAAGAGACATTTAATAAATTTATAATTAATATTAAATAAACTGAGCGTATTTAATAAACTAAGACGTAGGCTATTTAATAGGGGTGTAACGGTACGTGTATTCGAACCGGACCGTTTCGGTTCAGGGCTTTCGGCACGTGCACCGAAAGGCCGAATGCATTTTGTGTGCGCCTGTGCGGAACATAATACGTGCGTTTCCGCACGAACATATTAAGTGGCGCAAGTCTTCTGTCAAACATATAACATATTTCGGCCCGCAGAAAGATTTTTATTTACTTAGTTGTATATCCGTTTGATTATTGATGTAAACGTTGACGTGTCGTATCTAAAAGCGCATGTTAAACGCGTGTCAACGCGCTGCTTTGTTCTTTCAAAAGTGCGTGAGAGGATGCACGTCTTTCGTTGCTACGCATTCATGAGACGCGCTTTCTGTCACAGCAAGAATAAGGAATGCGTGATCAGATTTTTCATCTGCACCTCACGTCAATCATATCATTGTCACAATGCGATCAGCTGGTCGGGACAGAGAAGAGCTGTAACCCGGACTTACTCAGCTGTTACTCAGCTGCGGAGGGGTTCGTTAGTAAAGTCACAGCTTACATTGATGACACAAGCAAAGATTAGGAGAAACGTGCAAAAGATCAAAGATGGCTATGTATGCAGCTCACTAATCTCAAAATGAGTGTATAATAAGTATATCATCATGTTGCTTGCTATGCAGTTACACATAGAGCAGTAATATTATTTTTATACAGAGATGGTACATAGCCAATTCAATACTGTGAGGTAAACAATCCAAAATAAATCAAAACAGAAAATTTTTAGTGGCAAAAATGTAGGCTAATAGTTCATAAATGTATTCAGGAATTGAATTTGTTAGTTCAAGGTTTTAGTAGAAAAAGTTTAAGAGAAGGTTAAGATAAGAGTTACCTTCTGTTATAAAATAATGTAAAAAAGAACTTTGCAGTAGTATTTTATTTATTATTTTTTCATTTTATATATATTTTATCTGTTATATTTTAATAAAGTGTTTAAAAAAGTGTAAACAAATTGTAAAAAAAAGTTTAAAGTAATAAACAACCTGCAGTTTAATGTTTGCATTTCTCACTTACTGTACCGAAAATGAACCGAACCGTGGCTTCAAAACCGGGGTTCGCACCGAACCGTGATTTTTGCGTATCGTTACACCCCTACTATTTAATAAACTGAGCGTATTCATCTGTCAATATGAAACGTGACTCTGCCATTCTAATTAATGATCGGAAGAACGCGTATCGACCACCGTTACTGTAAAATATGCATGTATTTCCATTTAAACTCAATTTTGGTTAAATGTGGATTTTATCATTACACTGGCAAGAATATGGTTACATGTAAAGATGCCGTACCAAGTATGACAACGCTACATTCAACTGCTTTTGAAATACGGTGTTTTTTTCACTTCCTGAAAAGTAACCGTTTTGGACATACATGAGTTTCATCAGGCAGCAACGAAATATTTACATATTTAATATTACAATGAGTAACAATTAAACTATTTTTAACAGACTTTGTTAGCTATGCTGGAATGAGCTGTTTACTGATGTTTTCCCATTCATTTTCCTTACAGTCTTGATCTTTTCTTTCGCTGGCTTTTTGACAAGAAATTCCTGGATGAGGCAAGAATACGATTTGAGTATGTCCATGAGATATTATTGAACCCAATTATTATTAGTTATGAAATACTATAGGTTATAAAATCAAGATTTTGATATGAATGCTGAAAATGTCTGTTTCTGTTTGTCTGTCAGGTGCGTGTTTTTGCCGGATAATGGAGCTTTCTTTGTGAACTATGTTATTGCGTCTGCATTTATCGGTAACGCCATGGACCTGTTACGAATTCCTTATTTCCTGATGTACATGATCCGTCTGTGCCTGGCGCGCTCGGCTGCCGAGAGACGCAACGTTAAAAAGGTCTGTATTGTGCATTACAGGATCATTTACCATGTTCATATCAATGGTTGTTATTTGTGTATTGTTTGATCAACATGTGTTTGTGGTCTGTGTTTTAGCATCAAGCCTATGAGTTCCAGTTTGGTGCCGCTTATGCCTGGATGATGAATGTTTTCACTGTGGTCATGACCTACAGCATCACCTGCCCCATTATTGTGCCATTTGGTGAGTTTAAAAAGTTTCACAGTCAGATTTACTAAACATGGGAAAATTAGCGTGAGAGCCCAATTTCAGTAAGGGCGTGCTCACATAATACTAGACCGAACTGTGCCCGAGCACGATTATTCCCACAAGATTGCACTCGCATTGTACTTTCTTGATCCGACCATGCATTCGTCATTAGGATACACCACTTTATTGGGTACACCTGTCCCATTGCGCGTTAATGCAAATTTCTAATCAGCCAATCACATGGCACCAACTCAATGCATTTAGGCATGTAGACATGGTCAAGAGGATCTGCTGCAGTTCAAACCGAGCGTCAGAATGGGGAAGAAAGGTGATTTAAGTGACTTTGGAAGTGGCATGGTTGTTGGTGCCAGACGGGCTGGTCTGAGTATTTCAGAAACTGCAGATCTACTGGGATTTTCTCACACAACCATCTCAAGGGTTTACAGAGAATGGTCCAAAAAAAAAGAAAATATCCAGTGAGTGGCAGTTCTGTTGCCTTGTTGATGCCAAAGGTCAGAGAAGGATGGCCAATCTGGTTCGAGCTGATAGAAAGGCAACAGTAACTCAAATAACCACTCGTTACAACCGAGATATACAGAAGAGCATCTCTGAACGCACAACACGTCGAACCGTGAGGCAGATGGGCTACAGCAGCAGAAGACCACACCGTATGCCACTCCTGACAGCTTAAAACAGGAAACTAAGGCTACAATTCACACAAGCTCACCAAAATTGGACAATAGAAAATTGGAAAAACGTTGCCTGGTCTCATGAATCTTGATTTCTGCTGCGACATTCAGATGGTAGAGTCAGAATTTGGCGTCATCCTCTGATGGCTACTTCCAGCAGGATAACGTGCCATGTCATAAAGCGCAAATCATCTCAGACTGGTTTCTTGAATATGAGAATGTGTTCACTGTACTCAAATGGCCTCCACAGTCACCAGATCTCAACCCAATGGAACATTTTTGGGATGTGGTGGAACAGGAGCTTCGTGCCAAGGATGTGCAGCCGACAAATCTGCAGCAATTTTGCGTGATGTTATCATGTCAATATGGACCAAAATCTCTGAGGAATGTTTCCAGTACCTTGTTGAATCTGTGCCACGAAGGATTAAGGCAGTTCTGAAGCCAAACGGGGGTCCAAGCCGGTACTAGTAAGGTGTACATAATAAAGTGGCCGATGAGCGTACATCTTGAAAAGTGATGCTGCTGGCTCTTTGATCGCACCCTGGTTGCTGTCTGCAGTACAAGTCATAAACCCCGCTCTCTCCATGCAAATGAACGGAACTCTTGTCAAAATAAAGAATAAATTACACTTCCAATAAAATTTTCCGAAAGATACTTTTGGTCCTTTAAGGTAGTTGTTATCACGCTGATATATGTTCAAACACCTTTACTTGTCCCAGACTAAAATGCATGTTTGAGCTGCCTTATTTTAAAAACATTTTGCACTGACATATCTTAACATACATCAGTCACATTGTTTTGTCTAAAGTTCCACACTAGTATTGTTTTTTGTAAGGTATGTTTGTATAAACTACTTAAAGGCGGAGTGCACAATTTCTGAAAAACGCTTTGGAAAAGGGAGTTGGGCCGACTACCAAAACACACTTGTAGCCAATCAGCAGTAAGGGGTGTGTCTTCATTGCCTGGGTTGCGTATCTGTAGGGTGGTTTTATCAAAAGAAGGTCCAGATTCTATTGGGGTAGGGGCGTATTTGTTTAGGTGGCTTTCAAACATTGTGCACTCCGCCTTTAAATGTCCAAGTATAACTTAGGCTTGGTCCTGGAACAATCTAAACCTGCCTCAAAGTTATAAAAAAATGTGTGATAATCCTACTACATAAGTGCTCTTAAAACTGAAACCGAGTTGTCTTAATGTTGTGTGCAGGTCTTATGTACATGCTACTGAAGCACTTGGTGGACAGGTATAACATGTATTATGCGTACCTGCCTGCTAAACTGGATAAGAAAATCCACTCCGGAGCTGTGAACCAGGTGGTGGCCGCGCCCATCCTCTGCCTGTTCTGGTTGCTCTTCTTTTCTACTTTCCGTGCAGGTAAGGCAACACCAAACAGTGAATGTATAGCAAACCATAGCAAGCTGGCTACATAGACAGCTTTTTTGCCCAATACTAAACACAACACTGTTAGTGGAAAAAACAATGGGTCTCATTCATTAAGCATGTGTACGCACAATTTGTGCATGAGATGTTTGTACGGATGTTTTCACAAAAAAAAACGTGATTCAACAAAAACTTTCATGTACGCAAAAATTCAAGAAAGCCTAAAACCACTCGTACGCAATAATCACATAGGCTATCCTATAATCAAATACTAGGCTATAATTATTATTTTTATAAGAATGTTGATGTATAAAATGTACATGATTATATTTTATATTATAATATTTTCTGTATTATATATTAATATACATGATCTATATTATTATTATATACATTATACTATACATTATTCAGAGTTCGCACGTGTCCTTGAAAGATTGTAAATCTGGGGGAAACAATTCAAGGCCCTGGGAAATTTTTGAAAATATACATACATAGATACAGGTCATTGAAAGTGCTTGATTCTATTTTATGCAAGACGTTTTCTGGAAAAAATCCATATTATTATCTGTAGTGTAGTGTAGGATAGTATCATAAAAATTCTACTTTTAAGCACACGTGCTAAACTGTTCGCTTTAAATGTTTATATCTTCTGTATGTGAATGTTGATTTATACCAAAATGCTTTTTTGCATAGTTGTGAAAACATCTCGGGTTACGTATGTAACTGTTTTTCCCTGAGAAGGGAACGAGACGCTGTGTCTCCCTTGCCATACTTTCTGCGTCCCTGTAACGCCGTCTTTGGCAAAATTTTAGATAGCGATATACTTCCTGGCTCCTGCGTCACCCTGTCTTTGTCGTTAAGCCTCACCATTGGTTGAATTTGTTTGAACAATGTATCTTAAAAGGTAACTCGATGTAACCTTGCTCTCACTTGAAATGGGTCCCCACATTTAGTCCTTGAATTTGAGGGTATTGGACATGGAAAGTCCTTGAAAGGTCCTTGAATTTGAAGTTAACTAAGGTGTGGGAACCCTGATTTATTATAGCCTTTTTATTATAGAAGATGCACGTAATGACAAATCTTCACGCTTTCCTTCCTCACTTTTTAAATCTCTATATGAAAGCATCTAATGCCTAATGTAAACGTCATGTAAATGTAATGAGATGTCCAAACGTCAATCACTTGATTTCCTGTCTGTTTTGTTTTAGATACAGATGCGCGTCCCTGTCATATTAATTAAATGTCATAAGCACTGGCTTCCTCCAGAGACAGCAAAACCTACCAAATAAAAAATGCAAAGCAAAAGGGAACTTTACAGTTAATAAATATGATCATGGATTACTTTCTGGGCTCTTTTGCTTATTTGACAAACTGCTCTATTTTCTGCTCAAAGCCTTTATATGAAGCTGTTTTGGGCGTGTTTTATGCACCAACCTTGTGCACGCTCATGTAGAACACTGCAAACTCCAAAAAAGTATAAGAACAAATGAATGTGCAAAAGTTCAAATGTGCGTATAAATATAAAAAATGTAAGCAATTATTAGTAAATGAGACCCATTGTCTTTTATACTGAGCATTTTCGAAAAAATTATGCAGTGGTGGCTCGTGACGAGGGGCACAAATTCAAAATAAGTGTTCGGGTGTCGTGTGTTGCTTGTGTTTTCAAAATATGTGTTTGTTGCGTCATGTGAACAATGTGTATCACGTGTTTTGTCAAAATAAGTGCCTGCTGCACACGCGTCAAAAAAGTGTTTAAGAAATATTTTTTTTCCTTGTTTTATGCACAAAATCACTTACATTTGATATTTTTGGTCAAAAAAACTAGACTTATTTTCTTGGGTCGTTTTGCTCATCAAGAAAAAGCATCTTAATTTAAGAATTTTTTTATATTTTTACTGAAAACAAGACAGAAATACAAAAAAAAAATTTCTTGAAAAAATTTTTTTGCAGTGTTGCTCACGTTCACAAAATACACGCAAGACACTCCCTTAAAGGTAAACTTTGATTACACATGAGATTATGTGAGTATCTGGCAAACAGACGCATCTGCAGCAAGCACTTATTTTGACAAAACACGTGATGCACACAGGATCTCTCGTAGCGCAGAAAACATATTTTGAAAAAAGTAACCACACACATGACGGGCTACGTACATGTTGTGACGAACTTCACAGCGAGCGCCCTCGAAAAAAGAAGTCACCAGCCACCACTGATTTTATGTTTATGATGTTCTCTTGGGTAGATTGTAAACAAGAGTTAGCTTTGTTATTCTCTATCATAATATGCTAAAGTTTTTCTCTTTTCGATCTTTTAAACATTACACCAGGTTTTTCTGCTCCGACATCAGTGTTCACCTTCGTAGTTCTGGTCATCACCATCATCATTTGCCTTTCTCACGTCGTCTTCGGTCACTTCAAATACCTCAGTGCTCACAATTACAAGGTCAGAAACGCCCCCTTGCACCTCAGGATTTGGATTTCACAGCGCTTTTCAAAATCCTTATTTTTCTCTGATATTCTTCACAGATTGATTTGGACGGCGTGGACAATGGGCGCCCCCCAGACTCATCTCCACCTGTCAAGTCTGCAGTAAGTGTTTACGATCATCACACGCAATATAAGAAAAGAAAATGTTTTCATCTCTGTAGCTGTTTGAACCTTTAATCTTAACGCTGTTTTTATATTCCTCAGCAGACGTACGTCGCCCAAGTGCTGCAAGATCCAAACTCGGACGAGACGGGCAGCGACGAGGGGCAGGGCTCCTCGCAGGACGAGGAAGCGGGAAACGAGGTCTACTTCCAGTCAGGAGAAGACAGCCTTCTTGAGAACGAGGTGCGCCAGTGACCCGGGGCGCACCGTGTGCCGAACGTGGTGAAGCGAGCTGGTCTCCAAGCCCACCGAACAGAGATCCATAACATCTCTCTGTGCTGAATGTGTGTGTGTGTTTGTGTGTGTGTAAGTGTGAATCCATCACAGCTGATACACTCCTATATCGATGGGGCTTGGGGGCAGGATGGCCATTTCTCCAGAATGTGGAGTGACTCTGGAAATATGACTTTCAGTCACGCAATCCGTCACATTCTCATCATCTCTATCAGAAATTGGTTTGTCAGTTTCATAACGCTTAATAATGGTACCGTTACAAGCTCTCAATGTCTAATAAGTAAGCTAAAAATGAATGATTACTGAGAATTTACACTTTATTGGTTTAAATATGTCTATGTTGTGATGAACTAAAAACTATTAATAGTGCTATTTTAGATGGGCTTCAGTTAAGCACCAAAATTCGGTATTAATTCATTTATAGTTGGTCATAAACAATATCCTACATATTATACAAACATATTTGACCAATCTGAATCGTCCAAACCATTTAAATGACGTTGTAAGTATTCTTTTGAGTTTTGAGTAGGGAACACCGTTTACTTTGGCCCATCTGAAGTTTCACTATAGCGCAATATATTTAGGATGAACAAATTTATGCAACTTTCCGTGCATCTCCACTAAAGTGACTGTACGCGACATGAAGGTCATCTCAAGTTCCCCTTCGTGTCAGTAAATGTTAAATAACACTGAAAACTCGCTCCAGCCTGCTGACGAAACGAATCACGTAGAAAGCCGTAAACATAGACATCTCGCTGTTAAAAGCACTCCATCTTACACTGGCCAAACCGCAAGATCAACCGCTTCTGAACTCTTCTGCGCCTTCAGTGTTGAGAAATGTAAACCTCTGCATTAGTGCTGCATTGTTGCGTTGCGTGTTAGATATGCCTCTACTTTCTCAATCAGGCATCATACGGTCCGGTTCGAAATGTGTTACTTTAATATGGGATGCTTTAGATGGTGATACTGTAGCAAAATGCATAGCAAATTATTTTTTTGGACATGGGTGGGAGTATGTTTTTCTTTTTTATGCATGGACAATAAATAACAGCCTTTTCTAATCAGGAGTTTTATTTTATTAACACTAACAACCGTATTTGATCACGTAACGCATTTTACTTTATAGAAACACAAATGTAAAATGTGCATGACTAGATTCAAATCTCTTAACATCCTTAAAACTGGAATGAGATATTGTTTATTTGAATGATAACCTGTGTGCGTTTACTCTCTTTTCACTAGCTCTTCAACTGTTCGCAGTTTGATTGAGTTTAACAGGGTTTATGCTTCATTTATTTTAGGGGTTGAAACAGACAAAAATAATGCAAAACATGCACATCGACCCAAACGTAACTGTTAATGGAGAGTTTTTATTTCATTTTTGTTTGCACTAAATGTCCTTTTACTGTGAAAACAATGTTTCTTTCTACACTGCAAAAAATGATTTTCAAGAAAAAAATTCTTGGTGTTTTTGTCTTGTTTTCAGTAAAAATATCTACAAATACTTAAATTAAGATGCTTTTTCTTGATGAGCAAAACGACCCGGAGAAATGGGTCTGGTTTTTAGACCAAAAATATCAAGTTTAAGTGATTTTGTGTATAAAACAAAAAAAAACAAATTTTTCTTGAATTTAGTGTTTAAGAAAAATGTTCAAGATTTTTTTTTGCTTACCCCATTGGCAGATTTTTTTGCTTGTTTTATGCACAAAATCACTTAGATTGGATTTTTTTGGTCTAGAGACCAGACTTATTTTCTTGGGTCGTTTTGCTCATCAAGAAGGAGCATCTTGATTTGTGAATTTTTGGATGTTTTTACTGAGAACAAGACAAAAAAACACTGAGAATTTTTTTTTCTTGGAAATCATTTTTTGCAGTGTAAATACCTTTTAAAGGGATAGTTCACCCAATAGTCCATCATTGACTTCCATAGTAGGAAATTCCATTGTGTTTGTTTTCCTACTATGGAAGTCAATGGTTACAATCAGCTGTGTGCTTACCATCATTTATCAAAATATCTTCTTTTGTGTTCATCAGAAAAAAAGAAATTCATACAATGCAAAAAATGATTTTCAAGAAAAAAAATCTTTGTAGTTTTGTCTTGTTTTTAGTAAAAATATCTAAAAATTCTTAAATTAAGATGCTTTTTCTTGATGAGCAAAACGACAGATAAATAAGTCTAGTTTTTAGACCAGAAGTGTCAAATTTGGGTGATTTTGTGCATAAAACAAGCAACAAAAAAAACTTTTCTTGAATTTAGTGTTTAAGAAAAATGTTCAAGATTTTTTTGCTTACCCCATTGGCAGATTTTTTTTGCTTGTTTTATGCACAAAATCACTTAGATTTGATATTTTTGTTCTATAAACTAGACTTATTTTCTTGGGATATAAAAGAGAAAAATCATTTTAATTTGAGAATTTTGGGATATTTTTGCTGAAAACAAAAGACAAAAATATTTTTTTTTCTTGAAAATCATTTTTTGAAGTGAACAGGTTTAGAACAACATGAGGATGAGAAAATGATGACAGAATTTTTATTTTTGGGTGAACTATCCCTTTAAATAATTTTTGCATTAAATGAAGAAATGTCTCGTAATTTTTTTGAGACAGTTTGATTCCTAAAAAAGCCCAACATTAATTCCCATTACCTTTTCTTTTGTCTGGACAGTTTTTTTTAAAGCATGAAGTATATTCAGTACAGCAAATAGTACCATTAAAGTATACATGTTATTTTTGGGGTGAATGGGACCTGGATGTGTTCTTGACTGGTTTGTGAAGTTCGCTGTTTTAGGAAAAGTTTGTTTGGGAAACTAAATGCATACTGCAAGCAGACGAAGGCCGTGCCTGTTCACTAATTATAAAATCATTGTATTTCCCCGTCGCCTGATGGTTTTTGCTAGCAGCTCTTGTGTGTAGTTCTCATGTTATCATTTATTGTTTACAGGGATAGCAATGCAGTGTTGAAACTGTCATTTTCTGCAACAAATGTTGACTTGAAACTGTCAGGTGTATGTAACCTGTTGTCAGCTTGTAAACTGACATTGGGAAGCAAGCAAATAGGTGATATTTCTAAAAAAAATTATAATTAATTTATGTAAATCGCACTACTGGATTGATCACTGAGAAGCTTTTTAATTTTAAATGCAATGAACATTGTAGGCTATGCACTTTCATGTGAAACTGTAACATTGTCTTGGTGTATGTAAAACTATAAAGCCATTTTGTCATTCATCTGCTCTGGACAACATTGTCTTAAAATCCATTGCTCCTATGACTGGTGATTTCCATATGACTGCATTCTGGATCTATTTAAAGGAAGAAACACTTTTCTTACGCATGATGAACTGGCAATAATAAGTTATTTAATGCATATGCTTTACCCATTTGTTACAACTATTGTCCATTATATTTATTTCATTTGTTTTATTTCCATCTGTTAAATTATGCGCCTGTCGGACTGGAGTGAAGCTGTTAAAACTGTAATATTTATGTAAATAGAAGCAATGCGCTGCTCTTGAAACACTAAACTGTATTTACATTTGTACAGCTTAGCCAGCAAAACAATGTACAGTCCTTCATGAGTTTTCTGTTTGCTTTGGTCCGTGTCAGAAAGATCTAATCGTATGATGCTTGCGATTGCTGTTTTTAATAGTTTTGTATCTCAACCCCCCCCCCAAATGATCTTTTGTACAGTGTCATTATCCAACTCTTCCATGTCTTAAAAAAATAAAATGGACATTTACTGACAAAACAATAGATGGTGTTTTTATGGCATTTGTTAATGGCATTAAGGTCAAAATACAGGAATAATAACAATAATAGCTAGTTTTATCTTTTTTATGACAGAATTTTTATTTTTGGGTGAACTGTCCCTTTAAGGCACGTTGGTCATCAACATGTAGGTCAGTATGCATAATACAAAGTATTATACACTGCAAAATATATATATATATATATTATAATTTTATATATATATATTTTCTTAAAATAGGCAGATTTTTGCTTGTTTTAAGCACCAACTCACTTAAATTAGATTTTTAGATTTTTTTTGTCTAAATATTACAGACAACAATACCTAGTAAGAACGTCATTTCTTGCAGTTTACTACAATGTCCATTAAACAATTATTATTTTTCTATCCAAATAATTAAAAATATTTAAATGAGAATGGTCTGTCAATGCAAATTTAATACAGGGGTTACATTATTGCAATGATATTCAACCTCTCATACACTACAAAAAAAATGATTTTCAAGAAAATAAATATCTAAAAATTCTTAAATTAAGATGCTTTTTCTAGCAAAACAACCCAAGAAAATAAGTCTAGTTTTTAGACCAAAAATATAAAATTTAAGTGATTTTGTGCATAAAACAAGCAAAAAATCTGCCAATGGGATAAGCAAATTTTTCTTGAAATTAGTGTTTAAGGAAAATGTTCAAGATTTTTTTTGCTTACCCCATTGGCAGATTTTTTTTTTCTTGTTTTATGCACAAAATCACTTAAATGTGATATTTTTGGTTTAAAAACTAGACTTATTTTCTTGGGTCGTTTTGCTCATCAAGAAAAAACATCTTAATTTAAGAATTTTTAGATATTTTTACTGAAAACAAGACAAAAATACTAAGATTTTTTTGACAAATCATTTTTGCAGTGAAGAGGTTTAAAAAAAATTTTTCTTCAAATAACGGTCATGATGATGTAATTTTATGATTGCGTTTTTCCCCTCTTTTTTTAACACGAAACAATGAGTACTGTAATCTTTGACTAGTCTTGTGTTGGGTCTTGTGATTTGTCTTTAGTGAAAGAAAACGCAGGCAGAACCATAAGCTCATTTCAGCTTCGAATGAATCATTCTTTAAAACCAATTCTTTTTTATTACTTTATGTAAGCACTCAAATATCACTCAATAATTTGTTCATATTGAAGTTACTACTAAAGTAAGTGCTGAAAATACGAAATATAAAATGTATGGGTGGACTTTTAACTAGTGATTCGTTGTTATATGTATCGTTCAAATGAATCGACTCGCTCAAAAATGATTCGGACGTGCCAACGCGGTTTTCCTCAGAGCATTCGTGTCATGTAATGCTGTTTCTAGTGCTGTAGGTGTGTCGTTTCGGGTTTCGATGTGATATGGAGGGTGTTAATACATGGACAACTTCACTATGACTTTAACTTAGTCTTTAGAGAGGATTTTGTGTCATTTTTTTGTGTTTTCTGGTGTTTTTTGGTGTCTTGAATGTTTTTAACAGAAGAGCTGAAGGAGTCATGGACGGAGCTCTGGCTGTATTTCTCCTTTCTTTAGCGATGTTTTTGGGCTGTTTATTGCTAGGGATTATTCCACTATTGATCAGTTTATCAGAGGTAAGAAACTTTACAATGTTTTTGTTTTTATTTATATTCAATAAGTGTTTGTGATCTTTACACATGTACAACGGGATAAGTCTGTTACGTTCATTATTATTTAGTCAATGTAACACTGATTTTAATACAGATGTAACAGTGCAATACAGCTTGTATATGTGTATTTATTAAAAAGTATTGCATGCATTGCAGTTTTTATTATGTTTTGTTCTTTTGAACTTTCTTTCAAACCAGTTTGACTTCAGACACGTAGCTGTTCGTCATTTTAAATTTCGCATGTGCTTTTAAAGAGCTATCATTGGTTTTACATGACATTTAAGTATTTTAAAGAATTGTATTGCCATGATAAATGTCAAAAATAAACATCAGTTTCACCCTAACAGCGAAAACTGCAGCTGATAACTGTACTAGGGGCGGGGCTTCTATGTGGCACCGCTCTGTCAATCATCATCCCGGAGGGGGTGGAGTTAGTGCAAGACTCATGGAAAGGTAATACAAAGTTTATCTTCATCCACTTCCCTTTTAGGCTATTTTATATGCACTACCTTAAATTGCATTGAGTTTCCTGTTTGTTTTGTTTGAGTCTTTATATTCATTTACCAGAAGTTATATAAAATAAACTGGCTTAGTTGAGCCAGGAAGCTGGGAAGTTTTTGAAAATATACATACATAGATACAGGTCATTGAAAGTGCTTGAATTTATTTTATGCAAGAAGTTTTCTGGAAAAAATCCATATTATTCCCTGTGTAGTGTAGGATAATATCATTTTAAAATTTATAAAATTTTAGACTTTTGAAGCTCATGTGCTAAACTGTTCGCTTTAAATGCTTATATCTTCTGTATGCAAATGTTGATTTATACCAAAATGCTTTTTTGCATAGTTGTGTTTGACACATGAAAACGTCTCGGGTTACGTATGTAACTGTTGTTCGCTGAGAAGGGAATGAGCCGCTGTGTCTCCCTTGCCATACTTCATGCGTCCCTGTAACGCCGTCTTTGGCAATATTTCAGATAGCGATATACTTCCTGTCTTCCGCGTCACCCAGTTTTTGTCGTTAAGCCTCACCATTGGTTGAATTTGATATAGACATTCAGACGCACTTACCCCTGGAGGCGTCCCCAAAGTGTCACCGCAGTGACGCAGCGCGATTTCCCTCAAAACGGAACTGTAACAATGTATCTTAAAAGGTAACACGATGTAACCTTGCTCTCATTTAAAATGTGTCCCCATATTTAGTCCTTGAATTTGAGGATATTGGACCTTGAAAGTCCTTGAAAGGTCCTTGAATTTAAAGTTAACTAAGGTGTGCCATGAAATTTTAGAAGTGCAGAGCATACAAAACTCCAATCACACAGTATGA
This sequence comes from Misgurnus anguillicaudatus, assembly GCF_027580225.2. Lineage (NCBI taxonomy): Eukaryota > Metazoa > Chordata > Actinopteri > Cypriniformes > Cobitidae > Misgurnus > Misgurnus anguillicaudatus. The sequence goes on along the minus strand of NC_073347.2, from coordinate 31,108,571 downwards.
GTCCTGATTAATTTTACGCCCCTTTTGATTGCCAGGATATTATCTGCCCTAATCATTTGCTGTTTTTGAACAATGTCAGATAGTGGGGAAAATGCTTTTGTCTGCTGAAACCGGTTATAGGACAATATATCGGTGCATCCTTAACAGACAGCAGTGTATTTACTTTTCATACACCCTCTCAACAAACTGAAATACACCTTTAATCGGACCTTTCTGCTATTTAAACATTAGGAGATCATTATGTTTGACAATGAATGTGTTTTGTTAAATAGATCGGTATTGTTCCTCTGTGGTACAGAGTCAAAATATCTCTGAGTCCAATTCAACACTTCCTCCGGCCGCAGAGAAACCCCTTCGTCCTCACGTCTTCATAGGATTGTCTCTTGTCGTGGGCTTTGTGTTCATGTTTGTGGTGGACCAGATAGCCAGCTACTGCACCATCCACGGTACCCGCTCCTTTATTCATCACAAAAACACAAATCTATATTCATACACATAATTCTTTCAGATGTGGTCTCTGTGCAGATATTATTACAGCATGATACTTACAGTACTAAATACTGTGCCTTATTTCAGACATAAGTGTACTAGATTATAGTCGCGTGACCTCAATGTTAATCAAGAGGTTTTTGTTTTATGCATTTTTATAACTTTGAGGGTAATGCTAGACCAATATATATAGCATTGGCTGATATATCAGCCGATATTTGGATTATTGTTTTTATCAGCATTGTCTGATAATTCTTTTACATCAGCCAATAAATCTTTCTGTTCCTTTGAATTTGTTGTACCTACATTTATATTTACAAAGCCAAAGTCTAACAGACATAAAATGACCAATCATTAATTTTTTAACCTGACATCACGTTGTGTTACACAGAACAACAGTTTACACTTATAGCATATTGTAATGTACTTCAAAATGGTACATTTATAAATATACAAATGTTTATTTAGTTTCACTATTTTCTGTCCCTCATTTACTGTAATTTCATTTGTGTTATATCGGCATCATACAGCATAATAAAAACATTACACTGGTTTCCACACATCTACAATCAGAGAGGTTTAATTGTGCGGAAAACAGGCCGATGTGGGATGCTCTCCTGAGATTATTTCTCTTCTATTTGAATTCCCAGAATCTCAAGCACGCATGTCCAGTAACTACAGTGTTACTGCAACTCTGGGTTTAGTTATTCACGCTGCAGGTAACAAACTTCTCACTTTCTCTATTATGTTTCCACACATTGTATGCTTCCCATAATACTCAGATATGCAGATAACAAAATCTGTTTGAAACCAGACGACTGGTGTCATTGTGTCTGAGATTGGTATTTTATGGCTACTTTTAATAATTCACTGTTTTGTTCAGCCGGTCTAAAGCTGGTACTACTTACTGTGTGTCAGCAAAATATACATTATATGCATACAATTATTAAGATGCCCCCTTCTAGTGAACAGGTTGGCTACTTTAGTCATTTCTGTGAGCACAAATATTACTGCTACAGCATATAATGATAATCTAGAGCAGTGGTTCTCAAACTTTTTCCGCGTGCGGCCCCCCTTGTGTACGGTGCATTCCTTCGCGGCCCCCCCAAAGAAAATTTATGACAAAAACTGTTCTAAAATTTTAATTAAACAAAACATATTAAGTTATACAAAGTAGGGCTGTTGGTTAGTAGCCTTTTTTTTTTTAGGTTTAATTACACAGAATTTATGATAAATGAATGTATTTTATAAAATGTCATAAAACTGGGGCCCCCCTGGCACCATCTCGCGGCCCCCAGTTTGAGTACCACTGATCTAGAGAATTGTGTGCAGTTTGGTCAGGGCCATTTTTTGTTCCAACATGCCAATGTCACTACCCTGAAAGCAATTTTGTGTTTAAAGATGTCTTGGAGAAGACCTATCATAATGACATTTTTTCATGTTTAAGTGCTATGGTTGGGTCCCCAGTGCTTTTGTCAACCTAGAGGGTCTGAATGGGATCGGCCCAGTGGTTTGGTTTTGGTGAGCCATTCTCTGCAGGCATGTGAAGAAATGGGTAGTTGAAGTTTGGCTCCCCTTGTGATGTCAGAGGGGGTAGTGCCGCCCCTTGGTCTGCAGTTTTCCAGCCATGGCACTGCCATTTGGTGCAGAGATCAGCTCATTTGATTTTTTTTATTTGCTCGCACCTACAAAGTGGCAATTTTATCATGCTATAATAAATTATCTATAATGGTAGTTTGAGCTAAAACTTCACTTACGTAATTTGAAGAGTTTCGTTGCAAAACGAGATAAATCCATTTTTTTAACATTTTTGTCAAAACATGTTTAATATTATGTTATCATGTTATTATTTTGTTTTATGGTGCTACTTAGACGTATTTTTTAAGTTATGAAGGTTTAAATCAAAACAAACCAACTGCAGTTGCATTGAAATTAATTGGAATGCACAACCTAAAAACGAGATTTCTGAACAATTAAAAAAACGGTGGTTATCTCGTTTTGCAACGAAACTCTTCATTTGGAGACACCAAAGATTTATTTGACATCTTAAAAATGTCTTCTGAAATGTCCCATTTAATAGCTATCCAAACACAGTCCAGACTTCTAGGGTAAAAAAGGCAAAATTTGGGCGAAATTTTATAGAAGTCTAACCATAATCTCATAAACTCATAATCGCATCGAATATAATCATATTAAAACAGGAGGCGCATGCCGTTTTTAATCAGAGTATGCAGCCATGTAAACACTTTAATAGCATCTATACCGCACTAAACTAACGTGCGTGTGTGTTTTTGTCACGCACCTTAAGCGTGAATTTGTTTTAAATGGGACATTTTACATACTTTTTTAAGATGTAAAATATATCTTTAACATGTTATAAATCATGTGTGACATGTTTATATCATGTTAAAATTGTCGCTTTGTAAGTGTGAGCAAAAATTTGCCATTTTTGGGTGTGTCCTTTTAAATGCAAATGAGCTGATCTCTGCAATGGATGGCAGTGCTGTGGTTGGATGGTGCGGATTGGGGGGCGGTGTTATCTCATTCTGGCATCACAGGGGGAGCCAGGTTTCAGTTACCTATTTTTTCGTATGCTTGCAGAGAATGGTTTGCCGAGGCTGAATTGCTGGGTTGATCTTTTTCACATTTTCTGGGTTGATAAAAGCACTGGGGACCCAATTATACCACTTAAACATGAAAAAAGTCAGATTTTATGATATGTCCTCTTTAAACTTGACATTTAGGAAGTTTTGCCTGAATTCTGCATTCTGCCTTCATCCAGAAACAGCTCACATAACGCAAAAGCAGCATATAAACCGTTACAGGCACTGTTATCATATTTCTGTTTTCAACATGGCACAAATACTGAAATACATACATAATAAGAATGTGTTTTTTATTTAACGTAAGTAAATTAAAACATTGGACAGTATATGTAAGTTCATCATTTATGCTCTACATTGGGCTGAATGATGTGTGAATATTAAGCATTTATTAATAAGCAATTATTAGCGAATAATCAGAAAATAAAAACTCTAGTGAAGAGGTTAGCGCCAGTCATGTAACAATCTTACTGTGATTAAGTCCTTATTCAATCGCATTATTGGTGTACATGTTAACGTAGTCAATGACTTGTACTGTATTCAGGTAAACATGGAAGAGTCATTTTTTTTAAACAGAAAAATGCCCTTCCAAAATTGTTGGACCAAAGTAATATGCAACCCAGGACTACACCAGTGCTTCCCAATCCTGGTCCTCGAGGCCCCCCTGACAGAAAGTTTTAGATGTCTCCCTAACAAGCTGATGAGTTAAAACTTTCTGGGAGGAGGGCCTCGAGGACCAGGATTGGGAAGCACTGGACTACACAACCAGTCTTAAGGGTCATTTTTTATTTTTACATCATCTAAAAATTAAATAAATACACTTTCCATTGATGCATGGTAAGGATAGGACAATATTTGGAATCTGAGAGTTCAAAAATAATGTAAAGATAAAATTACCTTAGCAACACGTATTACTAATGATAAATACATTTTGGATATTTTTAGGGTAGGAAATTTACTAAATATATTCATAGAACATGATCTTTACTTAATATCCTAATGATTTTGGCATATTTCTTTTTAAATTTTGCCTATAGAATGTATTATTGGCTGTTGCTAAGTATACCAGCATAGTAATATGGTGTAGTATCAATATTTGTTTTGATTGGAATAACTAAAATAGATAAACACGTAAGAAACGGCTCACCCAAAAATGAAACATCATTGTGTTTTGGAAGGTGCATCCCAGACAGCAGACGACTCTGGACTCCGGTGCAGATCCGGCCCGGAATCGTCTGCTGTCTGGGACATTATCTCTATCTCTGTCTCTGCTCAGCTGATGGAGTTGCTCTGGGAGCGGCTGTCGTCTCATCACAGGTCTCTGTTCAGGTGGTCGTGTTTTTTGCTGTAATTTTACACAAGGTGAGACTTCATCAATAAGACCAATAAATACGAGAGTAAATAAATGAAATAGAAATGAATGTCAAAACATGTAGATAATAGAGAAAAAATATTATAAATTCAGGACCATTTTTAAAGTATTGTTGATTCATGATCATGATTATTATCAGGATTGTTACATATATATATAAAACTATTTTAAAAAGTGTCTCTCTTTGTTGTTCAGGCTCCAGCTGCGTTTGGTTTGGTCTCTTTCCTCATGCACGCTGATATGGAGAGGAAGACCATCCAGAAGCATTTACTGGTGTTTTCTGCCGCTGCGCCACTGCTTGCGATCAGCACTTTTTTCATCCTGAGCGCGGTAAGAGACTTTGTCTCTCCTCTGAGACAATAGTTTGCCAGGCAACACCTGTGACGAGCCCTTTTAGAGATCTGCTTAAGCAACACTGCCTTTATGTATGACTTTATGCACTTATGTTAGTCATGATTTAATGTACCAAAACATTTACATACACATTGGCACACTTCTCAAAAGTGATTTACAGTACATTCAAACTATAATATATTTTATCAGCATAAGATTGTATACCCATGAATCTTTGCAGTGTTAATGCTCTACTGAGCTAGCAAAAGTAATATAATGATATAAATATTTCCTCTTTGCAGACTAATGGATCTTCTCAGAACCGTCTGAGCGTGACAGGAATCGGGATGCTTTTCTCAGGCGGGACTTTCTTATATGTGGCCACGGTTCATATTTTACCCGAAATCAGCAGCAGAGGACAGCAGCGCTCCTCTTATGGACACCATCACGCAGTAGCGGGAGGACACCAGCAGGGGGGAATGGGAATACTGGAGAGTCTCACTTTTATACTGGGGACTGGATTACCTGTGCTGTTGGCTCTGGGCCTGCCGGATGATTGATTAGTTTGACAATTAGATTTAACACAACAAACAGAAGCGGTCACGTATGCTTTATGTTTGCTCAGGCTGCTTTTATTACATTTGTTTTATCTGCTGACGACAGAGATCTGTTTTTACTTTATCAGAATAAAACCCTTACAAAAATGACCTGTGGTTACCATGATACTTAAAGGGATAGTTCACCCAAAAAAAAATAATTCTCATGTTGTTACAAACCTGTTTAAATTTGTATAAACCAGTCTGATCAGAAGCCCCATTGACTTCGAGTAGTATTTTTTTCTACTGTGGTTCTCAATGGGGCTTCTAATCGGTTTGGTTACTAACATTCCTTAAAATATTTTCCTTTGTGTTCAGCAGAACAAAGAAAGTTATACCGGTTTGTAACAACATGAGGGTAAGTAAATAATGACTGAATTTTATTTTTCGGAGAACTATCCCTTTAATAGTTACCCTATTCATTTATCATTGTATTTATTTAAGGTTCCAAAAATAACGTGTTGATATTATGGTACAATTTGACAGTGAAGTATTTTAGGGTACTGAAGTGTTTATGTGTATTGGACTTCCTGATGTAGGGGGGTGGAAACAGTTTGTGTATTTTTGTGCTCTATCTGTTTGTGTGTGTTCAAAGCTTTCCTGTTACACAAGTGAAGCTAAATAGTGAAGTAAGGAATATTTACATAAGATGCAGCACACCTGGGTAAAGTGTGTCTTCTGGTCGATGTTTCCTGACAATTCCGGATGACTTGTTTTGGAAATGTTTTGGATTTACTAGGAATGACATCAATTCTTGACTTGCCAACATTTGGATTCCCTAGAAAAACATCTGGGAAACATCTAGAATCTGTTTGTCCTGCAGTTTTATTGCCACGAAGCTGCAAAACGTATTTGTTTGTTAAATGTTTGTGTAAGCCAAGAATGTTCTAGTCTTTGTATTAGGCCAGTGGTTTTCAAACTGGGGGACTAAAATACATTGTTTATTGTGAGAATTTTAACACATTTGAATTAAAATGGAGCAAAAAATAATAATAATTTATATTTAAATTAAATATAAGTGCCCTAAAAACCTGTTCTGTGTGTTTTTTATGCATTCTTGTGTTCTGAAATTAAGCTATGACCTCAGTTTGTTATCAGGAAATATTTATTCAAAACGTCTGATTGGAAGACAGCCAACCGTATCTCTAAATCAAAGCTTATTTACATGTGAGTGCTTTGGCAGCCTGGTTTACCTGGTTAATGCGTGACTACAAATACAGAGTCCTTTAAACAATAAACACATCTTTTAGTAAAGGGATTTTGGAAGTATTGTGATAAATAATGAAGAAAATGTTTTGATAAATGATTGCAAGTACACATTTGACCATTAAATTCTATCATATTTTTTATTCCTACTATGGAAGTCTATGGTTTTTCATTTTAAAGTGAACTATCCCTTTAAATAAAGCTTTATTAGGTGGCTAGTAAAACTCAATAAATAAACAAGAAAAAATCTTACAATAAATACTGTACTCTTAAATTATTCACAAATGCACATCCTTCAGATTTAATGCTTTAAATGTGTTTTGGCTTGTGCTTAATGCAGTCTAAAAGCTTGTTGAAACTGTTTGGCTTGATAACACTGATATTATTGTAAATGCTTATTTATACTGATTGAAACACTTATAGTTATAATTACAGTAATAAAACCTGTAATTATTTTTGAAATGTTTGATACTTTTAGTATGATGTAACGAGATAAGAAACTGTACACTGCAAAAAAATTCTTAGTATTTTTGTCTTGTTTTCAGTAAAAAATATCTAAAAAAATCTTAAATTAAGATGCTTTTTCTTGATGAGCAAAACGACCCAAGAAAATAAGTCTAGTTTTTAAACCAAAAATATCAAATTTAAGTGATTTTGTGCATAAAACAAGCAAAAAAATCTGCCAATGGGGTAAGCAAAAATTTTGAACATTTTTCTTAAAAACTAAATTACAGAAAAAAATCTATTTGCTTACCCCATTGGCAGATTTTTTTGCTTGTTTTTTGCATAAAATCACTTCAATTTGACATTTTTGGTCTAAAAACTATAGACTTACCCTCCTGCATCATTCTACTCACCAAGAAAAAGCATCCTAATCCAAGAATCTCTAGATATCTCTACTGGAAACAAGACAAAAACACTTAAGAATTTTTTTCTTTGCAGTGTAATAATTAATTTAGTGGAAAAAAACATACACATCTTGTTTTTTTTTCAATCAAAGCAAACTTTTGCGATCTTTAAAATGGCATTTCTCATTGATGGCTTATAAAATACATTTTAAGTGTGATTTGAGTCTCCAAATATGTATTGAGGTCACTGTATGCACTGCATAAAATGAATTTTAGTATTTTCGTCTTGTTTTTAGTACAAATATCTAAAAATTTGTGAATCAAGATGCATTTTCTTGATGAGTAAATATAGTTTTTAAACAAAACAATACAATTTAAGTGAATTTGTGCTTGAAAGCAAAAAATCTGCCGTGGAGAAAGCATATTTTTCTTGAATTAAGTTTTTTCTTTTTGCCATTTGCTGATATTTTTGCCTGTTTATGCACAAATTAACTTAAATGTGATGTGTTTTGTCTCAAATTTTTTAGATAAGATTTTTTTAGATATTTGTCCTTAAAACAAGACAAAAATACTAAGTCAGTGTATACACTGCAAAAAATGACTTTCTTAGTTAGTATTTTTGTCTTGTTTAAAGCACAAATATCTAAAAATTCTCAAGTCAAGATGCATTTTCTGCAAAAAAATGAGTCTAGTTTTAAGACAAAAAATATCAAATTTATGTGAATTTGTGCATTTAACAAGCCAATGGGGTAAGCAAAAAAATTATTGAACTTTAACACTTAATTCAAGAAAAATTCAAGAACGTTTTTTTCCTTGTTTTATCGACAAATTCACTTAAATTTGATAGATTCTGTCAAAAAACTAGACTTATTTTCTTAAGGTCATTTTGCTCATCAAGAAAAAACATCTTGATTTAAGAATGTCTAGATATTTGTACTGAAAACAAGACAAAAATACTAAGTAAAAAAGTCATTTTTTTGAAGTGTACAAAAATACAATACAATACAAAACTGTCTTTGTAGTTCAATTGTAAATGTATGATATAGCAATACAAGCCAATACACCTTCATTCTCCTTCACTGTTCACTACAATATGGCATCAATATGTTTATATAGCTCAATTCTTAAAGAATGACTGAGCCATGCTGAGGTCATGTCAATCCCAGGAGGATGAAAAGCAAACACTGAGTGCACTTGAACATCAAACAAACCATAATATTATCAGTAAAAGCACTTGAGAGATGAGCATTCTAGCCGCAGCTCTAATTGTGTTGCATTCAGTTTCAGGCGTTCCAGGTGAGCGCTCAGCTCGGCTTCTCGTGTCATCTGGTCAAAAGTGCGAGGGGAGGTCTGCTCCTTCACCCTCTCCCTCATGAAGCAGGAGGCTCGCGCCACCATCCGACTCCTCTCCTGGGCCTCCGCTCTTTCCTTCAGCAGCTTCTCTCTCCGCTCCTCCTTCTCTGCCAAAGCCTTGTATCTCTGCTCCAGTTGCACTTTCTCCTCCTTTAGGACTTTATCTTGCAGTTTGCGATGGGTGGCCTCCTTTTCTTGGTTTTCACACTTGGTGCGCTGAGCTCTGTGCTGAGACTCCTCCTGCACATGAAGCAGGGCACGTTTTGTCCGCAGTTGGCACCGTTGCGCTAGTCTGTGTCTATGCTCCCATCTATCCTTTTTTTCCAGCCCCGCTCGCTGCTGCGCTCTCCACACCTGCTCCTCCTCTCTAGCTAATCGTTTTTGCATCTCCTGCAGCCGGGTCTCCGCCAACAGTGCTTGTTTCTTTTGGGAGTGTCTCAGTTTTTCCTGCAGTCTTTCTCTTTTTACCACCTCCTCTTTGCGTTCTTGTTCCTCCAGCTCCTTCTTCAGTAGGAGGTGCTTGAGGAGCTCCCTTTGATTTTCTATCCTGAGCCTCCTCCTCGCTCTCTTTACCTGCATTTGTTTGCTCCTCAGGGCGTGTTGCGCCTTCTCACGTGCAACGTGCAGCTCCCTCTCGCACCGCGCCTCCTCACTGTGCTCCTTTTCCTTTATAAGTCTCTCCTGGCAGCGCTTGCGTTCTTTCTCTTCCTTACTCGCCGCTTCTTGTTTGCTCCTGCGTTGAGCTCGTTGCTCCTCTGCCGATCTCCTCCAGCGCTCCTCCTGTTTAAGCGCCTCCCTTTCAAAATGCTCAACAAACATCGCCTCCTCTTCTTTTCGCTTCCTCCTGCGAGCCTCCAGGTCCTCCTGCCAGTGTCGGATACGCTGCAGAAGTTGTTTTCTCCTTTTTTGCTCCAACTGAGCTCGCAGCACCTCCTCTCGCCTGCGCTCCTCCTCGCGATGCTGCTCCTCCAGCTTGCTCTGTTGTAAATGGATGTGTTCCTGCTCATGTTTGGCCAGCAACAATGCAGCAAGCTTAAGGTCTTTCTCTGGGACGGTGATGCTGAGTTTACTATTGATTTCTTGAGAAAGCCTCTTGATCTGTCTCTCCGTTGCAGGGGAACGCCGGAGGTCCCCCAAACTTAACCTTTGGCTAGATGTGGTTTTATTATAAGATAATGGGCTTGGAAAACCATCTGAAATAGAAAAATCAGAGATAGGATGAATAGGGTCAGCCCTGTGTGGACGTTTATATTTATGCATTTGGCAGATGCAAACATTCATCTAAAGCAACTTATAGTGCATTCATTCTTTATCAGTATGTATGTTCCTGGGATTGAACCCATTACCTTTGTGTTGCTAATACCAGCTACAGGAACACTACAGGACTCACTTTGGTATTTTACCGTGTAGTCTTGGGTGCTTTGACGCACATCTGTTTGTTCCTGTACTGTTTCCAGTGCCGTCAATGATGATTTTATATTTTTGGTCTCTTGAATGAGCTTTTCTCTCTCCTTGCGACACATGCGCAGTCGTTCTCTTCTTTCTCTCTCGTATTCCTCATATAACACAGTCACCGCTTCCAAAGAGGATTCCTGGTTTTCCTCTATGAACTCAGTGAGGGATCTGAATACCAGGTCAACAGGTTTAACTCCAAGTCTTGCGCAGGACTCAAGAGATCGAGGACTTGTCAAAACATATCTGCTTTCTTCGGCCTCTATAGAATTGAAATTATTTAAATCCAAATGCAAAAGCGGGGAGATAGACCGAACACGGTCCATTAATATCGCGAGCGCGTGTTGCGCGCTGAGTGTGCAAAGTAATCCTTTCAAACATAAGTAAAATACAAATGTATTTTAACAATTTTGTAATTAAAGTTAGATGTTTTTGCTTTTAACGTATATAAAGCGGTTTAAATACTTATTCGCGCGTGAATCTGTGCACTTCACTCTGTACTTCTGACGCGTCTCCTGTCGCTATGGCAGCGCGCTGACGTCACAGGAACAGACGCTTTAACGGAGCACTCGGGAATTGAAACAGCGCCGTTTAACGGAAGCCAGAGACGGCACAAGCAAAGACTGTGAGTAAAATGTTTTACAAAATGAGCAATTTCGGACGATAAAACTTTTATTTTTTATAAACAAATAAGTTAATAAATATAAGGGGGAAGTTTATGGTTAATGTTAAGTCTAAAGTTGCGGTTACTCAACGAAAATAAAAACCTTTAAAACGCCTTTTTTAATTAAAATGCAATAGTAAATAAGTTATTGATAT